>NW_003852490.1:6405737-6412680 GCF_000181295.1 Otolemur garnettii
TAACACAATAACTAAGAAAAAGACATGAAGGCTATGTAAACCAGTTGGATGAAAGTATTTCAAATTGTATACAGAAACAGTACACTGTACCCCATGATAGTATTAATGTACACTGCTATGATTTAATAAAAAAATAAAATAAGTAAGTAAAAAATAAAGTAGTAGAATGAGCCAAGTACAGTTATAATCCATGCATTTCAATAATCTTATCCGGACATCTTACAGTCAGAAAATTTGGTATATCATAATATTAATTCAAATCACAAACAGATTAAGTACATTAAGTATTAAATATAACTGAAGAAGACTGCAGCAGTTTCATAAAAATAATCAAATCATATGGAAAAATTTTATCTTCAGGAAAATATAAGTGATATAATATTAGACACCTATAAAACCAAGGGACTAATTAAAAATGTGAATGTACAAGAATAATTTTTGTTTATATTATTTTTAAATATTTAAACATTCCCTGTAAAGATTTTTAAGTGTTACCTTGATGTTTGGACATGTATATGTATATATATTTAGTATTTGTTTTTAGAAGGAACTACAATTTTTAAAATTATTTTTTAAACAGGTCCATTTACATAGCAAAGTTGGTCTACAAATAAATACTTTAAAATTTTAACACAGTCTTTGAAATTATTTTGTTTGTTTTCTTTGAAATTATTTTAACACTCCTTTTATTCTCAAAAGTATCCCAGTTTAGTTTCTGTGATAACCTTCTAGTTATAAACATTGATTTTGTAACCTGAGACTTTGCTGAATTAATTTATCAATTGCAGGAGTCTCTAGGTTGAGTCTTTGAGGTTTCCTAAATACAAGATCGTGTTACCAGCAAAAAGCAATTGTTTGTTCTCTTCTTTCCCCACGTGGATCCCTTTGATTTCTTTCTCTTGCCTAATAGCTCTGCAGAAAACTACCAGCACTATATTAACTAATAGTGGTACATGTGGGCAACTTTGACCAGTTCCAGTTCTAATCAGAAATGTTTCCAAATTTCTCCCACTCAATATGACATTGATCTCAAGTTTGTCATATATGACCTTTATAATTTTGAGGAATGTCCTATCTATACTAATTTATTAAGCATTCTTATGAAAGAGTTCTGAACTTTGTCAAATGCTTTTTTTGTGTGGATCGAAAGGATCACATTATCTTTCTTTTTGCATCTATTTATGTGGTGAATTTATAGAGTTGTACATTGAACCATACTTGCATCTCTTGGCATCTCAAGTGCACTTGGTCATGATGAATTATTTTTTTGGTGTACTGTTGAGTTCAGTTTGCTAAAATTTTGTTGACAATTTCTGCATCTATATTCATAAGTTATATTGACCTGTAGTTTTCTTTTTTAGTTATACCTTTTTCTGGCTTTGGTATCAAGGTAATATTAGCTTCATAGAATGCATTGGAGAGAATACCTTCATTCTCAGTGTATGGAATAATCCCTGTAGCATAGGGACAAGTTCCTCTGTAGGTTTGGAAAGATTCAGGTATAAAAGCCTCTGGCCTGGGACTTTCCTCAGCTGGAAGATTTCCTATTGCTGCTTTCATTTCAAAGTTGGATATCAGTTTGCTCAGGAGTTCTAATTTTTCCTGGTTGAGCCTCAGGAGATGGTACATTTCCAATACTTTGTCCATTTCCTCTACATTTTTAAGTTTATGGTCATAGAGATTTTTATAGTCTTCTGAGATGGTGTTTTGTATTTTTGTGATATCAGTTGTGACTTCTTTTTCATTTTTAATTGAGTTTATTAGAGTTCTTTCTTTTATGTTTCTAGTAAGTCTAGCAAAATGTTTGTCAATTTTGTTTATCTTTTCAAAGAACCAACTTTTTGCCCCCTTAACCTTCTGGGTAGTTCTTTTCTTCTCAATTTCATTTAGTTTTGTTCTGATCTTGGTTATTTCTTTTATTCTGCTGGGCTTGGGATTAGCTTACTCCTCCTTTTCCAAGGATAGCTGCATGTGAAAGACTAAAAGAGGATCTGCACCTCTCGTCACTCACAAAAATTAACTCATATGGATCAAACCTTAAACCAAAGGTAGGAAACTATAAGAATCTTAGAAGAAAATACTGGAAAGACTTTTGCAGATATTCCCCTAGGTAAATATTTTATGAAGGAGAACTCAAAAACAATAATGGAGACAATGAAAGTAAGTAAATGAGACCTAATCAAACTAAAAGGCTTTTGCTCATCCCAGGACACAATCAAAAGCACAAATAGATAACCCACAGAATGGGAGAAAATATGTCCATGCTATACATCTAATAAAGAACCAATAACCAGAATCTACAAAGAGCTCAAGCAAATCAGTAAGAAACAACCAAACAACCTAATACAAAAGTAGGGGAAAGGCATGAACAGAAACTTATCAATAGATGATGTACTCATAGCTAACAAACTCATGGGAAAAATACTCTACATCTCTAATCATTAGGAAATTGCCAATCAAAACTACAATGAGATCCACCTAACTCCAGTGAGAATGGCTCATATTAAACAGTCTCTAAACACAGATGCTGGTGTGGATACTGAAAGGAACTTTCATACTCTATCGAAGGACTGCAAACTAGTACAACCTCTTTGGAAAATTGTATTGAAATATCTTAAAGAACTTAAAGGAAACCTACCATTTAATCCATCAATCCCATCGCTGGGTATATACTCAAAAGAAAACAAAAAGTAATTTTATAAAAAGACACTTGCATGCAAATGTTCATGGCAGCACAATTCACAATCATGAAAATGTAGAAACAACTAAAGTGCCCACCAATACATGAATGGATTAGTAAAATGTGGTATATGCATACTATGCAGCGCTACTCAGCCATAAAAAATGATGATCTAGTAGCATTTGTGACAACCTGGATGGAACTGGACATCATTCTTCTGAGTGAAAGATCACCAGAGTGGAAAAACAAATACATGTACTCAATACCAAGTTGGAACTTATTAATCAACACTTAAGTGCACATATGAAAGTAAATCTCCATGAGTATTAAGCTGGGGGAGGGTAAGAAGGTGTTATGTAAATTCATTCACAGTAAACACTATCTGGGTCAAGAGCACAGTTATAATTTTGAATCATCTGTACAAAATACAAACTATTAAACAAAACATGTATTCCCTTTACTATTCTGAAATTAAAAAAATAATAGCTGTATCCATAAAACAAAGTTTTGACTGAATTTTAACTGTGACATGATGTCAAGTGTTGAATTTTTCACTATGGCATCATGTCACTTGCTCAAAATGTTTCAGATTTTGGAGCATACAGGGATGCCCATTCCATCTCATCTCGCTCTCACAATGAAGACTCCAAAGTGCAAGGAGTTTACAACCTGAAATTACTTACCTGCTGTCAGTTCACTCTGTTTGGTTCAAAGCCCAGGCTTTTAGACTTGTTCACTATTTTACTAAAATTATCTTTTAAAGACCCACTGATGCTAGGATAATAAATTGATATTAAAATCAAACTACTTCTTTAAACAATATCAGTTTAAATATATTAGAAGTAACAGGAAAATATTCCCCAAACTTTTAAAAATGTTACATTAAATTAAAAGATTCATACCTTTTATATAAACATTTGACATTGAAATTAAACAATACCCATAGAGCACTAAAAGCAATTACTGTGAAGGAATGTAGTATATACTGTGACAATTAAAAAATGAATTAATTGAAAATTAATTTTGATTAACAAAATAATGAACAAATCCTTAATTATAATCAATGAAACAACCTTAAGATAACCAGTTATAAGTGGCAAACAAAATTAAAGTCAACAAAAACAATCACGGATACATAGGTTTTGCTTTCCATTCTTTAACAAATATCTGAACTTAAAAGACCCTTAACATGCTATTTTTGCTTTATCTCTAATCAATGGTTCCTACTTCATTTAGGAAGTAGGAACTTTTTAATCAAAAAATGACATGAAAGTTATGTTAACCAGTTTGATGAGAATATTTCAGAATATATATGAAAACAGCATACTGTACCCCATGGTTGCATTAATGTACACAGTTATGCTATAAGAAATAAAAAAATTTGAAATACCATGGAAAACATTTGTATGAAAATATTCAAGTAATTGCTCTAAAAAAATATGAATTTTCCAAAAGAAAGTGAATGTAACAGTTTAACAGAATGAAAATGAAGAAATAAATGTCTAACTGAATTGTCTAGAATCTATGGATTTAGGTCTTAAAAAGGTAAAGGACGGACAAGCTAGAAACTCCCCCCTGTTTTCCAATTCAATGTGTTTAATATGTCCCTAAAGGGACTTTACCTAACCAATGCCATCAGCGTAACCTGGTTCTTTGTACACTCAATGAATCCCCAACAATAAAAAAACAAAAACAAAAACTTCTTTAAAAGGAGAATAATTAGGTTAATTAACCTACAAGGGGTTAGATACAAAACATAGCACCAGAATTATTTTAACTGCAATTTTTAAATTTTCTTAAACTTTCAGAATATTAGGGGGTATAAATATTTTAGCTGCATGAATTGCTTTTGCACACTTGCTTTTAGTGGTAATATCACTCTCTTTCATTTTCTTTTTCAATAGGTGTATATAACTAAACATACATCTTTTTTTATTTTTTTGCAGTTTCTGACTGGGGCTGGGTTTGAACCCACCACCTCCGGCATATGGGGCCAGCGCCCAACCCTTTTGAGCCACAGGCACCACCTACTACACATACATCTTTATCACTTACTGGCTACATACATTTGAGTGTTTTACATAGTTGCCTAATCTACATCAGTGGAATAATGGTACAACCTGTACATGACTATTATAAAGGTATATTTGGCACCTGGCCACCAATCAATAAAGAGTGTTATTAGGATGAGCATGGTGGCTCACGCTTGTAACCCCTGCACTTTGGGAAGCAGAAGTGGATTATTTGAAGCCATGATTTCAGGAGCAGCCTGGGCAACATAGTGAGACTCTTACCTCCACAAAAAACAAACAAACAAACAAGAAAAATTAGCCAGTAGTTGTGGTATGACCTAAAGTCTCATCTACTTGGGAGGGTGGGCCAGGAGGATGACTTGAGGTCAGGAGTTTGGGGCTGCAGTGAGCTATGGCTGTGCCACTGCCCTCTAACCTGAGCAGACAAAAGAGTAAAATCTTATCTCAAAAAGATAAAATAACAAGAGTAGTTGTTATTTTTATTATTACATCTGTGGAGTTCATGATGACTCTTGCTCCGTGAAATAATAGGATTTTAGAGGTCACCTGGACTAATTTCTAGACCAACATAGGAATTTCTGCTAGAATGTGCTTCAGAGGAGATAGATATTGTAAGAGATATTGTCATGTAGAAGATAGATATTGTCATGTAGAAGAAGAATGTTTATTCTGCTTTGTTTGAGAGAATAAAAGTAGGAAGAATTAAGTGAAATTTCATGACGTATGATTACACCTTAACCAAAGCAAGAACTAAAAAATAAATGGAGTTGATTAACAGAGAATTGTGTTGTTTGGGGAGATAACTAATTCCCTATCACAGAAAGTGCTTGTGTAGAAGAACTCTTACATCAGATCAGGACTTCAGAGGGGTATCTAAGTTCTATAATCAAAAGTGATGAGAAATGATGACCCTGACATTCTTGGATTTAGTTTCAGCTTTCCTTTCCTTTTAAAAATGTATAGATAGGACTAAACTGATTGGTTTAAAACTGATTCTCTAGGTATATTTTTGCTTCTAAGTCTCCCATTCTTGCACTGAATAGCAGTATGGTGATTCTCTGCCAATTCTTCCTTGTTCAAAGGTGCACGATTAAAGATCTGATTAAAATTTTGTTCTACTATCAGAATGAACACCACACAGGAGCAAAGAATGCGGAGACACTTCCAGTTGGCTGGTCATCTATTCATTGTGGTCCCAAAGTGTCTCTTTTAAAGTAAAAATCTTATCAAACTGCTCTTTTTTCTGTTATTGATCACCCATAGAAAATTACCCTAAACCTAGTGGCTAAAAACAATATTTATTATGTTGTACAGTTGTTGAGAGTTAAGAACCCAAGGGCAGTGCCTGTGGCTCCAAAGGAGTAGGGCACCGGCCCCATATGCCGGAGGTGGTGGGTTCAAACCCAGCCCCAGTCAAAAACTGCAAAAAAAAAAAAAAAGAGAGAGAGAGAGAGAGTTAGGAAGCCAAGAAGACTGTATCTGTATGGCTCTTACTCGAGATATCTTAGCAAGTTGAGTCCAGATGTTGGCCAAGGTTGCAGCTACCTGAGAGTTCGCATGGAGATAGACAGTCCATATCCTTCCAAGATGGTTCACTCACCTGATTTTAGCAGGAGACCTTAGCTCCTTGACAGGTGAACCTGTCTATAGAATGCCTGATGGTATAACACTATATCAGCTGGTTTAAAACAAGTAAGGGACTTAAGAGAGACACAGAGGGATTTGCAATGCCTTTTATGTCCTAATTTCAGACATTTCTCTCCATCAGTTCTACCACACTCTCCAGGTGTCCTCAAACTACGGCCCTCAGGCCACATGCAGCCCTCCTAGGACATTTATCCGGCCTGCCGGGTGTTTTTGCTGCCACTGCCTGTCCTGCTTAGCAGCTGACTCATCCCATGGCCTGCAGTCTGGCCCTCCAACAATCTGAGGGACAGTAAATTGGCCCCCTGTTTTAAAAGTTTGAGGATCCCTGCATAGTGAATCATTGAGGCAGCTCCCATAGCTCAGTGGATAGGGCACCAGTCACATACACTGAAGCTGGCAGGTTCGAACCCAGCCGGCGCCAGCTAGAAAGCAACAATGACAGTTGTACCAAAAAAAATAAAAATAAAATAGCCAGGCATTGTGGCGTGCACCTATAGTCTCAGCTACTTGGAAGGCTGAGGCAGGAGAATCACTTAAGCCCACGAGTTTGAGGTTGCTGTGAGCTATGACATCACAGCACTCT
>NW_003852490.1:6412720-6495490 GCF_000181295.1 Otolemur garnettii
GAATCATTGAGCACAATCCATACCCAGAGGAGGATAATTAGATTCTATCTTTTGAAGGAATGAGTCTTAGAGAATTTGTAGACGTATTTCAAAACCACCACATCCTATTTAAAACCACTTGTGACTCAGAATTTCTTACAAAATAAAGTCAAAACAGCTTCTTATCATAAAAGTATAATCTAGCCCCTTGTTTCCCCATATTTTCATCAACATAAGCCTCCTTAATCTACCTCTTCAGTAACCTTGCTGTGCATAAAATCCTTCAAATACAACAGACTATTTAACACCTCCATATATTCACTGGGGTCTCTCCTACCTCAACCTCCTTGCCCTTCCTTCCCTGTCTGCCTGGAAATATGGATCTGGGGAAGGGAGTCAAATGAAGGGGAGGGGAGGGAAGGGAAATGGTCCATTTTTATGCCTAGGTTCAACGAAGTATGGGCAGCCATGTAGAAACATGACTTGACAAAGACAGTATGATCTAGTGCTAACAGACAGTGGGGAAAACTAGAAAGGCCCAGCTGTCCCTTAGGGAAGGGAAGGGGATATTTCTTATATTTATTCAAAAGGGAAGGGAAGGGGAGGAGAGGGAGGGGAGGGGAGGGGAGGGGAAGGGAAGGGAAGGGAAGGGAAGGGATGAGACGGGATGGGACGGGGAGAGAATGAAATGAGAAAGTCAAAGGAATTATTCCGAGATATTTCCTGAATTGGAGACTGTAGGAAGAATGACTTTTTCCCATGGAGTCTAAGAGTTTGGGGTGACCCTTTATATTGTATTTATAATACCTAGTGCAGTGCTTGACACAAATCACATTCAAATTGTCTCACGTTTATAATAGAGGTGGAAAACTTCCTGAGGTTTTGTTGTATGTTTGCTTTTGTTTTAGAGGTTAATTTCAATGAATTTGGTTAAAGCAGAGAAGTGAGAAAACAAAATATTTATCAATGAGATCCCCTTTGTCCCAGAAATTGATGTACATTATCTTTCTTATAATTGTGAATTTGTCATGTAATTAAGGCAAATTTCCTAAGGAATGTATTTTTCACTTAGTCATATAAATCTATCTATCTATATATTCTATATCTATCTATCTATCTATTCCATTTTTTATTGAAGCTGGTATAGGTGTAAACCAAAAAAACAGGGTTCCATGGGTATCTAGCCCATGTTAAAAGATGTCTTTATTGCAAACACACAGAGAAGAGACCTCCTCGAAGAGACATCACTTCGGCCTAGACTTTGGGGCATGAGAGAGGAAGTGAGCACTTTTCCATCAGCTCTTTTGAGTGCAGTGTGCAGGTATGTGCGCTGATAGTGGCTGATGCAGTGGGGGAAAGGCAGCTTAGCTTTTGCCGAGTCAATTCTACCCCTTCTGATTCCGTGGAGAAAAGAGTTCTAGGAGAGGTCAAACACTTCCCTTGCCCAAGAAAGCCCAGGGACTTGAACTTATCTCTGGGAAGGGAAAAGAGTCTGCAAGGTGATATGTGCACTCCTATTTTTCTCTTGTTACTCCCCTTTCTAATAACTAGCTTTCTTGTTATGAAATGTGTTGTCTTAATTCATTAACTTTTTAAGCAAAAATACTAGTGTGCTTATTCTCGGCATATCTTACCCACTGTACACTTTTAAATGCTAGAAGTCTGGCTACATGTGAAAATTTAAAAGGCTCAGAATGACTGTGAGCAATAATGCTAATATTTAACAATAATTATATATTAATAATTACAGATAATAACTATGACAGTATCACAAGGTCTCACAGTGTTTTTAAAGTCACTCACTGTTCTTTCCTACTCCCTTGGTCAATACTTAGCCAAGTATTGACTATATGACATTGACATATGACCATATGACATTGGGAACACCATGTAGACCAAAAACAGGTGCTTTCCTGTGAGAGGGACACATGTTAGACCATGTGTCCATGGTCATATGACCATATGACATTGGGAACACCATGTAGACCAAAAACAGGTGCTTTCCTGTGAGAGGGACACATGTTAGTTAAATACTTACATTTTATTCTTATATTTATTCAAAAGGCACTTACGAAGTAGTCACAAGTATTTTCTTCATACTAAATTCCATGTCCTACTATTATACTTTGAGGGATAGACTGGTGGAAAGTTGAGAGAAACTCTTAGTTTTAAGTGGGTGCATTTTTTTCTCATGTATTTAATGTTCATTTGTTTAATGTTCAACTTAATTACCTATCTGAAGCATGTGTTTTGATATCACACGGGCTGGGGTCTTAATTCTACTTCTGTTGCTCACAAGCTGGGTGCGCCAAGCCTACTTTCTAAACCAATGTAGGGACCAAGGGAAAGCTTCCCCTTTGTCCTCTGAAGTTTTGCCAAAAATCACTAATAGGAGGCAAATGAACAGGAGAAAAGGAATACAGATTTATTTATCATGTACACAAGAGCCTTCAGAATGAAGTCTCAGAGTTACAGGAAAATTGTCCATTTTTATGCTTAGGTTCAACAAAGTATGGACATCCATGTAGAAAAGTGACTTGACAAAAAACGGTATGAACTGATGCTAACAGACTGAGAGGGGAAACCCAGCAAGGCCTGGCTGTCAAGATTCTCCTTGGCCTCTGTGCCACACATTCCTTCCTTTTGGGTAGGCAGCAGGGCCCTCTCTGAAGTTGGGGCTCTGATGACCTACAGTCAAGCAGAGAGGACAGGGGACTTCCTTACGGTCAGCTTTTACCCAAAAAGGTAGAGGGAAAGTTAGAGGCATTTCTAGGTTTTATGGATGGCTTTGGGGGAAAATTGATTCTGATTCCCAGGAGCCCCTTTGGGAAAGTAGAATGCTAGTTTTTATGGGTGGCCTTGGGGGAGAATGGGACTCAGTAATAGGAGAGAGGAGAAGGTCAGAAAGAACTGCTCTGACGGCCTCGTCTTGGAGTATAGTTTCCCGAGTCCCAACAGCCACTGCTCTGCTTCATCAGTTACATTTCATGCCACTCTCCCTCCCTGTATTTCAGTCACACAAGCACAAACCATTTTCAGTACCTGGGAAAGCCCTTCAACGCAGAGGAGCCTTGAGACTACCTCGCTATGTATAGGTGCCCTTCAAGTGAGTATCATCCAACAAGCAAAAGTAATTGAAACTAACTTAAGTATTTATAGGCTTTAGAAATCGTGTTGTTTTTGCCACATCTTCCTTCACAATGCACCCACAAACCCCCAAAGAGCTTTATGCCTGCAAATTTCTCTCTTCCATCACTCAAAACTCCATCTCCAGCCCCTTAACCCTCCTCACTCCTGATTTGTTTTACTGTTCTATTTCCCACACACTGGCAGGTGAATTATTTTCCTCTTTGCTAATAACTTCGTATTTATAAAGAAAAACAAACCAGACTCTCTGGGCTTACTTCCTCATCCACTGACCATTGCTGCCTACTGGTTGCCAAGAAACTAAGCTTGCACCAACAACCTACCCCAGGTTCTTTTTTCTCTTGTAAAGAGAAGAGTGTGATTATTTATCTTTTAATCTCTTTTACATTTTTGATAGTTGTACTTCATTCTTTCCATGTAGGTGTCCTCATCTTCACAATTCTAACTATACCCTAAGTTGGACCTCCAAGGGTATAAAATGTGATCTTTCATTTCAAAAAATATTCCTACAAGCTTTAACTTGGGTTAACAGTTAACTTTCATATCACCCTATACTTTCCTTCCTTATCACATATGATCATTGCTGCTGTGTGGTGATGTAGTCACGTGTTAGTACCCTATTCTGCATTTGTGTGCAGCAGCCTGATTGAGGCCAGGCACTGCACCACTCCAGGGGGCTCCCAGCCATTCACAACGTATTCCATGTGAAAGAAAAATTGGGCTCAGCCAGTTAAACAGACGAGGAAGACTTTATTCAAGATGAATTTAATAAGAGAAAGAGATTAAACTTAACTCCAATTGAAACAAAAGTTGGAGGTGTGAAGGAGAGGGGTTTTAGGCAGTGAAGTGAGCTACTGGAAAAGTACTGGAGAGGTTAGGTGAGTCTGGTCAATGCCCTTAGGCCAACGGAGTTTGCTAATTGGCACTTAAGAAAGTTAGGTTCCTATCCGCCCACAGAGAATGGGAAATAAGGACTTTATCATTCTTGTTGCTTACTTTTGGAAGGGATGGCTCCCAGGCCTGGAAAAAGGCTGCTCTGGTTCATAGAAGAGTTGCATCTCCAAGGGGCAAAGGAAAAATTTACAGTTCCAAGTTTTCTAAACCAAACACTCTAAGAAAAGGAAGAAGAGGCCTATCTGCTAGGAAGAAGTCCAGCTGAAAGGGATGTTAAGGCCTTGTGATGGGGAAAATGTCTCTGTGGAACATAATACCTGCCACATAAAGATGCTCAATAAATGTTGAGATCAAGAATAATCTGTTTACATTAAGGACAGTAATAATATTACTACCTAGTATTGCTATGAAGTCCATTTGATTTGGGTATCACATGTGAAGAACTCAGCACAGCAGCCTGATATATATAAATCTCTTATAAAAGTCGGCCACACACTCCAGGGCTGATGGGTTCAAACATGGCCTGGGCTTGCTAAACAAAAAAATAGCCAGGCGCTATGCAGGGGCCTATAGTCCCAGCTAGTAGGGAGGCTGAGGCAAGAGAAGACAGGGACTTTACCTTGATCACTACCTAAGCATCTGTTGGATAATTAAATAAATATATCTAAAAGTAAAAAAAAAAGAAAGAAAGAAAGAAAAAGTGCTTTGAAGAGTGGACTAGGTGTTGGCAGCAGAGCACAGCTTCCTAAGGGTAGTACTTCAAAGGTGACCACACTGATATTCCACAATGAGGTAGGTATGTAGCTCTTTTTGTAGGACGAGTTCACAAACTTAATCGTCCCACCTTGTGTGTGTGCACATGGAGGTTAAGACTCAAATCTCCTAACCTAGACCAAATCCACTTTTCTTTCTCTGCCCTTCCAAAGGAGATTTACTTATACTTAGTATGGATCACATTTTAAATTATTTCGAAAAGAATCATTCAGCATATTTTCTTTCACTAACTGAAAAACATCATGGAAAAAAAATCACACTGCATTATTAGAGCAAGTGTGTATTAAGGTGGATGGTGGGTGATGGAAATCTAAGTATTTTTAGAGGAAAAACAGAAAGTTGTTTAATCAAACCAAAGCCAAAGAGCTTATTTTCAATTGAATTATAGGATTTGTAGTCGCCTTTGAATGCTAAGCTTCAGACATGGTTTGTCTTGCATTTAGCAAAATGTTTGATTCATTAGCTCATGAAATGTTAATTACTTATTTATTTTAAATTAATTTAAATTTGAGCTCCCCCCATGGGCTGACAGTTGTCTAAATTCTACAGCAAGAATTAATATATGCTATGTGTATCCTCAAATATTCCCAACACACAGCTTAGTGAATGCCATTATCTAACGATTCCTTTTACTAATTATCACTGGTCCTGAAGGAATTTTCCTGATGCAGTAGGAAGTTGGTTTGTATGGCTAGAGTCTCATTTTTATAAATATCATTAACTGTGTACTCTCATGTAATGAAGCTGTTTCCACATCCAGTGTAACAGCCACTCTGACATGGCCTTGTAATGGGGCTACCATTAAAAGTGACAGTCAGCAGAATGATTATGAGCCCAGGTTCCAATTCTCTTTCTCTTACTAGCAATGGGACTCTGAGAAAGGCATTAACTTCCCTGTGACTTAGTCTCCTCTCCTCTAAATAACGATAATAACAGTATCAATTGCACAGGAGTACTGGAGGGACAAAAAGACTTACAACAGTGCCTGGACCATAGTGATAATCCAGAAAATGTTAGCTCTTATTCTGCTCAAGGAACTCTCTCATTGAGAAGACCTATTTTCCAGCCTCAGTGCCAGTAAGCAATAGGATGAAAGTTTATTTAACAAAGAATTGTCTTTTTGAATTAGACACACTCATTAAAACTTAATGTTAACACTTTTACCAAAAGGTTGGGATGCTGTATTTTTCTTTGTGGTATTTCTTCATTCTTTTCTATGCAGTGTTTGGTTTTTGTTCTTGTTTTTATTTTTCAGAAACGTACTTAACAAAGAATACCTCTACCCTTCTCTCCCATCCACATATTCAAGAAATCTAGACTTTCTCCTCATAGCCTCAATGAATTATCTCCTGATTACTTCAGCCCATGGGGAATTCTCCCTCCTATGAATGTTATCATCTGACCTATTGTTTAGACTGCACATGTATTTCTTAATTATGTCCCAGATTATGATGGCATTTGCATTAGTTTATTCTAAATTATAGCATGTGAGGGTATACCTGTCCTGCATCTCCAGCTATACTGTGGATTCCTTCAAGAATGGGATTAAATAATAGAGTTCTCTGAATGCCCCACCTAACACAGAGCTGTGCAGGAAATAAATGCTTGGGAAGGAAGGGAGAGAGAAAGAGGGAAATGAACTTGAAAACAATCACACGCAGACCCCTGCTTGGCAGGAACATGGCTACTTTACACCTAGAATTTCTCCAGAATTTTAGAGTGTGCCAGATTACATATAAAGAGGATATTGCAAATAAATAAGAGACACATAAAGAATAGTAAATAAATGATAATCTCTGAGGTCAAACACCAGAATACAAATTAAATATTTCTTGTAATGTGCATGTATTGGGCAGGGCTCCAAAGACTTTTTTGAAACTTGTCAACTTATTTAAACTTAAGGAAATATTTATTTTCACATAAGTTCATCCATGTGACATATGTTATCCTGATATAAATTTCTCTTTTTTTTTTTTGTAGGGTATCAGTTTTCTTTCTTCCCTTTTCTGTGTGGCTTTCCCCTGATGTTTCTCTTTCCTTCCACCAGCAATATCCTTTCATAACGTAAACAGAATCCATGCTTATTTGTTCAGCCCTATACAAATTTATACTTTAAGTGATATATAAAATCAACAATAATGAGATCAAATTATACATATTTTCTGCATTTTAATATCCTCTCTCAGCTAGTAACTCCTTCAACTGTCTTTATTTCACCTGATACATTAATATATCCTTTGGTAAGGACAGAAATCAACTATTTTCAGATTGGGCCATTCATTTGATTGCCCTTTTAATTGCACTGTGGACAATCCTCCATCAAATATTTCTTTCCATCTGACTTCATATATTAATGTTTCCTTTTATATGGAAAATATTTTTTGTTAATTAGATTTCTGGGTCAAAAGATTTTTACAAGTTCAATTTTAATAGTTGTTGCCCAATTGCTTTTTCAAATTCTTGCAACACCTTATACTTCCATCCACACCTATGAGAGTGCTCCTTATCCTACAGCCCTTTCAGCAAAAATGTTAATAGCTCTTCATTTTTAAAAACTAATACCCCCTTCTAAGTACCTTTCACTTTATTTTGTGGTTTTTTTGGTCATTCAACTTCTTTATCTGAGGATAGAAAAAAGTCTTTATACATATATTTATAGCCCATTCTTACATTTCTTGTCTTTGTAAGTGTTAATTATATTTATGATGTGAACATTTATGAATACTATATTTTTAATAAACTGCTTTTATTATTCTATTATATACTTTACTATCCTGTTTATTGACTTTAGACTTAAATTCCCAATATCCTGCTAATGACTTTCTACTCCTAACTTTTCTTCTTTTCCTTTTAAAAATATTTTGTATACCTTCAGCATCCTTTTAATTGTTTTCTTTAATTATTTACATTAAGTGTATTAAAAGCATAGCTTCTAGCTAGCTTTTGCTTTGTAACCTAACAGGGTGTCCATAGACTTTACGTACAATTTAAAATAGTGTGCAATTTAGGCTGGTGCGTGTAGCTTAGTGGCTAGGGCACTGGCCACATATGGCAGAGCTGGTGGGTTCAAATCCAGCCTGGGCCTGCCAAACAAAAATGACAACTACAACCATAAAAATAGCTAGGCATTGTGGTGGGCACCTGTAGTCCCAGCTACTTGGGAACCTGAAGCAAGAGAATCACTTAACCCCAAGCGTTTGAACTTGCTGTGAGCTCTAATGCCACAGCACTCTGCTGAGGGTGACATAGTGAAACTCTGTCTCAAAAAAAAAAAATAGTGTGCAATTTAAAAACTGCACACAAACTTTATGGCCACACTGTAATGTGGAAACAACCTAAATTTCCACCAACCCAGGAATCAATTAACAAGCTGTAGTACATATATACCATGGAATATTATTCAGCCATTAAAAGAGATGGAGACTTACTTTTTTTTTTTTAAGACAGAGTCTCACTATGTTGGCCTCTATAGAGTACTGTGGCATCACAGCAACCTCCAACTCTTAGGCCTAAGCAATTCTCTTGCCTTATCCTCCTAAATAGCTGGGACTATAGGTGCCTGCCACAACGCCCAGCTATTGTTTTGTTGTAGTTGTCATTATTGTTTGGCAGGCGTGAGCTGGATTTGAACCCACCAGCTCTGGTGTATGCAGCTGGCACCCTTGGTCTCTGAGCTGCAAGGCCAAGCTGAGACTTTACATCTTTTATATTAACCTGGATGGATGTGGAACATATTCTTCTTAGTAAAGCATCACAATAAATGGAAAAGCAAGAATCCAATGTACTCAATGCTAATATGAAGGCAGTAGATGAATTAATACACAGGATGGGGTAGGGGAATGGGCAAGTGGGGAGAAGGGAGGTGGGTGGGGATGGGGGTCTTAGTGTATGGCATACCTCTTGGGTGTGGGACACAATTACAAGAGAGACTTTACCTAAAATACCCAATTAATACAATGTAAGTCTCTGTACCCTCAATGAATCCCAAACAATAAATAAAAGTTAAATCACTGATGTGGAAAAGGAACAAAAATATTTAAAATGCGTGTATTTGTAGACATATGATTCTAATGGGAAAAGATTTTATTACAGTGTTTTTCACTTTCTGGGTTAGCTCATAGGGCCTTGTTTATTGTGTAGAACATACATAATCAGCGAAGTAGGGGACTGCAGAGAGACTGGGAACATGACAACAGACTACTACAACTTCCCCCTCATCTCTCAGCATCAGCCCCACTGTGCCTTCTGCATCAGCCTTCTGCTTGAACCTGCAGGAAGCTACATGCTGTGGTAGACTGGCTGCATTTAGCAAATAAAAATATGAGATGCTCGGTTAAATTTGAATTTCAGATAATCAACAAATACTTTACTATGTGTCCCATATAATATTTGGTTCCTACTTACATGACATTTTTTCTTTTTTTGCTTATCCAAAATTGCAGTTAAAATGAATGTCCTGCATTTTATCAGCAACTCAAAAGGAACCCCATTGGTAACTCATGTAGGCCTTTTTACATGGTAGGTAGGCAAGAACCTGGAGACATTATTGAGGAGCCTTAGTGAACAAGCCAGAAAGTAGCATATCATTGGAAGACCTGGGCACTCAGAGGTAGGTGGAGAGCACCCCTTCCAGGAAGAGGAAAATGGTGCCATTTGACAAGAACCTTATGTAGACTTGATTGGTCCCCCAAAACCCACAATAGAGAGGAACTGAACAATTGGACCAAATCATCAATGACCTGTGACTATACAAACTTGAGGAAACCAAAGAGCAGGTGTACTCCCACTAGGAAAACCTTCCAGGTATTTCTGCTGTAAATGGTCAACAGGGCCTGCTTCTCCATCTGAGATCAGGCTAGAGGGAGAAGACAGTTGGAAACCTACCAAACTCAAACTGCAGGGACACATTCCATGGATCATGCTCAAGACCTCATGAGCTCAAAACAGATGGGAACTGATCATCTATCCCACCATCTGGGAATGTCATGCAGCATGGATGGAATACATGCCAGTGAGCCCTGCTGGCCCCACTTGGAAAGACTCACAACAGAACTTGTAAAAATCGAGGGGCAGCACATTACTAAGGTTAACATAACTGCCCATAGTTTAGCAATTCACTGGATGAATTGAAGTTGGATATGAGGCTATTGAATCCTAAGGTAAAAGAAGGGAAGAAATCTCAAAGTGGAGGTAAAAGGTAGAAAGGAATAATGAAGAAAAAAGAGAATTTAACACTGAATAATGAAAGGTCATAAAAGATAAAAAGGATGACGGAGAGGAACTAATTATGTCTAAGTAGAAGACAGTATATCCAAAGTGAAGAATGCTCTAAGTCCACAGGTTGAAGGATTTCACTGACTTTCACACTAAATTGTATGTATTTTGTACTATGAATCATGGAAAGGAAAAAATAATGACAGTATTATTGGCTATCTATTTGCAGTACCAGAGGGTGGAGAGGGCAGTGGGTTGACATTTAGCATCCACAGGCAGCTCAGAGGAAGGAACTAAAAGTGACAACAGACTAGATGCAGACCTCCAGCTTCACCTGGATTTTTTCCCACATAGGTTCACATGCCAGTGTGTGACGCCCAGAGACTTCTGCCTGTGTCTGCCCCAGTCTCCTCAGATAAATCCTCAGAACCCTCCACTAGGGTTCTTTGCCTATATGATTCTCTAAACTTTTGGCTCAAACTGGAGACTTTATATGTAATTTCTGTTTAAAATTAGGTTGAAAACAGGTGAACCTGCAATGCTCCCCATTCAGCCAGCCTTACTTATCCTCCATATTGTACTTTAAACCTCTCTGACCTGAACATGCCACTACTCACCAACCTTTATTTCCTTGAAAATAGACAAGCTATTGATAAAATAGTCTGTCCATCTGGCTATCCCCAGAAGCTCTATTATGTTAAATGCTGCTGATTTTCCAAAACCTGTGGTTTGGGAGACGATTGGAAACATCTGTGCCCCCAGTGCCTTCCTAGTCTATTCCTACTTCTCTGCTGTCCTGTGTCATCCCCTTCCTGTGACCCTCAGCCATCTGTTTACATACCATCCACTTGGTCCTTTCCCATTTCTGACTTCCTGGCCAATCTCACAAGTTAATGGAAGACCTTAGCATCTGGCTCACATTTCTAATTCCTAACTATTTAAGCTTAAATGGTAATTTCTATGAAAACATTTTTTCTAGGCCAGTATTATTATTAAGGTTTTTCAAGGACACGTAAATACTTTTGATTGTAGCTTCATGAAAGTGAAAGTTTTATTCACCTTAATTTTGAATTTGATATATAATTATATATTGAAATTTATATATACTCATGCTTATATGTGCACATATACTCACGTGTAATTTGAGTATATACTCAACATATACTCACATATTGTATGTGCACATATACTCACATGTAATTTCATTTTTTATTATTTTGTTAAATTGACAGATAAAATTGCATTATTTATAATGTACAGTATGAGGTTCTGAAATGTATATAAAGTAAAAATTACTAAATTTAGCTAATTAAAAAATGCATTACTTGACATAGTTTTCTGTGGTTGGAAAAGTTAACATCCACTCTCATAGCATTTTTCATGAATAAAATATATTTGTATTAATTGTAATCACAATAGATCTTCTGATTTATCCTTTCTGTCAAATTAAAATTTTGTATCATTTGGTCAATATCCTTCCAACCTCACCACTCCCAACCACCTTTGTCCTTGGTAACCATTTTTCCACTCTCCATGAGGTAGTTTTTTAGATGTCCCACGTAAGTTTGATTACTTCTTAAGAAAGAAAATTAGGTAGAAATAACATATTATGAAGAAAATGGTAATATGTTAACAATAGATAAATCTGAGTAAGAGGTAGACAGGTGTTCTTTGTACTATTCCTTTTTATGCAACTCTTTTGTAGGTTCAAAATTATCTTTTTTAAAGTTTATAAATTTTAAAAGAAAGTATTTTTAAAAATCTAGCATACTTTCATAATAACCCCCCCCACACAAACTAGGGGTGAATGAACAAACCTCAAAATTATAGAAGTTATATATGATAAACCCACAGCCAACAGCATACTGAAGAAAAGATGAAAATATTCCATAATAACTGGAATAAGACAAGGGTACCCATTTCACCACTTCTATTCTACATTGTAATGAAAGTCCCAACCAGAGAAATTAGGCAAAAAAAGAAATAAACTCAGGAAAAAAAGAGGTCAAAGTAACCCTCTTAGCTGATGCTGTGATAATGAATCTAGAAAACCCTAAAGATTCCTACAAAAGATTTCTAGAATTAATAGGTTTGGCAGACTCTCAGCTAACAAAATCCAGGTATGCAAAGTTATCATATTTCTATATTCTATTGACATGTAAGCTAAGCATCAAATAAGGACTCATTCCCATTATAACAGCTACAGAGAAAGCAAAATACCTAGGAATATACTGAATCAAGGAGGTGAAAGAGCTCTACAAGGAGATTACAAAACGCTGAGGAAAGAAATCATAGATGAAGCAAACAAATGGTAAAACATCTCATGCTCATAGTTGGATACAATCAGAGACATTAAGATGTCACCCAAAAGTGACTTATAGATGCATGCAATCCTTGTCATATGCTGACATTATATTTTATGTATCTAGAAAAAGTAATTCTAACTTCATCAGGAATCAAAAAAGAGCCCGGATAGCCAAAGTATCTTAAGTAAAAACAATAAATCTAGAAGCATAACATTACCTGACTTCAAATTATGCTACTAAACTATAGCAACCAAAACAACACGGTTTTGCTTATACCATACCAAAACCAAAACTTCCACTTTTATGGAAAAAAATATGGAAATCAATGGAATATAATAGAAAACCCAGAAATTAAACCATTTAGCTACAAACTGATCTTTAACAAAGCAGACAACAGCATACATGGAGGATAAGAAACCTTCAATAAATGGGGCTAGGAAAATTGTCTAGCCACATGCAGAAGAATGAAACAAGACCCCTCCATCTTACCATCCACAAAAAACAAAAGATGTACAGGACTTAAATGTAAGAAATGGAACCATAAAAATCCTGGAAGAAAGCAAAGAACAAACTCCTCCAGACAACAGCCTAGGCAAAGAATTTATGGATAAGGCTACAAAGGCAAAGACAGCAACAGTAAAAATAAGTAAGCGAGAGCTAATAAGATTAAAAAGCTTCTGCACAGCAAAGGAAATAACCACAGGGTAAACAGACAACCCGCAGAATGAGAGAAAATATTGAGGAACTCTACATTTAACAAAGATTAATATGAAAAATCTAGAAAGGGCTCGGTTCCTGTGGCTCAAGCGGCTAAGGTGCCAGCCACATACACCTAAGGTGGCGGGTTTGAATCCCCAGCCTGGGCCCGCCAAACAACAATGATGGCTGCAACCAAAAAATGGCCAGGCGTTGTGGCAGGCGCCTGTAGTCCCACTACTTGGGAGGCTGAGGCAGGAGACTCGCTTGAGCCCAGGAGTTGGAGGTTGCTGTGAGCGTGATGCCATGGCACTCTACCCAGGGGGATAGCTTGAGGCTCCGTCTCAAAAAAAAAAAAAAAAAAAAAATCTAGAAAGAATTTAAACAAACTAGCAAGACAAAACTAAACAACCCCATTAAGTGTGGGCAAAAGACATGAACAGAAGTCTTTCAGAAGAAGATAGACAAATGACCGGCAAACATATAAAAAAAGGCTTAACAACACTAATCATCAGGGAAATGCAAATTAAAATTACATGGAGATACCACCTTATCCGTATCCAGATGGCCAATATTAAAAAGTCAAATACAATAGACACTGGCATGGATGCAGAGAGAGAGGAAAGCTTATAAACCATTGGTGGGACTAAATTACTACAACCTCTATGGAGAACAGTATGGAGATTCTTCAGAGAAGTAAATGCAGACGTACCATTTGACCCAGCAATCCACTACTTTTTATCTACCCAATGGAGGTCATTTTACAAGAAACTCACCTAATGTGTCTAATGTTAGTGGCAGAATAATTCACAATTGCACAGATATGGAGTCAACCTTAATGTTCATCAATTCATGAGTAGGTAAAGAAAATGTGAAGTGTATGGGTGTATGCACATGTGTGTACACAAACACACACACACACACACCATGGAGTACTACTGAGCCATAAACAGGAATGAAATAACGTCTTTTGCAACTTGGATGGAACTGGAGACCATTATCCTAACTGATATATCTCAGTTAAAGAAAAAAAATATAGCATATTTTCATTAATAAGTGGGCACTAAATGAGATTTCAAGGACATCAGAAACCAAAAAGAGAAGTGATTGAAGAATACAAATTTATCTATTGGGTACGATGAACATTATTCTGATGACAGGCCCACTAATCCACGTAACAAAAATAATTGTACCACCTTAACACACAGTGTTATAACATTAAATAAATAAATAACTACATAAAGTATACCAGAGACCTCAGCTTCCTATTGGGAGTTGGAGATGGTGTTTTTCAAAACGCCTGAATAAACCATTCCTGCCCCTAATTGTCCTTTGATATCTGCACTGAAAAATGTTATTGGCCTCTAGTCAACTAGGAAGAAGGCAAAGAAAAATAATGTCAGGTACCGTATGCTGTTTGAAGACCTACAGGAATGATTGTAAGGAATACTAATAATTAATTTTTAAAAGATCGTATTCATTGATGTCTCCTTTGCTATCCTCTTCAGTTAATGCTACAGCGAGAGACCTGAGTCTCTGAAAAATGTCACAGGAAGACAGTCAGAAAGTGACATTTTCTTTTCTAAAGCTAGGACACAGACTGGGGAGAAAAAGCATGATTTTTTGTTCAATGTTTTAATCAGAGAGATGTATAACTAGCTGTGTCCTCAGAAATGTCCTTGCAAGTCTGAAATCCTTCCTAAAAAAGCAAGTAGTTTGGGTAAGTCAGAACTCAATTCACTCACATTTGAGTGCTATTTCCATAAACTCTCCTTTTCATGGTAAGTGTGTTTTTGAGGTGGATATGTTTTGGGTTTGGGTATTTGGGGCAACCTTTAAAAATTCTTGATGGAATATTTTAAAACCACTCAACACAGTATGCAGCTTCGGTATGGTTTTTTCAGAGTTTTACAAATAAAAAAGCTTATTTATTCTGAGACGGTGTTTTTTATCCTCAGAGCCTCCAGTGTGCTGTATCAGGTTTTCTTTTTCTTTTTTCTTTTTTTTTTTTTTTTTTTTTGAGACGGAGCCTCAAGCTATCCCCCTGGGTAGAGTGCCATGGCATCATGCTCACAGCAACCTCCAACTCCTGGGCTCAAGCGAGTCTCCTGCCTCAGCCTCCCAAGTAGCTGGGACCACAGGCGCCCGCCACAACGCCTGGCCATTTTTGGGTTGCAGCCATCATTGTTGTTTGGCGGGCCGGGCTGGGGATTCGAACCCGCCACCTTAGGTGTATGTGGCTGGCGCCTTAGCCACTTGAGCCACAGGCGCCGAGCCCTGTATCAGGTTTTAATGACTAGAATCATTTAGTAGCGGGGAAAAAAAAAAACCTCTTGACAGCAGTTTTACTTTATGATTAATCAAATCCTGTAGAACATAGTGATTATAATTAGAATAGTCAGGCATAGTGTCATGTATACACAGAGATCAAATCAAAGGACATCCTTTAATTCTCCTGAGTTGTTCTTTACAACTCCTTTGATGTTATATAGAGGTTCCCCTTATCTGATAGGTTTGAACTTCAAGATAACGTTGACTTATGTGGCTTAGTTCATCTAGTAATAAATCACTTTGGAGACACGATAATTCTAAAGAATCTTGAAGTAATGAAAGATTTGTGCAGGGTAGGCTGTTTTAAGGTATATTTTCTCTCTATTAAAGAAATATAATCTACTATTGGGGTGGTGCCTGTGGCTCAAGGAGTAGGGTGCCAGCCCCATATACCGGAGGTGGCAGGTTCAAACCCTGCCCCAGCCAAAAACTGCAACAAAAGAAAAAAGAAATATAATCTACTATTTCTTCCCAACAATTTAATAGACAAATCCTAAGAGTCACAGAAATTGCTACCCTGTTCAGCGCCCCCTCTCTC
This sequence comes from Otolemur garnettii, assembly GCF_000181295.1. Classification (NCBI taxonomy): domain Eukaryota; kingdom Metazoa; phylum Chordata; class Mammalia; order Primates; family Galagidae; genus Otolemur; species Otolemur garnettii. The sequence continues at coordinate 6,428,600 of NW_003852490.1, forward strand.
AACCGTTACCCGGTTCTCAGCTTGTAAACATCTCATTGTTGAAGATCTGGTTACTACTTCAGCTTAAACAAGTTAAACAACTACGATAGTTGGCCGAATAATTGCTAAAAAAAATAAGTTTTCTTGAGAAGTGTTGCAAATATTAGGGACTGGGATATATATGTTTCCGGTAATTTTCAAAGTCATCTGAGTAGTTAAACTGCTAAAAGACAAAATCAAAAGTAATTAAAGCACTTTAAATATGCCGTTTTTTAAAGTGATATTTGATTGAGGTGCATGTTTTGAGGCTAAGATGTATTCAATGACCATCACTAATAAAATTTATCTTCTAGGCACATATTAAGAAAATCCTTTAAAACAGGTTTGCGCAGTCATAATGTTAGAAGTACAGCACTGCTAATCTCACTCCTTGTTTTTAAACACATATTTCTAAGCCACTCTGGGGAGATAATTTTTTATCCTAACATAATTCACACTAAGTTTACTGAAAAGCCTACTTGGCAAAAACAAAAGCCTCAATATAAACTCAGCAGTAAGTAAATATTATGTATTATGCCATTAAAACTCTGGTCAATGCCATATACTTAATTAATCTATAGCAGGGTAATTAATTTGCAAAATGTTTCTTTGAATAATAAAAAGTGATGAAGTCAAAAAGAAACCTGTTTAACTTTGTTTAAATAAAGGGGACAGGGAGGGGAAGGGAAGGGGGGAGGATGGGTGGAGGGAGGGTGATTGGTGGGATCACGCCTATGGTTCATCTTATAAGGGTACATGTGAATCTTTCTAAATGTAGAATATAAATGTCTTAACACAATAACTGAGAAAATGACATGAAGGCTATGTTAACCATTTTGATGAAAATATTTCAAATTGTATATAAAAACAGCACACTGTACCCTATGACAGTATTAATGTACACAGCTATGATTTAATTTTTTAAAAAAAGGCGCACATTATACTGCCTTGTGAAGATGTGTTTGGTGCAAATTCTATACTACACAATCCCCTCTACCCTTACATCAACACATTATTTGCTTAAATTAACCTCCAGTAAATAGAGAAGTTTAAGCTTAATGATTCCAAAGTCTTCAGTGAAGGTGTCTGTTATGGTACAAAATTATTGAGAACCAAATCCTTCATTCAAATGGATCTCTTCACAATAAAAAAGCACCACACTTATTTTCATTTTCATAAGAGTGAACACCAAATCAGGACCCAATATTATCACGATCTTGAATTTGCGTTTGTTAGTTGAGATGGCCATTGAAATGTAAGTCACAGACCTCCAACAAAAGAGACCAAAACTGACTAAGGTTGAACTCCAGATGCCGTGTTCTGAAATCCACCACTGTATCTGGGATCAGAACATGCTGGTTCCCAGGAGCTTCTCCCAGCCAGTGACTGACTGCAGAGGTAGATGAAGGCAGATCAGGCTCTGAAACATGGGGTTTTGGCTTGAGAACTCTCTGATAACCTTGCAGACTGCACAGCTGACTGGAGTGCTTCTACCCACCCTTCCTTCCTTCTTTCCACTTGATAGATTTGTCTTATGTTCTCACAACTCTTCCAGACTCCTCTGACTCCCTATTTTCTCTAACATGTTTCCCCCCCTAATAAAATCAATGCATGTCTAATTGCAGCTTGGTATCTGCTTCTCAGAGGGCCTAGACTCTGGGTAGGTATATAATGCAGCTGGACATTTCAGAAAACTTGTGGGGAAATAGGCTGGGCCTCAGCCCCCTCACTGTTCAACACACCTACGGTGGCAAGGGGGTCGGAATATTCACCAGATTAGAGAGAAAACTAGGTTGGGGACATCTGAGTAAAATTCAGCAGCTTAGGAGAGACAGGACATCAGCAGAGTTAGAAGTGGATTAAAAATTACCCTTGAGAAGAGACAATCTATTCTGAAGGCCATAACTATAACCATTCCTCTCCCATCTCCTAAGGCAACATTGTTTGCTACTTACTTAGTTCTGCCCTTGAGAATAGTTCTATGATTTAGTGCCTCCACCCAGATGACCTTTTCTGTAATCAAAAGACCACCCAGAAGACTATTAACTCTTTATTTCTTCATTCTGTAAACACATGCCCTAAAATCTTAATAAAAACCTCCTGAGATTTCAAATCCCAGTCGCACCTATCTGTCTCCCTATAGGCTGATACAGCATCCTTCTCCAGGTTCCAGCAGATTTTTTCACAGAAACTCTGCCTTCCTGTCCAGACCTCAGGCAGTCAGGGAAAGTCCCTACTTGGGGAATTCTCTGTCCACTGTGTTGCAGCTCCCCTCCCACGCTGCAAAAACTGGATTAACACAACTGGTACCAGGAATTGTCAAAGAAAATAGGCAGTAAAATGAGGATTTAGAACTGGCTCGCCCACTACCTGGGAGAGGACCCATCCAGTTGGTAAGTGGGGTGTCAGGATACATCCTGGCACAATTGGCTGCATATTTACTGAAGAATTTGCTAATGCTATCCTAGGGGATTATACCAGCAGAGAGAAACTCTGTGCCAGGTACAAATGTTACAGACATTTGAAAATTATGGGCACAATGCCTAAGAAGAGAAGAGAGAACCAAGTTTGACTGATGACTGCGAAGTTTACCTGAGGCCAGGTAGAAAGATAATGAGAGGTGCAGAACTAATAAGAAGCACATAATGGCCAAGTGCAGGAGCCAGAAAACCTTCCAGGTAGCTCACAAAGAGATTCTAATCTCAACACACTGAAGACTTAATGTTAGTGTTGCAGAGCTCTGGAGACATTTGAGTGCTTCGCCAGGCAGGTCTATTCTGTGAAAGGAGGGGACCTGGTGGGGGAGAAACCTGGGATCCCAAAGCTTGGTGCAGAAACATCTAGATGGAAACCTCTGAAAATGTTTACTCTTCAATCAATGTTGAACTCCCCGGGATTGCTGAGGAACTTCTCAGTATCAGAAGATAGCATTCCTATTGTTCTGGCAAAACCTGAGGAAACCAACTTCTCTTCAGCAAGGCAAGAGGTAGCTAAAGAGCTGCCCTCATCTTCCTAAGCTCCATGCACACCATGCTGGGTACCTGCTCAGCCTAAGTATAGCACAGAGAAGAAACTATATACTTCAAAAATTGCAAAAATAAAACATAGCCACATGCTCTGGCAGCCACCAGAAAAGTGCTCCAGGAATTTGACTTTGGATGTGCTTTGTTAAGAGAGTAAAATGTCTGACTGGATAGACAGGAATTCTATCAGCTGCAGGGAAATTTTTAGGCCACATGACGTAAGAGTATGTGAAGATACTGCTCTTGGAGTGGCTCCTAGCAGCCTAGGGGGGAAATGATGGCCAACTTTCAGTATAGTAGAAATGTTCCACTTGCCTTGGCAGAAGGTAGAGGAAAGAATAAAGAGGCTGAGGAAAGTAGGCATGTGGAAATAGATGCATTAAGTAAGTGCAGAAGACTCATCAGGGAGATGTTCCCCAAGAGGACCCAGAGGGCAACAGGTCTACACAAACCCTCAGTAATGCTTAGGTGAGTGGGCACCAGCATCCCTCAGAAGTTTAGTGGCAGTTATCCTCTGCAGGTTAGTGATAGTTCCAGGATCCAGCTGGGCATGTGCATAAGTACCATGGACCTCTTGAAATAATCGAGGCCAAGTGGTAGGTCTTTACTCCCAGAATCCAGGAAAGTTAACTTGAAAATACAGTGCAGCTAATAGCAAAATAGGCAAGCACTAATAAGGTGATTAACACATATAATGAAGAGGGAGAAGAGGGAAAGAGAGGAGAAGAAGGAGGAGGAGGAGGAGAGAAAGAGGAAGAGAAATGGAGAAAAAGAGGGAGTGAAGGTGGTCACACAAATACAGAATCTCAATCCCTCATTCAGTTCCCATTTATGATCCAAGACTACAGAGGTCCCTGGGTCCTCAGGAGGAAGGAACTTGCAACACCATGACAAATTTGTAGTATGACAATCCCAACATTTTCATAAAGGCATTTATTTACTAAATGGCCATACCTTGAATAAAAGGTGAATAAACCAAGTTTACCTTGATCTGAGAGATCCCAAGAACCATGATGGCTCACTATTAGAATGAGGGCTGCAGGGGAACAGGTAAAGTGATGGCTAAAGCCTGATCCTATTTTATTTATGTACTTGAGAACTAGGGTGGTCCTGTGAGAGGGAAAGTGGTGGCCCAATGTGAGAATAGAGATAAATATTCTTGAGCAGTGGGCAGTGTCCTTTCTATATGGTAAAATGATAGCAACAACAACAAAAAAATAAGGAGACAAAAGTCTGGGGTAGAGACATGCAAATTGATAAAAGCAAGTGAGCACCAAGATTGACTACTTTCATATTGCATGTTAAGGTCCATCAAAAAGCATCCACCTTGGAAAAGACATTAAATAACCAACAAGGGCAGCAGGAGTACTAAGGCAGGACTGATGTTGGGAGAACCATAGGAAGCAGGACTCCTCTGACATCTGACTCTGACTTGAAGACCACCTGACAATCTTGCCGAACCTTCCCTCTTCCATAGTCACGGATGCTTCTCCATGACATTGCTTCTCCAAAACCTTTCCTCCTCCCTCTTTTTCAGGGTCAGATTTTCACTGTGGTCTAAAAGCTTATTCAGTCTTCCCAGACTTCCTCCATATTTTCCCTTACGGTTGTTTTGTGTAATAAAATGTTTACAAGGTTAATCTTATCTTGGTGTCTGCTTTCAGAGGATTCTAGCCTCAACAAAGAAATCTCTCTAATCACTGCTATTCAATGTTTTTTTTTTTTTTTTCATTATGCATGTTGATTTTCCCTGGTATGCTTGCAAGTCTAACTTGCTTAATTTTGCCAGGTTTGGTTAATCTCACCCCCCAGTTTCTTTGGGAAAGAAAAAAATTCCAGCAAGACGTCCACATTGTAGCTCAATATTATTTTTAAGAAATAATACTTTTTAAAAAGAAATGCTAAGAAATGTTAATAAGATTTCTACTAATTTTTAAAAGCTACAGGTCTTTTTTCTTTTTGTAACCTGGGAGATCCTGCTGGCATCTTTAAGCTGTTTCTTTCCAGTGAATACAATTGTAAAACATTAAATCAGAATTTTTGAGCAGCACACCTAGTCTTGCTTACTAAAAATACATCAGTGAGCTAGCAACAAGAAAAATAGTAAGAAACATTTCCCAGTTTAAAAAAAAAAACATAATTTTTTTGATACTAAAAGCAGAGTACAAATTAAAATAGGACAGGACAAGAATTTAAGAAAAGCAGAATCAACATGACTACACTAAATTCTGATTTTTAAATGGTCCTGAATTTTCAATGGATCCAGAGTTAAAAAGACAAACCTTAAATGCGAAGGAAGAAAGTTCCACTGAAGCTTCTGAAACCATGGTAGTCACCTGTTCTCTTCAAAGTTAGCTACTACAAGGGAGTGAGTGATCTACAGTCATCAGGTAAAACACACACATTGCTGGGAGGAACTCCTCAACAGGCACAGAATCCTTCGAAATATTTTATACCGAGAAAGGTGACAAAATGAAGACTCCTCGGTTCATCCAGCTTCTCCATAAAATAACAGACTCACTTTGTGCTGAGAGCGTGCTTGTCTCATTAACGATAATTAATTATGGGTAACAGATGTTAACTATGAGTAGGAGAGGGCAGTCGGTACCTAATTTACTAAAAGGAAGGCGTCTTCCTAGATGCTAAATTCTCTACAGTATTTTCACTGTAAAAAGAGAAAGTTCAGGAAAACGGAAATTATGACACCAATGGAAAGGTTCAGTTTTAATATAACTATCTTTCTTAATAGTCTTATATTAGTTTGAAATTATATTTTAGAGGCATATTTAAGGTATGATCCAGCTAATTTTCCCAATAATAACTTAAGATAGTCACCTACCACATTTCTAAAACAGCAAATGATGTGGTTTTATTTATTTTCTTAGGATGCCAACACAATGTAAATTTGAAGTTGGGTTAAATTATTCCTTTTTAAATACACATTTAGATGTGATCAAATTGTCCCTGATAGAGAAGACAGAAAACTCCCCACTTTTCAAGATTATGCAGGGCATGTGTGGGCAACTAATTTTCCCAAAAGTTTTAACAGCTCCACCTCGCCCTCCAAGGATTACACAGGCCACACCTGTCTCAAGAAGCCGCTTCTGATGCCAACAGCCATTAGCCAATTTATTTTCTTTGCCTGTTGCAGGCTCTTTTCTGCAGTCAGCCAGTATACTTTCCATTTTTCATTGTAATTATTTGTTTATGTCACTCTTCTCCATTGAAAGATAAAGTTCATGGCCTATTCATCTTTGAATTTCCAGCACTTCCTCAAGAGTCTGGTCAGAGTAGATAAACAACAACAAAAAAAATAGTAAATAAATAAATATTTTCATGTGAATCCTAACCCACTTTAGAAAAACTGACTTCTGCATATCTGCATATCTGCATATCTGCATTCACTTCCAAAAACTTAAAGTGAGAAAAACAGTCTGTAGCATTCACATTTGTAAGAGGTTTCACATCAGGTGGGAAGAGAAAAGGAAAAAGAGGAGCATTTAGTACACCTGGTACTATTCTAGGTGCTGGGGATGTGGGAGTAATAAGCAGACAGGGTCTTTGACCCCAGGAAGCTTCTGGTTGAATGTCAACTGGATTATTTATCTCAAATTTTAATAGATCAGTGCATTTGGGGCTAACTACTATTATAGCTAGGAGGGGAAGAGGAACCAACCTGTTTTGTTTAATCCCTACTGACTTTGCTACATGGGCTTACTCAATTTCTCAGTTAGCTGCCAGCGTACTGATGATGTAGACAAATGCATTTCATTTTTGTGTGCCTTGATATGAAATGATTGCCACCTACCCATGGCCCAAGCAATTTTCTTGATGGATTTTGATGATGGATTTTTTCCTTTTCAAGTCAGCCCATTTATACTTCTTTGAAAAACTTGCCAAATGCAAACAGATCCAAAGAGAAAACAAAATGAAAATTTAATAAATGTCTACAAGGGAATATTAGCTGGAGGATCCCAGGCACTGGGTTAGAATTCCAGCTATGAAAACTAAAAAGTAACATAAACAAATCTATCAATAGGTTTCAAATGTAAGCCAAAGGAGACATAGGCTATTTGAATTTATTTTACTTCCGAGAATCCAAAATTATTTCTAAGAACTTTATAAATTTTTCAAATAACCATCATGTATTTAAATACTTTGAGATGGAAAATATGGAAAGCTGTCCTTTTAATTTGTAAGGTAGTTTCTATTTCTCTGGGGTGGGTTGTGTATTTACAGAAGTCAGCTTAGAAAAGAAGGTTTTATATTTGTTTATTCTGAAATTATCAGCAGTTGATAAAGGGAAAAGATTTATTTAACTTTAGAATTTGTTGGTAGGTAAAATGTATGGTTATCTGATTCTTGGTTTAAGGTGACCATTAGAAATACTAACATAAAGCCATTGTAATCTGTAGCTCTTTTTTTTTTTTCTACCTTGTGTCTGGGGTGCCCAGGGTGCTCTTTCTTTTTTTCTTTTTTTATTAAATCATCACTGTCTACATTAATGCAGTCATGAGGTACAAGGTGCTGGTTTTATATATAATTTGAAATATTTTCATCAAACTGGTTAACATAGCCTTCATGGCACTTTCTTAGTTACTGTGTTAAGACACTTATATTCTACATTTAGTAAGTTTCACATGTACCCTTGTAAGATGCAACGTAGGTGTGGTCCCACCAATTACCCTCCTCCACCCATTCTCCCCCATCCCCTCCCCTCCCTCTCCCTTTTCCCCATATTCCTGGGCTATAATTGGGTTATAGCTTTCATATGAAAGCTATAAATTAGTTTCATAGTAGGACTGAGTATATTGGATACATTTTCTTCCATTCTTGAGATACTTTACTAAGAAGAATATGTTCCAGCACCATCCATGTAAACATGAAAGAGGTAAAGTCTCCATCTTTCTTTATGGCTGTGTAGTATTCCATGCTGTACATATACCACAGTTTATTGATCCATTCGTGGATCGATGGGCACTTGGGCTTCTTCCATGACTTAGAAATTATGAATTGGGCTGCAATAAACATTCTGGTACAAATGTCTTTGTTATAGTATAATTTTTGGTCTTCTGGATATATACCTAGTAGAGGAATTGTAGGATCAAATAGCAGGTCTATTTTTACTTCTTTAAGCGATCTCCAAACATCTTACCAAAAGGAACACATTAGTTTGCATTCCCACCAGCAGTGTAGAAGTGTTCCCTTTTCTCCACATCCACGCCAACATCTCTGGTTTTGGGATTTTGTGATATGGGCTAATCTTACTGGAGTTAGATGATATCTCAGAGTAGTTTTGATTTCCATTTCTCTGATGATTAAGGATGATGAGCATTTTTTCATATGTCTGTAGGCCATGCACCTGTCTTCTTCAGAGAAGTTTCTCTTAAAGTCCCTTGCCCACCCTGAAATGGAATCACTTGTTCTTTTCTTGCTAATACATTTCAGTTCTCTGTGGATTCTGTTTTTTAAATGTTTGTCAGAGACATAACCTGCAACTATCATCTCCCATTCTGAGGGCTGTCTGCTTGCTTTACTTGCTGTGTTCTTGGCTGTACAGAAGCTTTTTAGTTTTTGATGCTACTTCAATTGCCCTGTGGGTCCTCCTCGTAAAATATTCGCCCAGGCCGATTTCATCATGAGTTTTCCCTGCACTTTCTTCGAGTATTTTTATAGTTTCATGTCTTAAGTTTAAATCTTTAATCCTGTGAAAGTCTATTTTAGTTAATGGTGAAAGGTGTGGGTCCAGTTTCAGTCTTCTACAGGTCATTAGCCAGTTCACCCAGCACCATTTGTTAAATAGGGAATCTTTTCCCCTCTAAATGTTTTTAATTGGGGGCAGAGCCAAGATGGCAGACTGCAGCCAGCTTTTTTCAGAAGCTCCCATCCAGAAGGTGGCTTAAAGGACAGAAGGTTAGCAAGGGAGCTGATGGTTTGGAGCAGAGCCAAGTGAGAAGATTGAAGAGCACACTTCAACCTTCCTGAGGTGAGCTGCAACCCCAAAAATACAACCAAAAGTTACAAAATCCACCACCAAGCAGATGGGAGTCCCCTCCCCCACAACAAGGGCTCACAGTTTATTCCATGCAAACAAGCAAGCAGAGTTCAAACTTCCTCCCACTTTATCCCATGGGAGAGACCCCCTAAAAACTGGACCTCCTACCCCTCCTGGTGTGCCACGGCACCCTCCTGCCAGGCATAAAACTGTAAAACTGTATAAAACTACATATATTCCCCACCTGCAACATTGAACTCAGAGGAGTCCCCACAGAACCCACTCCGAGGTCTGGAGGTTTATTACCTATGGAGTCCAGATTCTTGGGCATCTCCTTGAGAGAAGTGGAGGGGGAAAGGGCTGATGATGCTCTGTGCTGACTATGGCACAGGTGTGAGGAGAAGAGAGTTAGCTTGGAGGACACCAATACAGCAACATTGGCATCCTGAGCTGCGAACTGAAGCCATTCCAGCCCCGTCTCTCTGGGAAAACAGAGGTTCCGGACAGCAGCCACGGGCAGAATGCTGAGTTATCAGCATTTTGTAAGTAAAGCACCAGCCCTCAGGATATAATACAGCTGAGACAAAGGCAGTGGGCAGGCAGAGGCTAGAATTGACACCTGAGTGTAAACTGCTATTTGTCTGCTGCCCAGAGCTGAATGCAGTCTCTGACTTGCAGAGGAATCTAGCCAGACAGAAGTCTAATTTAAACTGGCAAAGCCCCCCTGCCTAACTAGATTTCTGGCTGATTTTGCCAATCATAAACCCCAGAAGCAGTTGCCTACTGGAGTGAATAGGGTCACAGACCTGGGGGATTACAAGTGACTGGGTGCAAGGTGGGGAAGGAGGTATTAACTTTCCCAGACTAACCCATTTGCTGGGTGGGTCCGTTTGCCCTCACAAAGGACTGGAGCAAGTTATATCTGAGCTACAAGCAGACCTCTCTTATCTAGCTGCCGGAGATATTTGAACTCTTCCACCTGAAATGGGTGCTGACTAGGACAACTGATTCAGACCCCTTAAACCTGGCAGACCACCCAGGGACTATTCAAAGGGGCACCCTGAGTGTATGGTTGAGGGAAGGTTTGATTTTCCTTGCCCAATTGTTGTTTTGGGGGGGCAGGGTGACCTAATTGCTGGTATGTCTCCACAGCAGAGACTTCAACCAAGAGTAACTGAATCACTAGAGTAGGACAGAGACCAGCTGAAAATAAGACAGAATCACTTAGTCCCACCACACCAAGCAGGTCCCCAGTCTCTCAGGCCATAACACTGTATGGGTCCTTGATAAACTTCAAGGGGAAAAGTCAAACGGGGTAAAATAATCATGGGGCAGAATCAATGGAAAAGCTCTGGTAATATGAATAATCAGAGTAGATCAACCCCCCCCCCAAGAAAGGATGTGGCTGGTAATATGAATAACCAGAGTAGGTCAACCCCCTAAAAAAGGATGTGGCAGACGAAATTGAAGATCCCCTTTACAAACAAATGGCTGAGATGTCAGAAGTCGAGTTCAGAATTTGGATAGCAAATGAGATCAACAGAATGAAAGAAAGGAGGGAATTAGAATTTCAAGAAATTATTCAAAAGATGTCTCAATAATTCAACGACTTCAAAGACAAAATGACCAAAGAATTTGAAATACTGAGACAAGAGGTTGCAGGCCTCAAGGATCTGAAAGATACGGTGGAATCCCTCTGTAACAGAGTGGAACAGGCAGAAGAAAGGATCTCTGACATTAAAGACAAAGCTTCTGAAGAAGCCCAGGAGTGCAAAGATCAAAAGAAATGGAGAGCAAAAATGGATCTTACTCTCAGAGAGCTTTCCGATAATTCAAAGAAAACCAATATTCACCTTATAGGAATCCCTGAAGGCGATGAAGTTGCTTCACAAAATACAGAAGCTCTTCTTCATGAAATTATGAAAGAGAACTTTCCAGACATGCCAAGGGATTCTGAAAATCAGATAGCAGATACTTTCAGAACCCCAGCATGACTCAACCTGAACAAAACATCCCCCAGGCACATCATAATTAACTTCACTAAAGTTAATATGAAAGAGAAAATTCTGAAAGCAGTCAGACGTAAGAAAACCATAACCTACAAGGGGAAGAGTATTAGGATGACTGCAGATCTCTCAGCTGAAACCTTTCAGGCTAGAAGAGGATGGTCATCAACTTTTAATCTCCTAAAACAAAATAACTTTCAATCCAGGATCCTGTATCCAGCTAAACTGAGTTTCATCTATGATAGAGAAATTAAATACCTTAATGACATTCACATGTTGAAGAAATTTGATATAACTAAACCAGCTCTCCAGGAAATTCTCAAACCTAGCCTCCATAATGACCAGTGTAACTCTCCACCACAAAAATAAACCAACTCAGAAACTTTTGATCACATTCCAACTTCCACTGTGGCAAAAGGATTAAAAATGTCTACAGGATTTTTGAGCAACTTGATGCCCAAAATTTTATGAGTCTCATCAATAATTTCTATCAATGTGAATGGCTTAAATTGTTCCCTAAAGAGGCACAGATTGGCTGATTGGATACAGAAACTCAGACCAGACATGTGTTGTATATAAGAATTATAAGAATCTCATCTTCCCTTAAAAGACAAATATAGACTCAGGATGAGAGGATGGTCATCTCTATTCCAGGTTAATAGAAAGCAGAAAAAAGCAGGTATGGCAATTTTATTCGCAGATACAATAGGTTTTAAACCAACAAGAGTAACCAAAGATAAAGATGGCCACTTTATATTTGTTAAGGGCAATACTCAATATGATGAAATCTCAATTATCAATATCTATGCACCCAACCAGAATGCACCTCAATTTATAAAAGAGACTCTAACTGGCATGAGCAACTTGATCTCCCCCAGCTCTATCATAGTCAGAGATTTTAACACTCCATTGGAAGTGTTGGATAGATCCTCCAAGAAGAAACTTAGCAAAGAAATCTTAGATTTAAATTTAACTATTCAACTGCTGGACTTATCAGATATCTACAGAACATTTCATCCTAACAAAACTGAATACACATTTTTCTCATCAGTACATGATTGCATTAATGTACATAGTTATGCTATAAGAAATAAAAATAAATAAATAAATAAATGTTTTTAATTGGCTTGTAGCTCTTTCTTTATAGCACCTTTTGGACTCCTAACATGTGGGCCCCATCCTATTCCAAATCCATCTAAGGCTTTGTTGAAACATTTTGTCATGGATCAACCTTCCTTTTGGGGGGTAAGGTGCCACAGTTGGTACCCCTGGCCCTGCCATGTTCTTCCTTCAACCTCCCCCAGATGAGCATTAAACTTTTTTAACCAAAGCAGAGCACAAACTCATCCTCCAGTATTCTAGATAGATGTGAATTGAACTTATCAGTAGTCAACTTGATATCTTAGACAAGAGGGACAATTTACACTATGACAGTGGTGCTTTAATAGAGATTGCATTAAATCTGTAGATTGCTTTGGGTAGTATGGACATTTTAACAATGTCACTTCTTCCCAGCCATGAGTATGATATGTTTTTCCATTTGTTGACATCTTTAGGTATTTCTTTTCTTAGAGTTTCATAGTTCTCTTTATAGATATCTTTCACATCCTTTGTTAGGTACACTCTCAGATACTTCATTTTTGTTTGGTACTAGCATGGTACTCACACAAAAATAGAGATGTAGATGTATGGAACAGAATTCAGAACCAAGAGATGAATCCATACACTTATCGTCATTTGATCTTTGATAAGCCTATCAAAAACATAAATTGGGGGAATTTAATGAATGGTGCTGGGTGAATTGGCTGGTGACTTGTAGTCACCTGAAACTGGACCTGCACTTTTCACCTCTAACAAAAATTGGCTCTTAATAGATAAAAGACTTAAACCTAAGACATGAAACCATAAAGATTCTTGGAAAGAGTGTAGGGGAAACACTTGAAGAAATTGATCTGGAAGAAAACTTTATGAGGAGGACCCCAGGGCAATTGAAGCAATACCAAAAGTACATTACTGGGATCTGATCAAATTAAAAAGCTTCTGCACTGCCAAGAACACAGTAAGTAAAGCAAGTAGACTGCCCTCAGAATGGGACAGGTTACGTTTCTAACAAAGGTCTGATAACTAGAATCCACAAAGAACTCAAACTTATTAATATGAAAAGAACAAGTGATCCCATTTCACTATGTGCAAGAAACTTGAACAGAAGCTTCTCTGAAGAAGACAGGTGTATGGTCTACAGACATATGAAAAAAATGCTCATCATCTTTAATCATAAGAGAAATGCAAATCAAAACCACTTTACCATCTAACTCCAGTAAGAGTAGCCCACAAAACAAAATCCCAAAACTACAGATGTTGGTGTGGCTGTGGAGAAAAGGGAACACTTCTGCACTGCTAGTGGGAATGCAAGCTAATACGTTCCTTTTGGAAAGAAGTTTGGAGAATTCTCTAAAAACAGACCTTTCGTTGGTTCCTGCAATTCCTCTACTCGGAGTATATCCAAAAGACCAAAAATTACTTTGTAACAGAAATATTTGCACCAGATTATTCACTGCAGCTTAATTCATAATAGCCAAGTCATGGAAGAAGCCCAAGTGCTCATCGACCCATGAATGGATTAATAAATTGTGGTATATGTATACCTTGGAATACTATGCAGCCTTAAAAAAGATGGAGACTTTACCTCTTTTATGTTTACGTGAATGGACCTGGAACCTATTCTCCTAAGTATCTCAAGAATGGAAGAAAAAGTATCCAATGTGTTTAGTACTTCTATGAAACCAATTTACATTTACTCACACTTTCTTATGAAAGATAGATCACAACTATAGCCTAGGATGGAGAGAAATGGAGTGAGAAAGGAAGAGTGAGGGGAGGTTTGATAGAGGGATGGTAAACGGTTGGACCACACCTATGGAACATATTGCAAGGGTACAGGTGAAATCTATAAAGTATAGAACATAAATGTCTTAACACAATAATCAAGTAACTGAGGTGAAAGCTATATTAATTAGTTTGATGTAAGCACTCCAAAGTGTATAAAAAAATCAACACATTGAACTCCACATATGCATAAATGTATTCATGATCTATGTGTATAGGACTTAATTTTTTTAAAAAAGGAATACTTTAACACAAGTATAGAAAATTATGTATTTTGGCAACCAGTATCCTTTCTGATAATTTTTTTTTTTTTTTTTTGCAGTTTTTGGCCAGGGTTGGGTTTGAACCCACCACCTCCAGCATATGGGGCCAGCATCCTACTCCTTTGAGCCACAGGCACCGCCCCTTTTCTGATAATTTTAAGACTATAGTTATAAGTGCAGATTTTGTCATTTTCTGTTTTCTTATCTAAAATTGTTATTTGCAGTTTCACAATTAACTTTCAAACAATGAGAAGTAAAATTTAAGTTCTTGATAAAAGAAAATGAGGAAACAGGTACACAGTATCTGTGAAAGTAAGTTGCACATGAGTTTATAATTTTAATTACAAAATAACTTGCTAAAAGCTAAGAAAATTATTTATGCTTTTTTAATGAAAAAAAAACTTCACAAAAGGCAAATATTCATGGCAACACTTTGAAAATTACACTATATGTGGTCCTTGGGTATTTTATTTATGTAGTACTGTGTTTATTAAAAACTAATGGTGCTCATTACTAAGTAATTTAAGTCACAGTGACTTAATTCCCCGCAATGGTAGAGCAGCTTGCCTTATTTGCATGCTAGTGTGATCTATGTTGCCTGGGAGGCTCATCCTCTGCCCAAACCACCCCCATTCCACGCCCCTAGCTCTTCTTCACCATACTCTACTGACGTCTGAGTATGTGTCATACCAAAATGGGCCTTCATGTATTTCCCTGTAGCCATAAGTTTCTGTTTTGTTATTTTTCTACTTAATTATAGTCAAACAACTATATTCACTGGGCCAAATCTCATTATCAATCATTCAAGTCAACTTTTCAGGTAAAATCTTCCCTGCTGTGCCAGCTGAAGCTTATTCTACACTTCCGTATGTCTCCACAGTTCCTCCATTTTAACCTGTGCAACTGCTTCAAGTGAGTAAACTGATTACACATATTTTCTCCAGCAAAAACTATAGCTTCCTTCTTTTGCAGATGCTCTGTAACTATGGGTTAGGTTGAACTAAAATGGTAGTAGATTACTCTTTGAAGAACTTAAGCCTATGAGCAATCTAATTAGATCCATCAGGACCACTATAAATGTTTTTATCTGGTAGACGCTTTCTATGTGTTAGCCTCCTACAAAGAAGTCTAGCTAAGTCTAGCTAAGAAGTCTAGCATATATATATGCTATATAATAGCTATGCATGTAATACACAATTCAAAATCCATGTATGTCTTTGGAATGTTCACTCAGATACCTACATATATAGCAGAATGTTGAATGACCCTTCTTGGGAATTGTCTGATGAGACCAAAGCTAAGGCCAAAAAGGATCTAAGAACCTTAAATCTAAAGGTTTAGATTTTTGCAAACAACTGGAGCCAGATGTCTTCCATTGGATTTCCTAAAAGTTAGGAGAACCCACTCGGCTAGACCCAAGCATCTCTGCTAGGCCTCCCCTACCTCTTTTCTGGTCTCTATAAAGATGATTGGAAAGAGAAAGAGAAGTGGTAATAACGACGCTGAGTCAGAAGCTTAGAGGCTTTTATTTTTTCTCCTCCTTACCGAGAGCTCCCTAAGTGAGGTGCAGGGTCCCAAAGAAACCACCCAACAGGTTGAGATCAACTATGGGGGGTAAAGGGGGAGAGAAATAAAGATCTTTGGTATTCCTGGCCTTAGGAAGCAGTGGGTCTGTCCCCACTAACAACTGACACAGCAAGGGCACAAGCTTATACTCAAAGCTAAAGCACTTCTCTAGGCTTCATCCAACTAGACATTAACTCTCCCAAGAGGCTTTTGTGCTAGGTAAGGAGACCTCAAAAGAAAGAGACTATGTAGTTATTTACTCAAAGGTGGAAGTTGAAGTTGGAAAACGTGGTTTAAAAGATATCACTGGTCTAAGGACAAAGCAGGAGGAGCCATATTTGGGCCAGAAGTAGGTGGAACAGAAGAGGCACACATACAGGCACCTATGAGCATGCTAGAAGGAACATGTGGCCCAAAGACAGAAACATGGAAAGACTATCTGCCCTGGATCTTGACACTGTGTACCCTGTACTCTTGAAATAAACAAGCACTGCAAGAGAGAATAAGCATTTAGATACCTACTACACAAGCTGTCAACAAAAGTGCCAGTGTTAGCCAGAAAAAGAGAGAAAAACAACAAAAAAGCCTGAAGGACTGCATCAGAGCAAGTTAAGTAAGGGTAATATTATTATATGTTATTATCTGCAGTTCCTGAGCCATAATTCCTACATTCCTTCTTACAGTCTTTTGTTATAATGTTAGAAACCTTTAGGCCTCAGAAGCAGATAGAATCTCTCTCTGACCTCCTCCTATCCTCCCTTCACCTGCTCAAATCAGGATTCTAATCTGATCCTGGATTATAAGACCTGCACTCCAAAGAGGCTCCCACCCATGCCCTGGAGAAAGGAATGCTGCAGGGCAAGGCCAGGAGGAATGTGAACCGAGGGGCCTTGCTGGGTTTGGATCAGACCCTTCCTGTGGAATCACATGCTTCAATCATGGACAACAATGAACTCTCCATAAAAGGCCCAGAGGGCAGGGTTGGGGGAACTTTGGGAGAGCTGAACACATGAGGGCTTTAAGGAAGGTGAACAAGAACTCATCCATGTGCCAGGAGGGCAGAATGGGGTCAACAACCGCACTGAGGACCCTTTGAGACTTCACCCTGCACAGCACTTCATCTGGCTGTTTACTTCTTTCCTTTAAGGTATCTTTTACCATCAACCAGTGAATGGGTTTCCCTGAGCTTTATAAGCCACATTAGCAAGTGAATCCTGCCACAAAATGAGTTCTGGGAACCCCAACTTGAAGCCAGTTGGTCAGAAGTTCTGGAGTCCCAGACTTGCAACTTGTGTATGAAAGGGGAGGAGGGAACCTCTGGGCCTGAGCCCATCCCCTTGGGACCCGATGTCATCTCCAAGTAGATGTATTAGAATTCAACTGGAGGATACCTAGCTGGTCTCTATTCCAGAGCTGATTGCTTGCTTGCTGGTGGTGAGAAATCTCCACATCTTTTGGAGTCACACAAGCCTTCTGTGTTGATTGTGGTGTGAAAGCAGAGGTAAAGCAGTTTGAGTTTTCCCTGAACAGTAAGGGATAAATCTCTTCCCTACGTAGGCTCCCCTAAACCAGAGGTTATTAGTAAACCAGAAAAAGCAGGAGAAAACATACTTGACCATAATACCAATGATTGTCTAATGCAGGGGTCCTCAAACTTTTCAAACAGGGGGCCAGTTCACTGTCCCTCAGACCATTGAAGGGCCAGACTGCAGGCCCCGGGACAAGTCAGCTGCTAAGCAGGACAACCAGCAGTGGCAAAAACTCCCGGCGGGCCAGATAAATGTCCTAGGCGGGCTGCATGTGGCCTGTGGGCCATAGTTTGAGGACACCTGCTAATGTTTTGTTCTTAATACTCCCACATGCTCTTAAAAAATCATTAGGGGTCATAAGAATGTTTTGCTCATTGTTACAATTTGCCATATTTAGATTTAGTATTGAGAAAATTTTAAAATATTTTTTAATAAATTTAAAAATATTATAAATATTATTTGTTAACATGAACAATATGTTTTATAAAAACATATTTCTAACACAGGAAATAAATCAGTAAGAACGGTGGAACAGTTTGTTGTCTTTGCAAATCTCATTAACCTATGGATTAATAGAAAATAGCTGGATTCTCATATTTGCTTCTGATTTCAATTTGTTCCAACATAATGGTTTGGTTGAAATATATGAAGAAAACGTGGCTTTATAAAGACCTGTAGACAGAAAAAGGATGGGTAAGATAATAACCTTTTTAGATAATAGTGAATATTTTTCTTAAATTTATGCTAAAACTCAGCAGTTGGCAATAGTTTCTCAAGGTTAGCTGAAAAGTAGAATCTGAACCCACACTGGTAAACATTTTTTACTCTGCTACATTAAAATTCATTGTCTATTTTGCATTTTGTGGATCATTTATCCATGCATAATTTTATAGCATTGTTCATTGGTCATTTGGAAAATATTTGTTCACTGAGTTATGAAGTTCAAATGTTAGCTCATTTCATTTTAATTCTGTTTGGGGGCCCTCAAGACCACCCTTGGGCTCAATTCACTAGAAAAAGTCACATAGAAAAATGTGCTTAGTTCTATTAGTAATACACAGAATGTATTCCAACCAGAGAAATCCACCGAGTCTTGTGTCCAGAGTTTTCTTGGGGGGGGGGGGATTTAGACATGTGAATGTGTGCTTGCCTGACTGACTTCAGCTACTCAGTCTTTAGATCCCAGGAGGCCAAAGAGATAGGGCATGGCCCAGAGCCTCAGGTATACGGAACAAGTGTTCACCGTATGTTTACATTGTGAGCATAAACTATAGGAAGCCTCAGACATACACAGTACCCTTACCAGGCACGATATTCCAAGTCTCACATGTTTATCAACCAGGAGCTCATAAAGGGCCAGTCCTTTCTTTGCAATGACAAAACAACTCAAGCCTGCCAAGCTAACTCTTTACTACACAAAAATACAGCTAATGTTCAGTAAGTAAGAAAAACAACTCTCTTTCTTTCTACATGTATGTAACACCGCAATTCTGGCAAGAAATGTATGGATTTTTCCACACCAACCAATTCTCTAATTCTCTGGACAATGACTGGGGGGGGGGCTACAATTTAATTATGATACCATCCAGAGTTAGTGTAGACCCAGGTTAAGGAACTAGTCCCATAATACTGCCCCACTGTTGGATTCCAATTAAAGTAGTGAGTTCCTAGGGCATCTACACTTCAGAAAGACATTTCAGATATAATGGCCTAAAATACTTTTTTTTTAATGTATTTTTCTTTGTATTTTTTATATGTTTCTAAATATTAGATGTTATAGATCATAAAATTATAGAGTAGACTGTATATATCATATATTAGAATTAAAATCATGACTAAAAGTCTTATTTCACTTCTCTTTTGCCTCTCTTGTTAAACATTCATTTCTGATTTTTAGAGCCATAAACGTTTCTAATATTCTTTCTTGCTTCTCTCTTGTTTTTAACAAGACATGATTTGAACAGAAGTCATTCTTCTACCACACATTAGCTTGCTTCTCTCAGGAAATAATAGGATTTTCAAAGTTGGTTGCAGAATGCTGTTGTCTTCATGTGCTGTAAAAAACGTTTGTTATATGCTATAGAAAATTTGACTTATAAACTTATTCCCATTTATTATCAGTAAGTCCAAAATAAATTACACGGGGTCATTCACTGGATGCTAAGAGAAGGATTATCTCTTTAGATTTTCTTTCACTATTTTTAGTTGTTTTACCTGCTATAATTTAAATCTTCAAGGCTGTTTTCTAAAGTGCTATTTGGTTTATTTAAATTCCCGTTTTAAAACAGTCTATGTGTAAAATTAACATTTCCAGTTATGAAGATTTAAAATACTTATAAAGACTACTCTTCCTCTTAAGCATGAGTTTCATTAAGTGGAAAGGACACTACCTATTTTCGTTACCATCTCCTGTGAACGTTATAATTTCACTATTAACCCACTACATACATTGTAAGAGGTTACATATAAAAACTATTATCTTCATGTTTTCTTTGAAGATGACTGACATAATATAAAGTGACAGATAAAATGTTCCTATACTTAAAATATTAAAAAGAAATCTTATATTCTTCTCAATTTATAGGCTATGGAATTGAATGTGACATTACTTTTTGTGACATATACCTAGAATACTTACTCCAAAGAACTTTCTGGTTAGTAGTATAAAATAACATATACTACATGAGCAACTAATGTAAAATAGAGTTATCTGTTATAAGAGAGAAAAAACAGACTTAAAAGTTATAATATCCAGATACGGGTATTGAGGAAAGTTTCCTTGATGGATGTCACACTTAAGTCAGGCTGGAAAACTGGAGAAAGTTGGGGGAGGTGGATGTGTGTGTGAAAGGGGAAAGCAAGTGAGGAGAATAACCTAACATTAGAAGCAAAAGTAGAAAAGTGCTTTTAGAGAGAAATGAATAATGAAATGTGTATAGAACATTGAGCAAATACATGACCAAGAGAGTGGGAGAGAGAAAAGGAAAACACCAAGTCAAACAGAACTTGGAAAGCTAGAAAGTGGTGTTCACTAGAAATAAAACACAAGAAAATAACACAAACCCCCCAAAAACTACAAAAAGAAAAGAGAAAGGAAAGGAAAGGAAAGGAAATAAGCAAAATAAAAGCATTTACAAGGAAAAGCTGTCGTGGTCAGGAAGAATATGAATTTAGATTCATATACGTATTTTTACCAATGTTTCTCAACAAGTTTCCTTGTCCCTAGAAAGCCCTTTTTGTCAAATTCAAATAATTAATGATGTGAACTGAATATTACAAGATAATGTGATCATTTATAGAATGAGCAGAGTCTTTCAAAATAAAGACTGGCTAAGTCCCAGATCTTCTCTTTTCATTATACTCATGTCCTCACGTTCTATCTTCTTACTAGGGACATTTCATTGCCCTTGAGCAATAAGCAGGCCCAGGATCTTCAGGATGGCATCATCCATGATGCAATTGATGTTTAGATGCCTTCAGATTGGCTAGTCTGGACACAAATAGAGTATTCAAAATTATACACTGTGTTTTATCCCCAAGTTTGCGCAGTTGAGTTAAAGCTGCTCAGGAGACTGTAAGCAGTTTAAGCCATGACATGCACCAAAGATCCCTGGTTGCTTCCAAGAGTAAATTCCAACCACACGGTCCCATGTGGGGAGGACTTTCAGTCAATGGCAACATTGTGAAATGTGCCTGTGAATCACAGAAATATAGACTGTGCCATCCGGTGAAGAGGGAGGGCATTGGCATCCACTTCAGGGGTGTTTCTCAGTCTGGGAGAAGCAAATTGCAAAGTGGGGAGGTATTACTGAGAGACATATGTTTTAGGACCTTTAGTGAGGTGTACGAAGCCTGATGTTGAAAGGAATGGACCGGGTTCTATGCAGGCTGCCCTGAGTAGGTTATAGGGCTGATACCCTCGGTAGTACGTTTTCTGAAATACTGACAATTTTGACAAAGGAGCTTCATAGTTCTCTTCATTAATGTCCCTCCCTTTGTATTATATTTCTTATAAATTGTTTCCAGTATGTTTTATTTTCAGTAAGTGTTTGCTTTCGGATATCACTATCTCCTAGAGCTAAAATCAGTATCACCAATATTTTTAAAACAAGTTCTATGTTTTCTTTTAGAATTAGCTCTTTGAAAAGAAAATACACTAATAATTTAACTTTGTATTTTATGTAATTGAGAGTTAAGTGGAACAAATTCAATATATCAAGAGTTGAGCAACTGATTTACTAGAAACTGATTAATAAGAGTGAGAGAAACAGACCGGGCAGGTGGCTCGTGTCTGTAATCCCAGCCCTCCAGGAGGCCAAGGCAAGTGGGTCACTTGGGCTCAAGAGTTTGAGACCAGTCTGAGCAAGAGT
Organism: Otolemur garnettii; assembly: GCF_000181295.1. Lineage (NCBI taxonomy): Eukaryota > Metazoa > Chordata > Mammalia > Primates > Galagidae > Otolemur > Otolemur garnettii. The sequence goes on from NW_003852490.1 coordinate 6,450,256, forward strand.
AAGACCCTGTCTCTAAAAACAGCTGGGCATTGTGGCAGGTGCCTGTAGACCCAGTTACTCAGGATGCCAAGGCAAGAGAATCTCTTTGAGTCCAAAAATTTGGGATCGCTGTGAGCTATGACATCACAGCACTCTATCGAGGACAACAAAGAGAGACTCTGTCTCAAAAATAAAATAAAATGAAATAAAAATACAATACAATGCAATAAAATAAAAATAGTGGGAGTGTGGCAGGTGCCTAGAGTCCAGCTATTCCAGTGGCTGAGACAAGAAGCTTGTTTGAGCCCAAGAATTTTGAGCTTGCTCTAATCTATGAGGACGCAGCACTCTACGGAGGGCAACAAAGTGAGACTGTCACAAAAAAAAAAAGAGTAAATAAATAAAGTCGTAAGAAAAAAGTGAGAGAAACATTATCTACCTTTATGACATTTAAATAGAGCTTGCTAGGTTATGATAGCAAACCAAACTTTAAAAGCCTAAGCAGGTTTAATTAAAGTAAACTAATTTTTCTAGGGCTATATTCGAATAGACAATATAGTAGCAGCAATTATCTAGAATTATGCAGCTCCGGTCACAAAATAATACCAGTTTCAGTGTCACTAAGCACACTAAGGATAATTATGCTTTCTATTATTCTGATGGGCATGTAAATCTCAACTTAGAAAAAAACCTTCATAGGGTTATAATCCCTACAGTTTCAATAAAGACATGCTACAAGCAGCTGGATTAATTGTATTGTGGTTAATAGTAACCTTTTTTGTTGCAGTTTTAAATCCCATACTAGCAGTTTTTTAACCAATGCCTACTTTGGGGGGTTTTTTGTTTGTTTGATTTTTGCGGTTTTTGTCCGGGGCTGGGTTTGAACCTGCCAGCTCCGGCATATGGGGCTGGCACCCTACTTCTTTGAGCCACAGGTCCTACTTTTGTTTCTTAAGCACTGGCAAAATACCCATTACTATTGTAGATATAGTTTATGCCTAACATTCTCCAGGTTGGCCTTAGAAACGTTACCTGGATGCACTGAATGACATCTGCTTTTGTGAAATTAAAAACTGTGACTTGTATTTGTTTAATAATATTTTTAATATAAAATAATGAGAAATTTACAAAGAGCTTACTCTTAAAGAAAGATATTCATAATTTTATTCCCCAAAGTCTATTTCCCACATAGGGGTATAATTAAAAATATCTGTAATAATGGGGAACGTGCCCGTCATACACAGTTTCTAATGACCACACACTGTGTATATAAATAAATTTTTTCCAAATTGAAATACTATCATTTATTAATTAAATGAACAGTGAATATTTTTTCAAAGATTCCAATGTAATAGCCAAACTGTTTTATAAATTTTTGTATTAATATTTCTTCATTAACTTAACATTTATTTATTTTTGAGACAGAGTCTCACTTTCTCACCCTTGGTAGAGTGCTGTGGCATCACAGCTCACAGCAACCTCAAACTCTTGGGCTTAAGCGATTCTCTTGCCTCTATCTCCCAAGTAGCTGGGACTACAGTCACCCACCACAATGCCCAGATATTTCTCTCTCTCTTTTTCTTTTTAAGAGATAAGGTCTCATGCTGGCTCAGGCTGGACTGGAACTTGTAAGTTCAGGCAATGCACCCACCTCGGCCTCCCAAAGTGCTGGGATTACAGGTGTGAGCCACCACACCTGGCCAATACTATAATTTATTTAACCATTCCTTAGCTTTTGGATAGATACATGGTTTCCGTTGTCTATTTCTATAAATAATTGTATTAAATTTTGGCTTCAGAGGTCACATAGAAAACAACACTGAAGTGCCTACAGATGAGTTGCCAGTGTGCCACTGAAAATATGTGAATATTGAAATACACTTGAAAAAATAAACTTACAGGTACCTAGAAGCATTGTGTACATTTAGAACTGAAGGGGCAAAAAGAACTATAACTGGATTATCCTAACACAATCATTTTGGTTTATTTTTTTCATTTCTTTCTTCCTGGCTCTTTTACTATGTTTTTAGCAAATAATCTATATCTAATTGTGTTTTTTACTTTCTTCATCTAAAATTATCTTACCTTTGAGGTTTCCCATTATTATATAGCATTTACACTAAAAGCCAAAATGTGACTTTATCAATGTATGATATATATCTTTAAAATATATCCACAGATATTTTCTTCGATATATATGTGTGTGTATATATTACATATATACATATTTATTTTCCTGATGTTTGGAAATATCTCCAACTTGCTTCCAAAAGAATTGTATAATTAATGTTTTCTAAAATATAAGAAATTATCATTTGCATCCTATCTTGGGGAACAGTGAATATTATTTCAAAGATTCCAATTTAATACCCAAACTGTTTTATAAATTTTTGCATTAACATTTCTTCGTTAACTTAATTTAATAGAGACTGGGTGTTTTCCCATTAATATCAATTATTTTCCTTAATCAATTTTTTAGTTACTATGCAAGCTGGACCATTTATAGTTTAAATTCTTAATTTTTGTAGAATTTTCTGAGGTAGGAACATTAGAAAGGTAGGAACTCTCTCATATGTAGTATCTCCATATCATCAATGATTGTCTGTTAATAAATTTATTTTTCTTTTTTGTATGCAGAGTTTTGTGCTCTCAAACCCATTAATTTTACTTAGAAACTTTTTATTATACTTTTAAACTTACAAATCCATATCTTCTTCAAAATTTTGCTAAAATGCTAACTCTATTTTCCTTAGGTATACCATATTCAACTATATAATAAATCAGTTATGCATTTTTGTTTAAAGTCTACACTAAATATCTATTTTTTCAAGTGGTAACTTTTTTATCCCAATACCACATGTTGAAAAAATGTGGATTTTAAGAAAGGACTGGTGCCTTTGTTTGCAAGTACGAATTCTTAAAATATTTTTTAAAATCCGTCAAACAAAACCAAGCGACAAATAAATAAGTAAAAGCAGCAAAATATTTAAGGAAAAGGATAAAGAAAGAAACAAATTCGTACAAATAGTTTTTAGGAGTGAGGGTCAGTGAATATAGTCAGACTTTACAAGAGTCAGAAACAAGAATGGAAAGACCTTAAGGATCAAGCCTCGTCTTTCCACTTCTTTTTCTCTGAGGCCACCTGGTCTCTCCACTCTGGTCCTCTGAGATGTCTTCCTGAGTCTTCTGGTACACTTTGTTTGGCTCAAACATGGCACTTCTCCCCTGTCCTTAGAAGGGTAGTATTTGTGAATAAATAATCCAATCTTCCTATCCTTTAATTTTAATGTTACTAAAACAGGCCTCTGAAAATTTCCAGCTTTAGTCACGTGGACTTTGTCCACTTACGTGGGTCATTACAAAAGTGTTGATATAAATAAAAATTTAAAAAATGTAAAATCCAGGTGGATGGAAGCAAACAAAGCCCTCCCAACAACACTGAGAAGCCCAGCAAGTTGAAACTTGCACAGTGAGTCGGAAAGGATGCTGTTGACTGTGTTGGTGGTAAGTGAAATAATGGACCATAACATAGTTGGTCTCAAAACTTTTGTAATGATTTACATAGATGGAGTTGGGACAAGATGCATGGAGTTCACACAAGGTGGTGGAATCCCACCTCTCAAGATAGGGGATGTTTATCAGAGCAGAAGGTGGGGGGAGACAGACAAAGTCAGTCAGTTATAGTCATGCAGGAGGTGATTAAAAGATTTCTTCAAAAACCATGGTTTACAATTACATCATGTCTAGAACAGCCCCTTATAGTGCGTAATATATATTGGTTGAGCTAAATATATAGCTTTTAAAACTGTATTTTTACACTAAACTACTATTTTGTTTCTAAACAAAATGTTTTGTTTAGATTGTGAACACATACAGTTCATTAAACCTGATTTAATCCGCGTGCACATAACCTTCTAGTAATATATTTATCACATAAACCCAACATATTTGTATTTGTTCATATTACTTCATCTTGGTTTATTAGATAAATGTTTGTTTTATTTTTACATGAGTGTTAATTTGTATTCTCGATTGTAAACAGCGATTGAAAGAGCCCCATTTTAATATTTAGCATATTAATCTCACATGAATTGGCAATGTTTAGTTTTTTGTACTGTAAGAATTACAATAACTGAATAATGTTATAAATGTCCTGTTCTTCCTCTTTTCCTTCTTCAGCACCCCACTTCTCTGTCTAAATTACCTCTTAGCATTTTTACTTCACATTTTAACTTTAATATGTGAGAAGAGAAAAAATAATTAGAAATTTAACTTGTCGTGTTGCTATTCATTTGAAATAGAGGCATGTGAGTGTTTAATAAACAATCTCTAAGATCTCTTTTGCCAAAATACTTTTGTTTATAGCTACATTCTGTAATCTTACTGCACTTTACTTACTTCTTCTTATGTAAACAAACTAAGATATAATCTATTTTTCTTTACTGTTCATTAGCTAAACATGTATAATATTTATTTGTGCATTAAATTTAGTATTTGCTATTTGTATGTTTTCCATTTTTCTTCTTTGACTTTTACCAATGAGTGATTAAGAACAAAGCTTTTCTCTCTTTTCTTTCTGCATGGAGAGACAGGAGGAAGGTGACATTTCCAAATAGGGTTTTGAGAACATGTACATTGTTTTGTCAACGAATACACCAAGAGTTGGCTGGGGTTTATTTCAATATGCATAATATCAAACTTCCAAAGACTCTACTTGTACCAAAGAACAATTAATTGTATTTACAGGTGTGACAGACTTCATTGAAATAAAAATATTTTAGTCTGCAAGCTCTCACTATTTATCGCATAGTTATTCTCTAACATAACATATAGGATTTATAACTCTTCTATTTGTCTTTAACTTAATAGGATTCACTGTAATGTGATTCATCATTCAAACATTCAGCCATCTTTCTCAGAAGATCTAGGCACATTTTATCATAGTGAACCAAAATCAGATTTGAAAAATGTTACTCCAACAAACTATTTCTACAAAGGTATAGTTTTGATGAGATGCAGCAAAATCAAGAAGTGAGCAAAAGAAGTTGAGTTTGTCTCAGGCAATGTTTCCTCTGTACTGGTAAGAATGAAACACATGCGCTAGTACTAACTCTGGAACAGGAACTGTGAAATTTGGGTGACTGGGCATACAAACTAAAGATATTTATATTTCATTTATAATTGGCATTGTACAATATAGAGATGGATAGTAAAATTCACGCTAATATTTTAACAAATTATTCTTTTTATTAGAATAACATCAAATAGTAAATGAAAAACACCAAGGTAAGTCTAGCGCTCAATAGAGAAAGTAAAATGTTTTATATGTGTTGACCTACCAGGAAGAGACTAAAGCACAAAATGTGATTTTAAAAGTTTGCTTGAGCTAAACTAAGGACAGCTGTCTGGACAGCTCAGGCCCAAGGAACCTTGGTAATAATCTCTGTTTGGCCTCTGTTACAGGCAGATTTTTAAGGGGAAAAAAAGGAAAAGGAAGGAGATGCAGGCAGTGAGCTAACACAAAGTCCTGTCAGGAATTCTCATTGTTTTACTGTGAAAACACTGATTAGTGATGTATATACAGTGTCAACTTACAGAGCGTGGGATATAGTGGCCAAGGAGGCATTGTTAGGTTAATTCAGAGTTACTTGTTGCAATAGCAGTTTCAATAGATGAACATGCATAGCTCAAAAGGGCAGACGTAGAACCAAATTGCTGTCTCAGTTTACTACCCCTCTGGGACTAGTAATTTGAAAGTGCTCAGATTCCTCAGATAAAAAATGTTCTTTTTCTTCACATTTTAGTATCTTTATATACTATGTATATTGAGAGCAAGTTTCACCCTCTCCCAGGCTAGAATGCAGTGGCATGTTCATTGTTCACCACAGCTTCAAACTCCTGAGCTCAAGTGATCCTCCAACCTTATCCTCCTTAGTAGCTAGGACAATAGGTATATGCCACAAAGCCAATTAATTATTTAAATTTTTTGTAGAGATGGGGTCTTGCTATGTTGTCCAGGCTGGTCCCAAACTCCTGGCCTCAAAATGTCCTTCTGCTTCAGTCACTCATTATTTTGGTATCTTTAGTGACACCTTTTGCTCCTCTTTGAAACTGGGATCTATATTTTTATATTACATTTTGTTCCACAAATTATGTAGTAGTTGTGACTGAAAGAAGTATGTTTATTTGTTTTGTTTTTACAATTTTGCTCAGAATATATTGCTAGGATTTTAAAACAATCCATCAACTGTATTGTCTTCATTTAACCAACAGACATTTATAAAAAGACGACAATGCATTAAAGGTTAAAATGCAGCCCATTTGACCTTTTTATTTTACAGATGAGAAGCCCAGAGAGAACAAATGATTTCAAGCAGCAACCCAGTGACTGAATGAAATTGAAGGTGTAGGTGGTGAGAGGAACCCAGTCCTTTTGGGATGTCTCAAACTGAGGATAAACTACTTCTCATAATCATCAAATCACCAAAAAAGACATTGCACTAAATGAAAATAAAAATACAACTTATCAATATTTGTGGGATGCAGTGAAAGCAGTGTTCAGAGGGAAATTTATAGCATTGAATGCATATATTAGAAAAGAAAAAGGATCTAAAATCAACAACTAAGCTTCTCCTTTACAAAACTGGAAAACAGCAAATTAACTCTACAGTAAGCAGGAAAAAAGAAACAATAAATGCTAGAGCAAAACTCAATAAAATTGAATGGAGAAATTTTTTTTTAAATCAATAGACAAAATTTTTTAAACTGTTTTCTTAAGAAGTCAATAAAATGTATAAGCCTCTAACTAGGTGACTAAGAAAAACAGAAAAGACAGAAGACATTATTTACTAACAATGTCTGAAAAAGAAAATGAGAGGAGTTGTTACAGATGCAAGGCTGGCTCGATATTCAAAATTAATTAAGGTAATCTATTACATCAATAGACAAAGGGAGAAAATCCACATGATCACATCAAAATGTGCAAAAAAATCACCCATGACCTATTCATGATAACACTTAATATCCATTCATGATAAAATCTTTCAGCAAGCTATTAAATGCAAGAAATTTCCTCAACTTGATAAAGAAAATATACAGGAAAGCAGAAGCTATGATGATATTGAGAAACTCAAAGCTTCCTATGAAAATCAGGATGTCTTTTGCCATTACTGCTTTTGACATTGTATTGGAAGTCCTAACTAATGCAGTAAGATAAAAAAAAAGTATACAAATTGAAAAACTAAATAAATAAATGAAACTTTCTTTGTTCACAGATGACATGATTAGCTAGGTAGAAAATTCAAAAGAATTTACAAAAAAAAATTTCATAACTAATATTGATTACAGTAAGTCATAGGATGTAAGGTCAATATATAAAAGTCGATTGATTTCTTATTTACTACCAATCAATAAGTATATATTCAACTTAAAAATACACTACAATTTATATTAGTACCCCTCAAAATGAAATACTTAGGTAAAAATATGACAAAATATGTACAAGCTTGAAGAGAGGAACTCTGATGAAAAGTATAAAACAAGTAAATAAATAAATGAAGAGACATCCCATGTTCATGGAAAGGAAGACTATTGTCAAAATTCCAGTTCTCCCAAATTGATCTATAGATACTATGCAAAATCTCAGCAAACTATTTTGCAGATATTGACAAGCTGATTCTAAAGTTTACTGTCTAACAAAAGACCCAGAATAAACTACTCAATATTGAAGAGGAATAAAGTCAGAGAACTCTCCCTACCTAACTTCAAGACTTACTCTAAAGGTACAGTAGTCGAGACAGTGGGGCAATGGCAACAACTAGAGCAGTGGAACAGAATGGAGAGCCTGAACTAGATCCATCTATACACATTATATATAACTATGTAAATGTGCTCAGCTGATCCCTGGCAAAGGTATGGAAACAATACAATGAAACTAATACCATTTTTCAACAAATGGTGCTGGAACAACTAGATATCCATATGCAAAATCAAAAACAAATCTAGACACAGAGATCACATCCTTCACAAAAAAATTAACTTAATATGGATGATAGACCTAAGTTTAAAACACAAAACTATAATCCCCCTAGTAAGACAACAGAGGAGAGAACCCAGGTGAACTTTTTAGTGAGATGATGACGTTTTTGATAAAACAAAAATGGTGCAATTCATGAAAGTAATAGTTAATAAGCGGAACTTCATTAAAATGTAAAAATGTCGCCCTGGGAAAGACAAAATCAAGAGAACTAGAAGACAAGCATGGGGAAAAAATGTTAAGACATGTCTAGTAAAGTACTGTTATCCAAAATATAGAAACAATTCTTAAAAATTCAACAATAAGGAAACAACCCAATTAAAAATGATGAGCGATTTGAACAGACACCTCATAGGAGAAGATATACAAATGGCAGATAAGATGAAAAGGTTCTCAACACCGTATGTCATTAGGAAATTGCAAATTAAAACAACAGTGAGGTACCAGGACACATCTGTGATATTGGTCAAAATCTAGATCGCTGGGAATAGAAAATGCCAGCAGGATGTAGGCTAACCAAAACTCCATTCATTGCTGGAGCTGCTGGCACAGCTACTTTAAAGGATGTTTTGGTACTCTGGAGAGGATATTTACAAAAGCAAATATCCTCTCCAGAGTGCATCTTGGTATTTATCCAAATGAGTTAAAAATGATGTTCACACAAAGGCCTGCAGATGAATGTTTACAGCAGTTTTATTCAGAATTGCTACGGTTTGGAAGCAAGCAAGATATACTTCAGTAGGTAAATTGATAAACAAACTCGTGTATCCAAACAATGGAATATTATTTATTGCTAAAAAGAAATGGGTGATCAAGCCATGAAAAAGTACAAAAGAAACTTAAATGTATATTACTAAGTGAAAAAATAAAAAGCCAACATGAAATGGTACATACTGTAGAATCCCAACAATGTGACATTCTGAAAATAGAAAAATTATGAAGATAATAATAATAAAAATAGCAGTTGCCAGGGATTAGAGAGACAGAGATAGGCAGGCAGAGTACAGAGGATTTTCATGGCAGTAAAACTATTCCACATGATACTACAAGGGTAGGTGTGGCATTATACATCTTTCCAAAGTCATAGAATACACACCAAGAGTAAACCCTCATATAAGCCATGAAGAACTTCGTGTGATGTTAGTTGAAGTTCTTCAGTTATAACAAATTTATCTCTCTTCTTGGAGATGTTGATACTTGGGGAAGGCTGGTAGAAGGGGGAGCAGACGGTATATGAGAATGATGTGTACTTTCTACTAGATTTTTCTGTGGACCTAAAACTGTCCTAAAAAATAAAGGCTATTGATTTTCTTTTTTAAATATGGAACACTTCACAAATTTGCATGTCATCCTTGCACAGGGGCCATGCTAATCTTCTCTGTATCGTTCCAATTTTAGTATATGTGCTGCCAAAGCGAGCACAAGGCTATTAATTTTTTAAATTAAGTTAAAGGCGTTTGAACAGAATATTTAGGGAATGGGTATTCTCAGGGATTAGAGCAGATGTGCAATAAGCAAAAACAAGCTTGAGGCCAAGAAGTCAGGAATGTTTCACTAACATTCACCTTGACATGAGCTCTGAGAGGTGAAGAACAGATAACTAAAACCACTGAATAGTTTACACACGTCTGTCCATTTTGCTAATCTTTGTACTAGTCAGAATTTATACTGTTTTATGCAACAGGATTAAATATGCAGCAATGCAACTGGGCTGAGCACAGCCTGAGTTCAGCCTTGTCGTCCCAAGTTTGAACTCCGCAATAGTTGTCCACCAGTTTTCCTGCCTCCACTTTGCCCCTCCTCATGAAGCCACCTTTCAGTCAATAACATCTCCCTAAGCACAGATGGCTTTCTTCTACTACTGCTACAGACTGGGTGAAATGTTGAAATGTCTAGCTTGGGACTAAACTTCCAGACAACCACTTGGGAGAGGCTGAGTATCCCCTCAAAAACCCAGGATTTGGAAAGAAACTCATGGAGTTTCCAAAGGGCTTTTTCTCCAAGTACAGTGAGGATTATTACTCAAAAAGGCCTGCAAAGCGGAATTACTCCTACTTAAATTTGTACTACTGGGCACTATCAGCATCTTCATTCATCAGCCTTTGCTCACAGGATGATTTTGCAATGACTTGCTTCCCAGCAGTTACAATTAGATGCTGATACTTTGTAACAGTGATTTTCTTCGCGCAGACTCATTCTCTCCTGCTGCTCTGTCTGTGAGTGTATTTATGCGGAAGGGTTTGCTAATTCCGGTATCTCCATCTGCTACATCTTTGCCCATCACCAATGCCTTTTACCCATTTTTGCTGTCTCCCCTTTCTTCAGAGATAGTGTCAAATTCTAAGCTCGGGGTTTACCTTTCTCCATGTTCGTTTCTTTCCCATGGGCTGCACGGCAGAAAACCATTACCTCTGTCTGACTTAGTCTCTATTCTGTTCCCGTCTATTTCTGCCTTTTGCCTTGCTATTCTTTAAAGTTACTTAGAATTTGAGGGGGCAACATAGGAAATTCTTGTAGGTGCTAAAAGAACGAACCATAATAAATCCACGAATTCTTGAATTCAAGGATAAATTATAATCAGGGAGGGATCATTCTACTTTCAAGTTCTGTGCTGAGAAACAAAATTAAAACCTAAGTCCCCCAACTTACTGAACTGGCCCCATCTTGCCCAAAGTGATCCAAGGGAAAGTTTAAAACTGTGTTCCTGGACAGGGTGGGACAGCAGGTTGTACATGCCTTGTGATGACCCTCCCTTGTCAACCTCAGTCAGGCTTTCCTCGCTAAGGATTAAATGGAAGCAGCCTTTTGGAAAGATTTGTTCTGCACCATATGTCAATCGCCTGAGTGACATTGCTCCTCCTTTTTTTCAGTTTCAGCACCACAGCTGTCCAGCCCTCCTTGCTGATAAACAGGCCACTGACCACGGAGAGGTTCTAAAAAAGAGAGGATGCACAGTGAGAGTTTTTGTAACCTGTTTCACCTTTGACATCAGAGCGCCCAAAACTACCACCCCCCTCAATCGTGCTAATGCCAATCGTGCATGGACGTGTTTCTCCTTTCATAAAAGTAGATGACCTAATGCAAGGTTAGAGGTAGAGGAATGAGGGAGCAGGGAGAGGGGTGGCGGGAGGCGATGGGGATCATGATGTATGGCACACCTCTTGGAGTCAGGACACAATTATAAGAGGGACTTTACCTAACAAATGCAATCAGTGTAACCTAACCTATATCTTGCCCTCAGTGAATCCTAAACAACAAAAATAAGATTAATTTTAAACATCCATGAGTCCTCCCCTAGCTCTTTAAATATGTATATCCTGTCATCTCACACAGCATAAATTGTCCCTCCCTAGAAGTACACGCTTTCATCTTCTGCCCAAGGCTGTTGCTGTCCATCCTGCAGGATGGCCAACCTGCAGTTCACAGCCTTCATGAGAAAGAAATCTCTCCCGTCCAAGTTTTTGAGTCTCATAATTCTTTGGTTAACAGTTCCTTTTTTTCTTGTTCATAAAAGAGCAGCAAATGTAAGGAAATGCAGGATAATAGTTACAGAGGAAACAGCTGGGCCAAGTCCTGTTTGAGGAAATGCAGGATTTATAGAGGATGACATAGGAAGTACAAAGGAAACGCAGAATTCTAAGCTCAGAATTCTGGGAGGTCTTAATGAAATGCTTTGGGTTTTATGCCTTTGGAGGTGAGGAGCCAAGAGTGATTTGTAAACATATATATTGTTGAGTTTTTATTTTATTTGCTCCTTTGCTTGGAATGTCTATCCCTATGTTCCATCCAAGATGTGTAATTCTTCCCCAAAAATTTTGGAACAGAGGTGTTTTCATCCTTATTTCCATGTTTCAGGAAGGACTTTGAAGGGGTGTTATAATTAATTCCCAATTACTGCTTTTTCTGGAAAAAAGTACTCTGTAAATAATTAGGATAGTATTGAAACTTTGTTTACATCCAGACTTTTAAAAAAAAAACTCTGCAAATTCTTTTTAAAAGGATTTTAAAAGCTGCCCCAGAAATTTGAATGTGGACTGTACATTAGATGATTGAGACATTTTTAGTATTGTGATGTGTGATGATGGTAAGAGGATTATTGACATGTCCATACCAGTTAGCAATCACAGTGAAGTCTTTGTGGGGAAAGGACATCATGAACTTTTCAAAGACACACTTATGAATTCTCACAAACTAAAATAGAGGAATATATGAACCTGCAAAAAAAAATTATTGTTGATTTTTGTTAATTTGTTGACCATTGACAATTATGATGGGTAGAGGTACGTTTTCTCAACTTTCATGTGTTTGAAAAAATTTCTCAATATAATATAAAAAGTGGAAAACATCCAAAGTTGTCAAGGAACTAAACACAACCAAAATAAATTTTGGCAACCTGGTGAACAACAATTAAAAATTAAGCTATTGTTTTTGAAATGCTTTCTGACGTGTTAAATATAGGTGTTCCAAATCCATTTAGAATGAAGAAAAAAATAATTGTGAAAGCCTCATAAAATTTAGCTATTCAGAATTAAGACCCTAGAAAGCATCATAATAATCAGGATGTGTAGGAGGCAATTGGTAATTCTCTGGACATAGAGTAGCCCATGCTTCACGTACTTTCAAAATTTAGTTGCAGTCAATAGGAATATTGATGTGTTCATTTGCATAGAACCACTGATCATCAGAACAGAAGAAAGCTTTGAAATCACACCAGTGTAACCTATGTTCCATAGGGTATTATATTGAGATACTAGTACAAATTGTCAAATCCTCAAATTTTAAAATGAGTAAAATAGCAATATACTCTAATTTCGAACTGTACAATACAATGATATTTGTTTTGGAACCATGCTCTTTGCAAAAACAGTACATGTTGATAATAACCACCTGCTTATACTTGAACAGGTCCATCTAGGGAGTTCAAAGTAATCACAGACTTTTTATTTTAACTTCACACATTTGCAAACTGTGCAAAGTTTAGAAATTATATCATTATTTCACTACAAACCATTCCTATTACTCTACAAATTAATCTTGAGTTTTCAAATGCTCTTAATGGTAGGAATGCTTTTGACATATATTAGTTCCAAATAGAGGCTAATATCAAAATGTCATAATGTCTACTGTGCAACTGTTAAAAGCAGGACTTGGCAAACTACTACTCGCAGACCAAATCTGACCTGCCATCTCATTTCGTAGATACAGTTTTATTGGAACACAGACACGTACATTCACTTCTGTGCAGTCACCAGCTTCAACACCGTGATGACAGAGTTGAGTAGTCAACAACAATCATAGGGCCCACGAGCCTAATATATACTTTTTTATAGAAAAAGCCTGTCAAATTTCAGTTAAAGCATTTCTCTCAGCAAATGGCCAATGGTAGATGATTCCCAAAATAACTATGCTAATACACAGATACAGAGGAATTCTCAGTTGCATAATCATGAGAATAATCACCACATTAAGGTATGTTCATAGTCATGACTCTGTTAATATGTTTTGTGAATATTTTAGGTATTCCATTACAAAAAATAATAGGTAACACTGACACTTTCTAGAAAAATAATTGCATTTCTCTATGGTTTTCACTATTAGAGATGAGTTTTTTTAGTTGTGTCTCAAAAGAAAAATAAGTAAGTTCCATAAATATTCGAATCTTTTGATTAGGAACCATAGCCATATTGTCCTTGGTATTCTGAGGCGTTGGGAGAGAGAATTTTTCTTAAGGGAATAGCTTACTTTTAAATAGGCTAAAGAACTTTATAGCTACAACTTGACTTCCCCTTAAAATGTTCCCCTTAGTCATGCCACACCTTTTATGTGTGATCCTGACCATTCTGATTTGCTTATCACAGTCTGCCTTAAACTTTATTTAAGAATATCAGGAATTTCAAATCAAACAGGGAACATATCTGTTAAATGCTTGCTTGCCTGAAAAAAAAAATGAATGAAATCCAGTGATAGCAAAATTTATGATACTCAGTTTTCAAATGTCACATTTAAGCCATCTAGATAGTTTTGGATCCTAATAACATCACAGTAGTCACAAGATACACAGCCAGGCTAGTGTGGTCTTAATGCCCCATAAGAGCATGATTTTATTATAGTGGGAAATGGAGTCTGTTTGGGCTTTGATGTTTCTTAAGATGATCTGCTCAGAGCATCCATCCAGTTGGACATATGCTGCTGAAGAAAACAAGACTTTGGAGATAAATAATTACTGAAATCTTATGAATTGGAACAAGACTTATAAAAGGAATGTCAATCAATTCTAAATAAAAAAGTTTATTGTTTCATTTTGTTCTGCTAGAAATGAGGCACAATATCCTGCAATCCTAGGAACTGTTAAGTCAATAACTCCCTTAATATGAGATTGCAAAGATGGCAGAAGTATGGAGAATCCTCAAAGAACTCAAATTAGACCTCCCATTTGGTCCTGCAATCCCATTACTGGGCATCTACCCAGAAGAAAAAAAATTATTTTATCACAAGGACATTTATGCTAGACTATTTATTGCAGCTCAGTTTATAATTGCCAAAATGTGGAAAGAGCCTAAATGCCCACCAACCCAGGAATGGATTACCAAGCTGTGGTATATGTATGCCATGGAATACTATTCAGCCATTGAAAAAGATGGAGACTTTACATCTTTTGTATTACCCTGGATGCAGGGGAACACTTCCTCCTAGTAAAGTATCACAAGAATGGAGAAGCAAGAATCCTATGTACTCAATTCTAATCTGAAGGCAGTGGATGATCTAACTCACGGGGGAGGTAGGGGAATGAGGGAGGAGAGGGGAGGAGGGGCTCATGGTGTATGGCACACCTTTGGGGGGCAGGACACAATTATAAGAAAGACTTCATCTAACAGATGCAATTAGTGTATCCTAATTCTTTGTACCCTCGATGAATCTCAAACAATAATAAAAAAAAGAAATATTGTAAAATTAAAAAAATATGATATCACAGTAGTCATCAGTGGTAACCTGAGTTCTTGTTGTGTCTGTCATTTCCACTAACCAGAAAAGAAATTGATATATTAAATCTCATTAATAACTAAAACATACATACATTCATTGATTAGACTGATGGTATAACTTCTACTCTATGAAATAAATTGAGAGTTGCTGTTTATAGGAAGAGAAGCATCAAAAATGGCATATTGATGCTGTTCTGAACTTTTGGCAAATTCCTTTACTACTAAATTAAAGGTTCTTATTACTAAGATCACTAATGACATTTATGAGAAAATACACCTTACGTATTACTACTTCAAAGCTCTTTCTCAAGAAACACTGGTAACCATTCGACTTAATTTCCTTTGTTTTTTTTTTTTGTTTGTTTGTTTGTTTGTTTGTTTTGCAATTTTTGGCCAGGGCTGGGTTTGAACCTGCCACCTCTGGCACAGGGGGCCGGTGCCATACTCCTTTGAGCCACAGGCGCTACCCAACTTAATTTCTTTTCCAACAGAACTGAAGTGGATTTCCCAAATGGCCAGGTAACTATTCTCATTCCTGAAATGTGTTTTAAAAATCTGTTTTTCACTCAGCACCTGTGGCTCAAGTGGCTAAGGCACCAGGCACATACACCTGTGGCGGGTTCAAATCCAGCCCAGGCCCGCCAAAACAACAATGACAGCTGCAACCAAAAAATATTGGGGCATTGTGGTGAGCGCCTGTGTTCCTAGCTACTTGGGAGTCTGAGGCAGGAGACTCGCTTGTGCCCAGGAGTTGGAGGTTGCTGTGAGCTGTGATGCTACAGCACTCTACCCAAGGGGACAGCTTGAGGCTCTGTCTCAAATAAATAAATAAATAAATAAAACAAAAATCTGTTTTTCACTGTAAACAAAATAGCATTATCATTGATATATTTAAAAAGCTAAGGTTTACTCATTGCTTAGCTTATATGACATATGTATCCTGAATTTGTACAGCATATATACATAAGGAACTGCTGATTATGGTAATAGTCAGAGGCTTTATCTTATTTTACATGTAAAACATTAACTTGGATAAAGTATATTAAAATTTTTATTATTGACTTTTTAAAAACATTTTTGCTGAGAAAATGTATTTTCTAAATATACTGGTTACTATTTTGACAATAGATGCATACAGGATTTATTTCTTTTTAACTTATAGTTTATCATTAATAATAATCTGATGAAAGACTCTCTCTTGAAAAATGAAAGATGAGACAATGTCCAACTCAGATTTGGAGACAATGAAATTTTGATATTTCTTTTGTGCTCAAATAGCATAGTTTTAACAAATGGTACAAATAGTTCTGGAGATCTTTGTGCATTTAAAAATTTCTATCTGTGTAGATGTTTAACTTACTGTTGCACATAAGAAATGTCCAGAAACAACTTAGATTTCAGTTATTGCCTGGTTACACCCATTTTTTAAAAATTATTATTCTTATTAAGAAAATCTACAGAAGTTTACTGAGTGGGTAAACATTTTTAAAGTATAATTTTTTCTGTTTAATATTATGAAATGAAGATAAAATGTATTTTTTCTTTTCCATTCTGCGGTAAAATTACATATGAGTTATAAAAATGTTTATGTAAGCAATTTTTCAGAAGTGAATAATTATTACTTACTGTAATATTAAGACCATTATTTTAGAACCTAAACAATGTAAAACTAGAGTTGAATCTCATAAAGCCCTAGCTACATAGTAGAGGTATGATGTGTTTACCCTGCAAGGGGAAAGGAGAGCATTTTTTCTGAGATTATGTTTGTGGCCTTTACTCTGCCTGTATTTATTTTTGTGGTTTTTGATTATCAGCATACCTCTGTTTATTCTTCCATTGATCACAATCAACAAAACTCTCAATCAGCCACAACCTTCTAAGAACCAGCTGGCTTGTTAGAAATCCCAGAATTAATCAGCTAATTTTATTCCTAAACAAAATAATAAAATAGCAAAGTTGCTGGATTTAAAAAAAAAAAAAAAAAAACCAATGTGAATATCGCATGAGAATAGTGGTCTACATTAGAGTCAGTACTCAGGTATGTAACATGGATGAACACAGGTGGCGCTGTTGAGTTCATATACATCTACTTTAAATCGCTCTGCACCCTCCCTAGTTGTTGAGAATGCTAGGAAATAGAGCCCCACATGTAGAGAGGGAGGTCCGTCATTATCTGAAAATTTCATTTCAGCCGTTTGTATAAACTCCGCCTCCAGCAAAGTGTTCACTATCACTGTTGTATAGCTGTGAAACTGATTGATTGGATTTACGCCTCTTTTTCTTCCCTTCCCACCTTTTTGGTGACAGTGCTAATGAACTGTCAGATGGCTGAAAATGAACAGCCAAATCCCAGCAGCGCAGATATAAATGAGAAGTGAGGGACACAAAGTTAAGCACTATTAAGTTATCATATTTTTATTAATTAAGAAGTGAATGTAATGAGCTTTCTCTTAATTTGGGACAGCCTCGATTTTCATAGTCTGGATAGTATGCTTCATATATCTGGAACAGAAAACAATGCTGGCAAAACAGAAGCCATTCTGTTGACTCTTTACTGTCTAAACATAACCCACTAATCTGAGCATTTTCCTCAAGAGGATGTCTTACAAGGAAGTCATTGATTGGTTCCAGAAATCTTCATTAAAAAACTGTCGACACAGTCTCAGTTCTGGTGTCAAAAGTAGAATTTCTTTAAGCACTAAGCACATTCCTTGGCAGAACTTGGTAGGTAGATGTAAAGTCTACATTTGATTCCTATAAGTGGAAATGTAACATGGACAGTTACCATTCCCATTTGTCTTAATCAAACACCATCGATTTTTGACAAAGTGTAATTGTATCTGAAAGGCAGATTTAAAGACATTAAGTGACATGCCAGAAATTAGAGTTTAATTTAAAATAAAAGAACTTGAACAACAGAGTGCATTGACAAAGAATAGTTAGAACTACATCAAATAGCCATCAATGAGAGTATGTGAATGAATTTGTCAGACTAAATGAGTTCTGCTAGTATAGTGATGAACATTACATTTGGGGTCTCTGAAAGGCAGGTGGCAAAGGAATGTGAAATATGTGATATGTAAAAAAAATGAAGAAGGTTTAACCTACATAATTTAAGAATGATATAAAATTAATCACTGGAATTTTGTCTGAGGACAGGATGGACCATATAATAATTATTAACAAAATATCAATTAATCACGTTTTTCCCCCTGAGAAACTAGTTTCTCAGAGTTGTTCAGAACCATGGTATAATTATAAGTTATTGGGTCTTACCATATCCCTATCCGGTATTTCTTTTGGAGATCATGGCTTGTTTTGACTTTTCCAGCTCCCCCTTACCTAACTAATTACTCCTTGCCCTCACTGATGCCTTGACATTTGGTAATCTACTTGTTAAATTTCTTTTTTTTTTCCTGTCCAATGACTGCCCTTGACTTTATCTTGCTCAGTGTTATTTTCTTCATAGTTGTTTCCATCATTCCACTAGGTGGTTTTGTTCCTCTGCCATTTATAATTAATTAACGGCCCTATAATTATCTCACACTCTAGGCAATTATTAATATAATTAGTCTATTGTAGTCTATCTTCAGTTCAAAGTAGAGTCATCAATGGCCACAGCTTCTTAAAAGTCATCATGGTGAACATCTTCCTGCCTTGTTCTTTTTTGTCTTCTTGTTTATGTCAACTTGCTGCACAGACACAGAGTCCACTGTGTTTTGGACTATAGGAGACGGCATGGGCACTCAGTCACTAAATCCATCTGGTAGTGTTCAGGATAAAAAAAAACAGTGATAGTTGAATGACAACTTAAGTCTAGTGAAGATATATTTGGGAGAGATTAGCAACTGAGAACAGGCCATGGCCATGGTATAGGACTAAACAGAGTTAGAAAGGCTGTGGTCAGTAGAACCTCAAATAACCATAGCACAGTGAATCCTGGAAATACAGCTGGGCAAGGCAAAACTCATCTCCCTGACAAACCGGGATTATCAAGTTTCAGATCCAGAGGGAAGAGTCAAGAACGATCTCAGTAGTATCAAGGATATATCTGAGATAGTCACTGCACTAAAAATGCTATCATTTTGTTGGATAAAATTTTAGTTTCTTATCCTCCCCAGAGATGCATGCATAAATGAGAATTTTCTGGTGGGGTTTTGTCCAGAGATCTCCTTTGTCCCATGGGCATGCTGGATCACAAATTATGTATACATGGTACTATCCTGATTTAACAAAGAAAGATCCTCCAAATTATAAAGGGCCTCCTACACTCATAATCTACTTAACTTTTGGGATAGAGTATAGGGCCATTTACTGGTAATACCCCCCCCATTCTTTCTAGGGTACTCAAGAAACTTCTAATTACAATCTTATACCCATGAATATGAAAACATCAGGGGAAAAATGAGGTATGGCTTGTTTAATCATCTTGGTGGGCTATCTCTAATGACCCAGTAGTAAACGTTTTCTTACATTATCTTTTGTGTCTGATAGAACTACATTTACATAGAGGAGAAATTACATTCTCCTTCAGCTGGGATTTATGAGAGGATGAACATTGTACTGGGAATCAGCCTTAACATGAGCATAATAAGAATGTTTTCTACATAGAATTCTATTTTCAACTCACTGGTTTCATTTAGAACAATTGGTTTGGAATTTTTTTAATAAAATTATCATGTAAAATCTACTTCAGGATATAAAAAAGAAACTTTCTTGAATTGTGGCCCAGCAATGCTATTGGCAGAATCACAGGATTTAGACCAGAATATACAGGCCTTTGAAATAAAAAAAAAGAACAAATTCATTCCCTGGTTGCTAAAATGAAGCCCTAGGTTAAGTTTTGCTTGCCCTGATTAGCCTGATGTAAGTCATCTCCGAGCTGCCCAGGTCCCCTGTTCCATCCCTGAAGCTTCATTCAAGGCACATGGCCAGAGGTCAGGAAGGAGTGGTCCACCCTAAGAAAACAACTAGAAAATTTGCTTCAAGAAAGAAGGCAGAATTCTGGGAAGTGGAAACAAATGTTGACTGTGTTAATAATGCCATATCTGGGCTCGGCGCTCGTGGCTCATGCAGTTAAGATGCCAGCCACACACACTTAAGTTGGTAGGTTCAAATCCAGCCAGGCCCACCAAACAACAATGACAGGTGCAACCAAAAAATAGCTGGGCCTTGTGGTGGGTGCCTGTAATGCCAGCTACTTGGGAGGTGGAGGCAGGAGAATCTCTTGAGCCCAGGAGTTGGAGGTTGCTATGAGCTGTGATGCCAGGGCACTCTACCCAGGGCGACAGCTTGAGGCTCTGTGTCAAAATAATAATAATAATAATGCCATATCTGGCATATTTTCCCATTTAATGAGGTAAATATTTGATGTTAATAGAAATATTAGATGAGAATTTAAAAACAATAGAATATATAGGTCTCTGTTCCTACTCATATACTGTAAAGATTTTTGAGATTAGCAGTGACTCAATCAACACTGTTTCCAAAAACTATGCCCCCTAAGCTCTCACAGATAAACTAGGAGTCATCAGAATATTACATATATCATGAATAATATAAAAGCAGCAAGGTTAGGATGGATAGACAGAGATTAGTGATCAGACACTGTTCACCAAACGCCCACTCACACACTCGAACAACAGTCTGTTGGTGGTTAATTCTACCAAAACCACACCACAGCTTGAAGTGAAGTGTTAAAGAACCATACCTCATTAAATATAAGGAACACCTGGGCAATATTTCCAAGTGTATATACTCTCACTTTTATATGCAATATTTTAGACAAATATTATCAGAGCAGCCACTATGCTGGACATTTTCCTTCTGTTCAGAATCACATTTTCAAAGGTTAACAGTTTATTTAAATTCATTATCCTGAGAAAGTCCTTCCTAAGCCTGATGAATAGTTTGGTGCTCAGAATGCCTAGTTATGAGGATAAAAATCTCTGTAAAACGGAAATTGAATGTCGTGGGTTTGTTTCTAACATGAGACTTTCAGCAAAGGTTATGACTGGAAAGGGGAGGCTTATTTTTGAAAATCATTAAGACCTTTTGAACTCCGTAGCATGAAACTTTCAGAGATTTGTTCTTGCAAATGCCTAGCACGACCTACTTTGCTATATGAATTTAAGTGTAAAAATTTAACCATACTTTAATTTCTTAGGCTCTCAAAGAAGGGAATTCACAGATGATCAAATTCAATCTCTCTCTTGATTTAAAAATGTCTGTGCTTCCTCTATGGAGATGGGAGTTTGTCCTCTTCCCTCCCACAGCCAGAGCTTTCTGCTTTGGGAGAGTTTTGATTTAATGCTGTTCCTCACATGGCTTCAAAACCCTCCCTTCTACCCTACCTTTGAGAGTCTCTGAGCACTGGTATTTTCTTTCTTCCATATTACAACAACTCAAATATTTAAGGTAAATCTCTAATTTCACAAAGGCATTTCACATATCCCATAAATTATAGTACCTTCCCCTCCTGTTCAGTCTACTAGGGACCCACATTAGTTGGTCAGTATAGTTCTTTAGGCATTCTACATCATATTATTAGCGATCATATGATTAACACATCCACCATCAGTTTTTACCAAGTTTCACTTCAGAAGCTGTCGTTTTGAATGTAAACATTCATATCTGTTTAGTTTTACTATCTCCGCCCCCTTCATCTACAGTCTCTGCTGAACTGTCTCTGGATTGCATGATTCCAATCCCTGACCACAGCTGGTTGGACTACATTAAAAAGATAAGAAGGGCTATTCATCTCCAGAATTAAAAAGATCTCAGTGGGTAGTATATACCAATGGCACTATACAAAATTCTTGTAGATGATAGATGCATAATTTAAGGAAAAGAAGGTTAAACATGTTTGCTTGTCTATACACTAGTGCATCAAACTCATTACTTGATGACTAGTATGTATTTGGGTCAAGTTGAGAAAACATAAGGTTCAATCTAAAGTTGGTTAAAAGTCTGATTAAGTAACTAAAAGATCCCCTATGAAAACAAATGAAACATATTTGAAGGCCAATTCCTTTGAGATCAGTGTTTATTGCAAAATATAGATAGCCACGCTTCCTGGAGACATACTAAAATTTTAGAATCATGTGTTTTATATTGCCTTTAAGCCACTGATAAATTGAGGAATGAGATTTATAGAATAAAAATGATAAAATCCCTAACAATTATTGGCCTACATTTTCTATCAGATTAAGGCTCAGTCTTTTTTTTTAGTAGATTAGTAATAAAAAGCCTTCCCAGTTGATCCAGACAAGAATCCCAACTCCCTCTCTGTGTTCCCCTAGCTTCGTTTCCCGATTCTGGAGTGTTAGAATCATGTCTATTTCATCGACTTTCTGTTTTGCTGACAATGTGCGTGATGGTACATACATACATACTGTGTTAGGTATAGAGCTATTATTATTTATTCAAACAAAATATTGCAGTTGGAACACCATTATCATCAGGCAATTGATGTCTTCACGTGAAGGAGATAAAGGTGAAGATAGAAATATCAAGATCTTGAAAGCTGATCTTTCTATAGTAAAGAAATAGGATGCAAAGTAAAGAGACAAGGCTTAGGGCAAGGCAGCCCTAGATTTGAAATCTAACTCTTCCCCTTCCCACCTACGTGAACTAAAGCAAGCCATTCGTCATTCCTGAGTGCCAGGCTTCTTGTGTGAAACAGGGATCTGCGGAGGGACAAAGTAAAGCCATGCAGTAGCTATTATCCTCAACACTGTATCGTTATTATTGTCATTCCTTAATTCAGCAAATAATAATGACAGATTTGGGGAATAAACTTTCCTATGACAGATACAAGTGTTACTTTTTTTACAGTAAACAATCAAACAGGAAACACTGCATCGGCAGAAGTCACTTTCTCATGAAGCTTGTGAATGATCCACATTATAAATAATTAAAAAGACTTGAGTTCTGTATCGATAGCTTCCCATGTTACTAGTAATTATAATTTACATTCTTATCAGTTTATTGATATGACCATCCTTATTTTTATCTGAAAAAAAAAATATTTCTTAATCTGAAAAAGAGCACTTTAAGGCAGCTAATACCCTCCCAAAGATGTATTCCAACTAAAATGAGATAAGTTAATTAGAACTATTTTAAATTTAATTGATAGGAATTCTTAGTTGCAAAGTTATTAGATGAGATTGTGAGGTACAAGGTACCTAAGGTAATCTTTCTGAGTATATTATGAAATGGGACTCATTAAATTTCTCCCAAATTAAATCCAAGTCTCCTCACAGCAATATAGGATATTTGAGTGGAAATAGGATATCTGAGGACTGGGATATCTAAGTGGAAATGGGATGGCTTTTTATTTTAATAATTTTCACTGCTGATATTTACCTATAAGCCATTTCTAAAATTCAAAGTCAATGAAATCATTTATACGCAAATGCATTTAGCAAGGGAAAATACGCAGCAATGAAATTTTCGTTCGAATTTCCTTTTAGGCTATTAGACAAAAAAGATTAGATAAGAGAATGAGGGGGAATAAAAAATATGATCCTTTTATTAATATGCAAGCAGAGCTGTAGTTTTTAAGGTTATAATTAGATATTGTCAGTATGGTAGAGAAGTTACGTTTAGAGTGTGTCCCTCTGCACTCTGGAGGAGTGTGAAATGTGCGTGCGATTTCAAGGGACCTTAATATAATTAGAAAATCCTTGGTGAATCGTTGACATCAGGAAAGGCATTAAAAAAACAGTCATGGCCCTTTAAAAAAATCAAATTCCATTAAACAGAAACCCCAAGAAAATCAGTGAACTCAGTCACAAAGGTAAAATAAGGAGATTGAAGTGGTCAATACTTCACAGTCCCATGCGCTCAGCTCTCTATGATTTGATTTAGGGACAATGATCCTGGTGACAGAAAATGGAAAGTCAGATATGCCGGTGTGTGTATACTGTCCTCACCGTGCTTTCTGTAACAAGTGGTGGTGGCTGCGTGACCAGAGTTCTTGCCTATGGATGGATTACTATTCATGCAATGCAGGCAGCTTCTGCTGCTACTGAATATGAGGAATTTAACCACATGAACACATACTACTAAGACAAAAGTCAGATCGCCACACTCTGTGGGGTTTTAAAATCCTTCACTTGTTGTGTTTACCTGGATGGAGTTGGAACACATTCTTCTTAATAAAGTATCTCGAGAATGGAAAAAAAGTATCCAATGTACTCAAAACTATCATGAAATGAATATATAACTACTTATACACTCAGGAATGATAAAACACAAATGTAGTCCAGCAAGAGGGAGGGGAGAGGTGGGAGAGGGGAAGGGAGAGGGAGGGCGACTGGTGGGATCTCACCTTATGTGTAGAATGCAAGGGTATATTTCAAAATAGGAGTAAATTTTAAACGTCTTACTGCAAATAATAAGTGAGGTGGTGGCACTGTTAATCAGTTTGATTTCAGCATTCCACGTTTTATATCAAATCATCACATTGTACGTCACAAAGGCATACAGTTATGATTTTAATTAAAAATTTATTAAAAAGAAGGAGAAAAAAATCCTGCAGTTACTTCACAACTCACTCAAATCAAAGCCCAGGTTGTTCAAATGACAAAGCAAGCCCCGCAGCGAAGCCCTTTGCCTCTCTGCCTTCTTCACAGCTACTCCTCTTGCTCATTCTGCTCCAGGCACCGGCTCTATTCCTAAAACCCACAGGCAAATTTGCACCTCGGGGTTCTTGCCTGTGTCTGCCTTTTGCCTGAAATGCTCTTTCCCCAGAGAGCCACTCAAAAAAGTACTCAATAAGTATCTCAATAATACTTCTTGCACACTTGAATATAATGGTCTTGATGCTGCTTGGACCTTGGGCTTGTTCTCAGCCCTTTGTCTTAATTACTATAGAAGGTTCACTTTCTTCTGGGCAGGACATTGGCAGTCAGTAAAAAGTAGAATATTTCCTAGAATTGATGGGGATATATAATGACTCCCCTTGCTCCCACTTCTCTATTTTTTTAAATGATTGGTCTGCTGATGAATCAAGGTGCCAAGTTCTGTCCCCTCACACCCAGAGGCTCAAAATCATACCAGCCATTGGCACAGGGTGAGACATCCCTGAATAGCTTCAGCAGGGGCTAACCAGGAGAAATTATATCCAAACGTAGATATTTATGACTGTCTGCTCTTGGTCATCCTTTTGGTATTCGTAATTGTTTTTTTTTTTTTGTTTGTTTTTGACTGTTTATAGGTTTTAAGTTTCTTTTGCATATTTCTCTGAAAGGTAAATCATTAATTTATTAAAAACAAATTCTTATTAGTTATTATATATTAATTATTTATTTAAATTATTTATTTATTTTAAAAGTTCTCTTTTAAATAGGTTATTTATTTATTTTGAGAGAGAGTCTCACTCTGTGCCCTGGGTAAAGTGCCATGGCATCCTAGCTCACAGCAACCGCAAACTCTTGGGGTCAAGTGATCCCCTTGCCTCAGCCACCCAAGTAGCTAGCACTATAGGAGCCCAGTACAATCTAGCTAGTTTTTCTTTTTCTTTTCTTTTTTTTTTTTTTAGTAGACACTGGGTCTTACTTTTGCTCAGGCTGGTCTCAAACTCTTGAGCTCAAGAGATCTACCTGCCTCAGACTCCTAGAATTCTAGGATTATAGGCACAAGCCACCATGCCTGGACTACACAGTTTATATTTTTGCCTTTTGCTTTTTAAATTTCTTAATTCCAGCTAAAAACAAATTCAAGTTTTAAATTTTTCACTCTCGCTCATGGGTCCTCATCTCTTTCTTCCTATATCTCATTTAGTGTTTTTAAAATCTAGTTAGACCCAAGCCATACTTTCTGCTTTGAATCCTTCTCGTAAACACCAATGTATTAAATGCCTTACTGTCAATCTCTACCTTTTCATTTTCTTTCCTCACTTTTCCGCATATATGACTTTAAGTCTTTCAACTCTGTGCATTTTTTTATTCTTCCACACTAATCTTATTTTGATACTCTCTTCTCTTTTTTTCCTTTCAATAATCTTACCAAAAAAATTTCTTGAGAGAAGTAAAGAAGAAGATCGGCTGCAAAGATGGAAGCTGTAATAAAAGCCAAAATTAGGAGCGAATGCAGTCAGAGGCTTCCTCGCCTTTCCCCCCACACATCTCATCCTTGGTAAAATGATGGGCATCCCTCTGCCTGTCACTTTATTACCGTTCATCCAGCAAGAAGAGATCACATTCAAAAGATTCACCTTAAAAACCATCTGCGGACTCATGAGTTAGCTCTGCCAAGTGCTGTGTACAGCGCTACTCCCACATACACAGAGATAATAGTGTGCCATCAATTTTTGTAAATGGCATTGCATGCTCACACCGTCCTGTACTATCTTATCTGGGAAAGCCATCTTTTCTATCCCATGGCCTCTAATAGAGAGAGTCAATGAAGGTTTAGCAGAACATGTCTCTATCATGCCAGAAGCTAGGAGGGGATAAAACGAGTAAGGTCATCCCAAGGAAAAGACCTCTAATTGCTCTACTCAGATGAAAGATCCAAGAAGGTAGCAGCTCCCAACAGATACCCAGGGAGAGAAGAGCACGAGGGACTGCTCGTCCAGACAGCTCGCACTAATTTTACACTAGTCTGGTTTCATTACGCCTTCTTCCTCGCCTTTTCTTCAACATTAGGATCAAGGAAAATCGTTTTATAAATCACAAAATAAGTAAGTTAGGAGGCTTGAGTGGAGCTTCCCTAAATTGTTGCACTATTCCCTCATTTTAATATATCCTATCTTCCTTCTCGATTTCATCTACCTGGCATCATCATTCACTGTTAATTTTTTACCAAGAAGTCTTACTAGAGCTGAAACATACTGGCCCACAGGCTTTTACGTGCAACTGAGACCTGGGGAGAAATTTCCAACTTAGCTGAGCACAAGCTCTGTGGCAGGTGAAAAGTCATTTAGCAGGACCTCCGATAGGAACCCTAGAGATTTGATACATCTGAAATATTTTAACTCGCTGTGAAACAAGGCAAGATACCTAACCAAAAGTAAGAAGCCTTATATTCCAATCTACCTGAGAAGTTTTTATTATTTGTTTTAATCATTGGAGGTCTATAAGGAGGCTCACTTTGAATAGTTTTAGAACAATTGAGAGGAATTTCACCTAACTCCCCAGACTTGTAAACTTTTAAGTACAAATGATTGAAAAGAGTCTCTGGACTTGACGTATGCCAAACCCTACGTCTGCTGAGAGAGAGAATAAGGCATCTTTTATTTTCCCCCCAAAAATGTTTATGATATGAGATTTCACAGTTTCACTCATAAGGTAGCTTTTAGAAAGGAGAAATGAAGGAGAAAAAGAAAGAAAGAAGAAAGAAAAAGAGAAGGAGGGAGGAAGGGAGAGTCTTACCAGTGCTTCTAAACACAGAGGATTTCTAATTTCTTCTAAATTTTTCCTGACCTTATTTTGCTCCATTATAATGTGCATAAGAAGCATATGAAATTACCAGGTATTAATCTGGTTTTCAATGCACACTTTCCATTATTGTTATTTCCTTGTTTTTGTATCTCTTTCCCCTCCCCTATTTTATTCCACTATCTTCACTGGTCTCTGTCCTAATTTCTTTCTTATACAATTTCTCCCATGTCAAAAAGCACGCATGTTTATCCTTGTTTGCGACAGAAGATAAGCACCTTTCTCTAAGTGCTGTTACTAAAAAGGAGCTCACCTACTGCACCTCAAAATTCCTTCCTCCATTCCCCAGGTCTCTCTGGAGCACAATATGGGTCTGGGCCAGGGAGGGAGGGTATTTTTATGAGTATCAGCCAAGATTTCTTTTATTTCCTTTCATCACTTGACTCCTGGGTGAGCCTCTGGTGGGAAATTGTTGAGGTTACCATCCGGTATTTATACCTCAAGGAGGACAACTGCACTCTAATTGTCAGCTTCATCCCAGCTTTAGATTGGAATTTTATCACACAGAGTGCCGCAAAGTCAGAGGCAGTAAATTAGGACATGGGGAGCCTTGCCATTGACGTGCTTCCTCCCAACATATGGCCGTATCTGTAGATGCCAACCATAGTCACTCTTAATTAAAAACGTAGATGGGGGATATAAACAAGTATGAAAGCTTTTCTCTAAGCTCTTTTACATTATTCAACCTGTCCATATGTCCACCAAAGAAAGTTTTTTTTTTTAAGGGTACAAGCTCAGAGATTGGAGAGTTCTAGTTGCCTTGATTTAATATCATATCAAACTCTATCAGAACAGATCTCTAGAAGATATACAATCTGATAGGACAATGGTGATTTCATCTCACAAGACTAAGGCAAATATATAAAAATTTAAAATACATTCATTTTCAAGCTGAGATTCAATTTGCATATAGCTGAGGTAATTTTTCTTTTCTTCTCTGTTAAAACAAAGTGGATTCACAAAGAAAATACCTGTATAGTATACAAGAAAAAAGAATATACAATTTATACAGAAAACCACTTTCAGTCATTTTTAGATGTACTTTCAAGCAACTATGCTATTTATAAATCTCTTCAGATGTACTGATTAAAGTAGACCCTGTAAACAGAAAGCTGTTTTTAGTATAATTTACATGGATCATACTAGAAAATTAATATTGTGTATTCCGAATAAAATACTCTTCAATTGAATTTAATAATATTCATTGATTTCTATTAATTTTCCCCCAATTAGTCTTCATAGTTTTATTTGAAATCCATGGGGCTTTGAGAGTCTATTTCTTGATGCCTTGCAAATGTTTTGGAAGGTTATTTATCAAATATTTCTTCTGTGTTATGTTCTCTTTACTCTCTTCTGGGATTCCTTGCACAGGTCATAGCATTTGAAAATTTTGGTAGAAAGAATTTGAGGCCAAGATACTGTTATTATCTTCCCAAGAGAATTTTCATTTGTCTGCTGGGTTCCTGTAGATGCCGGCTGTGCAGGTTGGCTTTAATCTGGCTTGTCTGGGTCACCTAAAAAAGTTCACCCAGCTGCTATCTGTTCTAAGACTGCTTTGCTTCTTGCTCAATCTTCCTCCTAGATTTGGAACACAAATTTAAGTCAGGAAAGTTCCTCCAGAGAGCTCACCTTTGGCAAGCTGTGGACTTCAACTTCTATC
This sequence comes from Otolemur garnettii, assembly GCF_000181295.1. Lineage (NCBI taxonomy): Eukaryota > Metazoa > Chordata > Mammalia > Primates > Galagidae > Otolemur > Otolemur garnettii. The sequence continues at coordinate 6,479,359 of NW_003852490.1, forward strand.
CTGAAGTCCTGAAACTTGCTCAAAGACCCATTCAGACACTCCCCTGGTTTAGCAAATGCTCCTGGACAAAGCATCTAAATTCTGGGCTCAGCTTTCTCCATATCTTCTTGCCTAACATCTTGGTCCCGTCTTCATTATTTTGTTAGGTATTTAATGCTTGGAAAGTTGCTTTTTTTTCAATTTATCTACAATCATGAAATTATTTTCAGTGGGAATAAAGATGAAGTGGATCCAATTGAAAATTTTCCCATTAATCCCCAAATATGACCCATCTATACCAATGGGTGAATGTTTCAATAACTCTGTGCAATGTTTTCCCTATATCCCAGAAGAGATTTATAGAATATTCTATTTTTAATAAGACGAATAAATAAAAATAAAGTAAAATTGCCAGTTTATGCATTAGGATGAAAAAGGGACTATGTATAGCAATGTAATGACATCTTGTAAAAATTGAGGACAACAAAACCTATATACCAAGATAAATTTTAGTTTGGTTATGTCCATAGATTTGAAAAAAAAAAAAACAACAACAACCCTGCTATGACCAAGTCAGAGGATTGTCATAATTACTAATAATATATATTTCTGTCTTTTGGTATACTATGTATGTGTACCTATAGATAAAAGGAAGAATAGTAAGGAATTGATACATGGTGGCCTCCCCTCCTCTACCCAGCCAGATAAAGCTTCTCAGGCAACTGTTTCTTTAACTCAATAGAACCTGATGATTTGCCTAAATTCTAAATATTGGGAGAATGAACAGAGGTTAGCCCATAAGGAGGAAACAAATGGGAAGATATGTGTGAGTGTAAGTCCTAGGAAAATTATATCAAAGAGATCTGAAAAAACCTACAAAATTTAGAAAATCAATCAATCTATGTATTTATTGTCAGCTCTAAATCACTGTCTATGGTAATAAAACACTGGTTATTAACATAAAAAAAAGTCAGTCTGTTTGTAAAGTATTTATAGGATGTCTACTGTGTGCCTAGCCCTTTACGGCCATCCACTGAAGCAAACAGACTAGCATTCCTCTCTCCTGGAGCCTACTCTCTTCCAGGGGCAGAAAGACAGTACAGAGTTATCACAATGAACTGCTATACTATGAGTGAGGAGGAAGTGGAACAGAGTGAAATGGAGCTGGAGCTAGAGTTTCCTCATGTAAAAAATGATACCAGATATCAGAAAAGGAATCCCAAGAGGCAGGTAGTCACGTAGGTATCTGAAGGAGAGTCCTCTGAGCAGAGCCAGTAACCTCCTAGTACAAAAGCACTGATATGAGAAGCTGCCTGGCATAAGAAAGAAATGGGAAGGGAATGAGTGTGGCTGGAATGGAGATTACACAGAGGAATGTAGCAGAACGTAAGATAATAAAGGTTATAGACACATAAACATGTAAGGTCTTGTGGGCCTGAATCTGAATTAAATGGAGCATCATTGAAGATTTTAAACAGAGGAGTGTCACCATCTCATATTTTAGCACTGTTACTCTAACTGGTAGATGAGAACGGATTGATGGGAGCAAAGAAAGAGAAATTCCCTAAAGGAACCCAGGTAGTAGGTGGTGGTAAAATGAAAGCAGGTGGAGAATTTAATGGAATACTGATTCTGTGACCCATATTTGTTTCTGCCTTTAGGTAGGAAAACAGGTGTTTCCAGACAGACCCTAACCCTCCCTATCTGCATATAAGTATGCATAGAATCTCCCCAAATTAAGATAGTTTGATTTAACCAATGTCATACCCAGGTTTCAATTCTGAGAATTTTTTTTAAAGCTTAAGTTTATATTTTAATACCCTTTTAGACATGTAAGTCATCACACAGATCAAGCTATAGGACATTTCCATCATCCTGAACCTTCCTTTGTATTCTCTTCTCTCTCTCTTTTTTTAATTTTCCAATATTTTTATCTGGCAATTTTTCAAACATACAGGACAGCTTAGACTTATACAGTAATCACCCACATACCCACCACATGTGTTTCACAGTCTTTTCTTCTTCACATGTAGGGAATTTGTTCATGGGGAGGCCACAAGATTACACAATGACCCTGGATTCCTGTTGAATGTGTTATAAACTGGTTCTGAGTATTTTAACACTTGATAATAGTGATCACCACATATTATGAATTTTGTTATTTACTTAAAATAGTTAAATTAAATTTCTCAGCAATTATAGGCACTCATTACAAATACCAGTTTTAGTTTTAGCTATCCATGACTTATTGTATAAATTAGGTGGTGGGTGCTTGACACCTGAAGGTGAAGAGGTCAACGTTTCAACTTGCTGAACTAACCTAGTGTCCTACTTTTTCATTCACTTATTCCATCTTTCAGTCTTCTTCCGCCTTCCCACAGTATGTCACATAGTCCTTATAATCTCCAACAGCAGCCACATGTTCCCCAATTTTATTTTTATACATGCTATCATCTTTGGCAATCCTACAAAAGTTTCTCTTTCTAAAGTCCTTTGATATATTATTCCTCAAAAAATAGCTTCCCTACTGTGGCTTTTCTGAGCCTATGGTAAAAAAAGAAGACTCATCCGAGTTACGAAGAAGGACGGATTCTCCCCATCCTGCGTGTGCTGGGCGACATTGCGCAGTTTCCTATCCGCAAGTTCTCTCCCTGCACCAGTCCTCTTACCTCCCACTCTAGCCATTTCTACCACTATTTGTCTTTCTGTTTTTGACTTACTATTAGCTTCATGATCTGCATGTTCTGTTTCCCACTGCCACTAAGCTCACTCTATATGCTGCCTTACTTAACAGCTCCCTATCTTCATTTTCTTGAAAGCATTATTATAAGTGTTAAATAATGTGATTAGTAGAAAAGTTCAAAGTACTTAGAATATACAAGTCCTCAATGGGAAATCATTAGCTCATATTATTTATATTATTATTATTATTTCCTTCCTTGTCACACCACGAAAATCTTTCTTATTGAAAGATTTATGACTAGTGAGTCACAAATCTCCAAGACTAACAGGCATTAATCTGCCTTCACTTTACCAATATCTCAGCATCATTTGGCACAATTGGCCATTTCCTTCCTCAGAAACAACTTCTCATTCTAAAGTTTATTATTCATTAATCTTATCTACTTCCATTTGCTCACATTAGCATAGTTATCGCAGTCACATTCTTCATTTACACCTTCTTCCCACATAACCTTCCCAAGCCCATGCCATTTGTAAAATACCTTTAATAGTGATGCCTTCTATCTCTTCCAGGAGTTCCAGTGCCATAGACCTAAAGGCCAACCTAGTAGCTTCACCTGAATATTTATTTATTAAGAACATCAAACTTCACAACACTTATCTCTCCAAATCCTTTGCTCCTACCATCTTAATATAAAACAACTGATAATTTGCACAATTAAAAAACCTAGACATTATGTTTTAACACTTATCATCATATTTCATGTTCAATCCACTGCCAAATTCTCTGACTGAATTTTCCCAAATACATGTACTTATCACCATCTCCAAGACCACTCCTCTTCTAGTCATCGTTATTTCACACCCAGGTCAAGACATTTAGCACTGAACTGGCCTTTGCATCCTCTTTGACCTTATATACATATAGCCAAAGTAACTTTGTGACTTTCCTTTTTAAAATTATATACTTACAAGAAAATAATACAGTTACATTAATGTTTGATGTTGAATATATATGCAATATCTCTTGCTGAAAGTAGTTTTATTATCTTGCCTCATTAAGGAGACAACCAGATGAAGTTTAACCATATGAAGGAATAACTACATGAAGTTTGGTTACTTATTCATATATATGTGTTTACTCATCCATGCGCGCGCACACACACACACGTCCTGACAATTACGTGAATAAATTCATTTTAGAAAAAGTGTTACTTATCTTATTTCTGACTATCACTATGATCACCTTCAAAGAACTCCCCTTGAATAGTTATGCAGTTATGCCAGCACCTATTCTGTGCTTCAAAGCAAGTTTGAACTCTTTTTCTAGAATGGCCATCTGAACTGTCATTGTTCCCTTGATGTCCTGAATGTCATCAAAATGTCTTCCTTTAAAAATCTCCTTTATGGGTAAAGGAAAAGTCACTGGGGGCCAGATGAGGTGAGTGGGAAGGGTGTCCCAATACAGTTATTTGTTTACTGTCTAAAAACTCCCTCACAGACAGCGCCATGTGAACTGGTGCATTGCTGTGATGCATAAGCCATGAGTTGGTGAAAACTTCAGATACTTTTCATCTAACTTTTTCACACAGCCTTTTCAGCACTTCCAAATAGTAAACTTGGTTAACTGTTTGTCCAGTTGGTACAAATTCATAATGAACAATGCCTCTGATATCAAAAAAGGCTAGCATTATAATTTTGACTCTTGATTTGGACTGATGGAAGTTTTTTGGTCATAAAGAATTGGCTGACTTCCATTGTGCACTCTTGATGCCTCATTTCAAGGTCATGTTGGTACCCCCATGTTTCATCACCAGTAATAACATGGCCCAAACATTGTCTTGCCTCTCCCAAAGATCTGGGAAAACTTCAACTATCCTTTGCTCTTGTTCATTGGTGAGCTCTTTTGGGACCATTTTTGCACACACCTTTCTCATGGCAAGATTTTCAGTTAAGATTTTTCTCCCTGTTTCTCTATTGATGTTTACTTGGTCTGTTATGCTTCTCATAGTCAGCCAATTTAGACATACAATTCAGAGAAGTTTTCAATGTTTTGATCAGTTCTGCTCATTACTGGGCATTCTGACCTCTCTTCATTAGTGATGCTTTCTCTCTACTCAGAAAAACATTTAATTCATTGGCATACTGCCATTTTTTCATGGAATTATCCCCATAAACTTGCATTAACATTTCATTTCTACTCTCACCAAAAGTAATGAGAAATTTAATGTTTGTTCATTGCTCTAACTCAAGCTCCAGCATTCTCATGTTGGCACATAAAAGTACACAACAACGCTAATGACCACTGCCACATGTGGACATGAACATAGCTGTGAGACACTAATATAATAAGGTTAGAAAACCTTATTGAGCTGTGTGTACAGTGCTGCTAATGTAAGTGCACAGTGGAACTTGCGAACTTAATTATGAGACCTCATATGTATATGTGCATGTCTGTGTGTGTCTGTGTGTGTTTTTGTACATACAGAGAGGGACAAAAAATGTGTATACAATTTAATAAATGAAAACCTGTCTTAAAATTATAATATACAACATATACTGGCAACATTTGTGATTTTTTCATATCTCTTGCAATTGCAGAAGTCAAATGTGACTTGAGTAAAACAATTATAATACATGATTTTCCTTTCTTAAAATGTGTATACATTATTTTGGCACCCTCTGTGTGTATGCTTGTGTGTGTGTGCATGTGTATATCAATTGTAATACTCAAGTCACATTTGACTTCTGCAATTATAAGAGGTGCTCAAACATGACTTGTATTCATGTTTTGTTATCAGTATATAATGAATATTACAATTTTAATACAGTTTATTCTTTCATATCTTTTATTTATTCTTGGCACCCTCTGTCTATATGAGATTTATCTTTTCTCATAAGTAAATGCCTGCATATAAAATAAGGCTCACATGTGGATTATTTCTTTAGGGGCAAGAAAAGAATAATTTTAAATAACACATTCTCTAGAAAAAGCTTACAAATTGAGAGGAAGGCACAAAGCAGAATGAAGGAAAAAAAGAGAAAATGATAAAGTATGCCATAAGCACAGTGAATGTTCGACAAATATTTGTTGTTTTTGATGAAAAGGCTTTCCAATGGGATCAATGCAATGCCTGTACTGGCATTTTTTCTCATTTTTCTAGACTTGACAGAAATAAAGAAGACATTGAAAGAAAAGTTTGCATGAATTCTGTTGAACTGAAGAGGGCAGATGGACATCTCTTTAGAAAAATGACAGTAGCCCTGGCCGTCCATCTCACAAATGTGTGTCATTAATCCAGTGGAGACAGAGAGAAAGAGCACAGATCACACCAGACTGAAGTGAAGCAGAAATGGTGCTTGGCAGGAACGTGTGGAATCTGAGTACTACAGATGAAGCTGGGAATCTCTTATTAACAGGAAGTGCAACCTTGAGCAAGTCTTTGAGTCTCTAACTGCTTAGAAGGTATGTAGACGAGGTCAACTTCAAAGTTCTTCTGTTTTGTGTAATTTTAACTTCACTGTTGCAAAGCCAACAGATGCTATACTGACTCCAGCAGATTAGAATTCTTTTCACATACAAAGAAAGAGAAATGCTGTTAGGAAATGTGGGAGAAATAGCCATTAGAGGTGGCTCCTCACAGAGTATTTTGAATCACTGACTGATTATACCTGGAAAGTTCCCATTTATTTCCATGAGTTTATGGCTTTGGAACTTACCAAAGGTCCTTCTTTGCTTCAGGACAAAGAAAAGTTAAATTTTTTTCATTTTTTTTTTCCAAAGTCGAACTCTGTTGGCCTCGGTAGAGTTCCTGGGCTTCATCAGAGCTCACAGCAACCTCAAACTTTTGGGCTAAAGCTATCCTCCTGCCTCAGTCTCCTGAGTAGCTGGGACTACGGACACCCACCATGTATTTTTAGTAGAGATGAGGACTCAACTCTTGCCCAGGCTCATCTCAAAATCTAAGCTCAAGTAATCCACCTGCCTTGAGCTCCCAAAGTGCTTGGATTACTGGTATGAGCCACTGTGCACAGCCGGACACAACTTCAAAAGCCTCAACACAACACTGCAACCTCCAGTGATGCTGGCTTTACAAATCAATGCTCTTTGCACCGTTCTATTGTCATGTTTTTTCCTTTATTCATTACAAAATGAAAGGCGATTTGTGAGTTATGAAGTCAATAAATAATGGGGCTCTGCTGAGATGGAGAACTTAGTTCTGAGAAACTAAAGAAACTAAATGCTAAAGTTTGAGTTTTTCAACTGTAATTGAAAAAGAAAATGTTTGGATATAAAATAGGAAAAAATTGGAAATTACTATTTATAATAATCTGTGTAAGTACAAAATTTATGTATAGCCATGTTGTTGGGCTTTCATTTGCCTGTTTAATCAGATGAGTAACAAAAATGTATTAGGAAGCTGTGCCCTCTGATTCTTTCTAATGGTCTTAGTACAGAGGGGCACTTTTTGCTAGTTGAAAAAATGTCTTTTTTGTTTTATTTTTATGTTTCTCACTCAGTAAAACCAAGGGTAAACATTAGACTAATGGTGTGTAAGTGTACTCACTGAATAATGTGTTTCTTTCTTTCATTTTAGCAAGTTAGAAAACACCAATGATCTAGGCATATGACTGGACCAACTCTGTCAGAATTGTATGACCAGTCACAATTTAAAATAAGCTAAATGCAATCATTTTGCTTGAAAAAATTACATTTGTTTAGAGGGAAACTATGCTAATTTGGTCCAGTAAAAATTCATCTGAAACAGGCAATAAAAATAAATTCTACTCTTAAAAAGTTATCCTTTTAGTGTTCTACTAATAAATGTATATTTTACACAGATCAGAACAAACAGGAAGAATGGAGTATATGGGTCAACTGACAGGGAAAGGCAGTCACTTGTCTATCAATGAAGCACAGTTTTCGAGATACCGAGCTCATTTACTGAGCTTAGCATACCTCCTTGGATAAGATTCAGGCTTAAGCCTTCATATCTGTAATTGGGATGTTTCTTGAAGATCAGTAACACATAAAATAATATAAAAATAAAGAATAATTGGAAAAGTGTCAATTAGGTTTCTTACAACGACAATTTTAACATGTAAGGAAAAAAAGTATGGAAGCCACAGCACTGAATATGACCTATTTATATAGGACATTGAAGGAAGATTTGATTTCATTTCAGATGGAATTCTTCAGCCAACTCTAAATACACTATTTACAGCCAGGCTTTATAAATAGGATTGATTAAATTGAGTTTTCAGTATATTTTTACAAATAATATAGTCAAAGCTTGCTGACTAGAATTCAATTACATTCATTTTTGACAGTGTAATTGGTATCAAATTTAATTCTCATGATCTGCTAAAACTATGGTTTCTTTTGTCTTCCTAATTGTGACTGTTTTTTTTTTCTAAAGAGAGAATCAATTGTCATCTTCTCTTTACCCTTAAACAAAAAAAGTATTTGGTTTCAATTTATTCATACTAGAGAATAGAATACCAACTAATTATTATTCACTTTGTTGAAAAAAAATCCTATTAGCTGATTCACATGAGAGAAGAAAGAGGAAAAATGAAACTCCACTAACCATTTACTTTCCAGAGATTCACTCCTTGTTAATAAGTGACCTTGACCAAAGGAATACTATTTTATAAAATGGTTATAATCTGTCATATCATTCCATTCTGGTTTGCAGAAGTTTCTTACTGTCATGGCAATTCAAACCCTTCCGGTGTGAACCTTTTGATGCCGAATGGTGCCTTGTTTTGACATTGACTTTATGCTGGAGTCAAATTCTATGTGAGGTACTCTTCTAAGCTCTCCTATCCCATGGAAGTCTATACAATTTGTTTTCTGGAGGTCAATGTCATCCCTGGATACTTTGCCACAATTGCTTTGTATTTCCAGGGCTATTTTTATTTCTAGGCTTATTCCAAGGAAATGGCCTTGCAAATGAGCTGCCTTCAAAATTGGTGTAAAGAGAATAAAATATGTATGGTTCACGTTAATAATGAACCAACAGGAGGGCATGTGCTCGGTCTACTAACCCTTTGCCTTAGACTATCTTGTCCTCTATCTTCTTTCCACCTTCTCCTGGCTATTTAGAACTCTCACACAGGGCTACACCTTATCAGGTGTACTATGTTCAAAATCTATTTCTTCAGAAGAGAAAAGAGAGTTAGGTCAAATGGTGAAGGATCTTTACATGTCTCTTCACCTAACATTTCTTCCTATGTAGAAATCCACGACCAGTATAGCCCAGGGATTTGCTTTATTCCATCCAATGACTAACAAGGAATCATATGCCTCAACTATATCTATAGCAGATAATGTTTTTATTGGATAAAAATGTCTTCCTTTTAAATTCTTTGGAAATAGAAAACATATCCACATTTCTTAACGTAACAATTATTTTCACTTCACTATCATGTATTCACATTAATTACTCTATTTTCCTAGCTTCTCGTTTTCTTCTGTTGTCTGTATTGCCTTATGATATTGAGGCCTCAGCACCATGTTTGCAATGGGTGTTTATTATGAAAATAATATGAGACCACTCTACTTCATTGTAAACTCTATTAAAATTTGTCATTCTCAAAGTGGAAACCCAAATACTCCAAGGTGCTTGTTAGTCCTCCAGGCCATGCCATTATCTAAAATTAAGATTTTGGTCCATGAAATGGGCAAATAGCTCAATGTAATACAATAGAGAGACTAGAAATAAACCCAAAAATATAGTGAATGGACCTCTGAAATTGGAGCAAAGGCATTTTCAAAAGAGAAAAGATAGTGTCTTCAACAAATGGTTTTTGAACTAAGTTCAGAAAATTTGTGCTGCAATACACAAATTAGTCTTAGGTTATCTAAGACTACGTAATTTATAAACAACACATATTCATTTCTTACTGTGCTGGAAGTAGGAAGTCCAAGGTCAAGGTAGTGGCAGGGTAAATATCTGGTGAAGTCTGCTTCCTCATAGGTGGTACCTTCTAAATGTCTAGCTCATGTAGTAGAAGGGTGGAAAGATAAAACAGAAAACAAATTATGTTGTTGGAAGGCAGAAGAGAGAAGACCCACTCCTTCAAGCCAAATTACTAGGGCTCTAATTCCATCCATAAGGGCCCTGCCCTCAAGATTCAATCACCTCATAAAAACCCCATTTCTCAATACTATCATATTGGTCATTAAGTTTTAACACATGAATTTTGGGAGACACGTTCAGGCCACAGCAGTACTGGAACAACTAGATATCCAAATGCTAAGACTGACCTGACAAAGTATACCAATAAAATAACAAAAAATACTGTAAAAGAGCCATGAAAATGGAGCATATCGTAAATATAAATGACTGAGAGATGTTAGGAAATGACTGCATTGAAATGACTGCATTTCTTTGAAATCAAATGAAGGGGCAAAATTAAATATTTATTCTATTTGCCCATAGAAACCATACTACAGATTAAGAGGAGAAATTTTACTTTATATCAATATTCCAGTTTACACACAATGACCCTTTATATACAATCACCCTTTAATAGCACCTTAATGAATTAATAGATTAAAACAATGATCATCAATTACTGATAATCTCAGAAAGAAACAAAATAAAAAGACTCAGGAATATTGTGATGAAAGCACACAATCTTACCTGTTAAGTAGTTCAGCCAGTCCCAAATAAATAAATAAATCCTGCATTTTATCATACATTTAAATCTAGTATCAATACATGAAAAATTCAAGAAAGAAAGAAATATATTAAAAATAACATGACTATGAAATTTCAATTCACATTGGAAAACTTTTATAGAGTAACCCTCTGGTTTTCCATATAAAATATGGCCAAAAAAAGAGAAAAACCCAGGGGGAAATTAGAGTTTAACCAAGGCTTAAACCTATTATTGTGGGACCCTGCAATAGATTCTAGATTAGCGGCAAGACTGATGAAATGTGAATAAAGCCTGTAGTTTAGTCTATAGTGTTGTATTAATATTAATTTCTTGATCTGTGTAAGAGGCTAACATTAGCAAAAAGTGGGTAAAAGAGGTCAACCAGAGGAAAAAAAAAAAGAACAGAGAAAAATATTTCCAAATGTGTAGAGTTAATTTGAGAATTAGGGAAGGGTATTATAATCTGAGATTCACAGCTGTGGCAAGCCCCATATGACATACGCATCCAAAGACAGGAGGGTATAAGGACACTTTCACTGGCAAAGGAGAAGCTCAGATAAGCCTATGTTCATTGCTTTTGGAGACTCACAGCCGAACTGGCATCAGTTTATTGGCAGAGGTGCCATTTGTTGCTGGGCGGGTGTTGTTTCAAGAGCACCTGATGTGAATTGCTACAGTCGGAAAGAAGGGATTTCTTGTGGGATTATTTTAGAAAGTCCCTGAGAGAGTCTTTATCTCACACATGCAAGCCTGGGCTCTTCCCTTCATGCTTTCCTGGCTCTGATTTACTTGGATTTGACAAAAAAAAAAAAAGTTATTTCATGGTGGTAGGATATAGAGGAGCCTTCTGTACTCTAGTCACCACTTTTCTGTAATGTCTAGAATTAATTGAAAATAAAATATTTATTGATGCAAATATACTCAAAAATAAATTCTTGGGTGTGGGCACAATATATCATACCTATAATCCTACTATTCTGGGAGGCCAAGGCAAATGGATTGATTATCTGAGCTCAGAAGTTAGAGATCAACATGAGCAAGAGAAACACCCATCTCTACTAAAAATAAAAATAAATATATATATATATATAACTAGCCAGGTGTCATGGCTGGTGCCTATAGTCTCAGCTACTCAGAAAGCTAAGGATCACTGAAGCCCAAGAGTTTGAGGTTACTGTGAGCTATGATGGCCTAGCACTCTACCCAAGGCAACAGAGTGAGATACTATCTAAACAACAACAAAACTTGGGAAACAGAATTCAGCAACACATCAAAAAAATAATTCATGATGACTAGGTAAGTTTCATCCTAGGATGAAACATTCTGGCTCAACATTCACAAATCTATAAATGTAATTCATTACATAAACAGAAATAAAAACAACAACCATATGATTCTCTTGACAGATGCAAGAAAAACATTTGACAAAATTCAGAATTCTTTTTTGATAAGAACACTTGAGAAAATGGGCATAGATGGGACATATCTTAAACTGATAGAAGCCATGTATGACAACCTCTCAGTCAACTTCATATTGATAGAAAAATAAAGAAAACATTTCTGCATAGAACTGGAACCATTGCCACTAGTATAAAACATTTATTTAAAAAAACACATATAAGACATATCAGCCAATATGTTCACATTATTTTGAAGCCAATAAACACAAACAGATAGCAAAAAAGAAACAATTACAAGGCAATTGGAGAGATGTGAACATTGTCTAAATATTTGATTATATTAATGAACAATAAATAATAATTATTGCCAATAATTTAGGTGTCATAGTTTTAGATGGTAATGTTTTTAAAGAATTGTATTCATTTCAAAGATATATTTTTAAATATTTCAGCATACAATGATATAATGTAATATTTGGTAATTGCTTCAAAATATTCTGGCTAGGAATGCAGGTGAGGTACTAAGGAAAAAAACACAAGGAAGGAAGGTGGGGAGGGAGGAAGAGAGAGAAAGTGAGAAAGAAAAAAAGAAAGAGATTGTTCTGAAATAATGATTGTTGAAGCATGTGTTAAGCTCAGGTATATTTAGGAGTTTTACATATACAGCACATTTAACACTCTTTACGTTTCTGTAAGAGAGATATTTTGATACTGAAAAATCCAGGTATCAGAGTAGAGAATTCTCTTTTTTAAGATAGAAAACAAGTACTAGAGTGAATATTAGCATCCACATCTCTGGGTCTCCAAAGCTGGTGCCTGTTCTTTGTGAAAATCACTTCTAGTAAGTGTACTGTTTTAGGACCACGTGCTTCAGGCACGGGTGAGATAGGTAAGCCTTCCCTGGGATCCATGGACCTGCTTAACATATGTATTTGTGCCATATCATGGACTTCCTCACATTGGCTGTATTGGTTTGTGTTATTTTTTCTAGCAACAGTGATGGCATACATCTCCCAAACCACATCATTCTACCTGGTGTGATTTATTATCAACAGGTCACCCTCAAAATAGTAGATGACTTAGGGCAGGGTTGTAGTCTTTTTTGTGTATCTGTGTTCTTTGAAACCAACATGTGATTTGAATATGTGAAATGGTGGCAATGATGATGATGACCGCACCCGTATTGACAGAACCATGTCCTAATGAACCTGATGGAAGGAAAGAGATAGGCTCCCTGGATCACATCCTCCAGGCAAAGGTGAAATTTGTTGGAATTTGAAACAGACAAATCTCATGATTTTAAGATGAAGCCTCAGATAACTGCCATGTAAGAAACCATCAGAGGAGAGGCAGTGACAACCTGTGGAGTGCATCCTCTGGAAAGTTTTGATAGGGTCTCGAGAGGTAGTACTCTCCTTATTTAAATTATTATTTGAATGTCCTTGTAGTTGACACCAATGCAAGGAGTATGCGGAACCCCATACATTTTGACATTAAATATCAATAGTGTTAGATGTAATGAGTGCTAAGGTACATTACCTCTGTAGCTGATTGAACCTCTACATTTTGAAATGGTTCATTAAAAAGTAGTAATGTTAATTATAATAGCAAAAGACCCATAATCAGTTCTTTTACAGATACTGTGACTAGATGGAATTTTTCTCACTGTAGTTTGACAACAACTGCTTGTGGGAAGATGTATCTGTTCCATTGTACAGAAAAAAGCATAGAAAATATAATTATCTGTGTAAAAAGTCAAGCACCTACATCAGCCCAGATTGTTGTTGTGGTTGTTTTGAGGTTATTTTTTTGTGCGGTATTAAGGAACTGCCACTATAGCACCTGCTGTAACCTCCACTTTGAAAGATGACATTTCTTTAGAGAAATAGCTCATATCCATGCCCAGCCACCTTAATTGCACATGCATAATAAGTTAATCACAGCCCCACCCTCTGGGGAATGAAGTCACAATCCCAGCATTGTCCTATAGGCAGTTTAGTGGCTCCTAAGAAAATTCACTTTCTGACATCTTGTTCTCTTTTGTTCAGAGATGGGAAGTTACATCAATCAAAGTTAGGGCAGAAGTTTGACAGAAGTTCTCCCAGAAAGATACCAATAGATGACAAATACCCAAGGGGGAAGGGTCTTGAGGGACTTCTATATAAAGCAGATTATTTGTTTTCTTTATTGCAAAAATATGAGGGTACAAGTTTTTAAATTACATAGTTCTCACTTCCAGGGTAAAGTTCCAGTTGTAAAAGGGCCCCTCACCCATGAAGCGTGCCATGCACCTTCATGATGTGCGCCATAGTTGAGATCCCTCCACACGCCTTCCCTCCTGCCAATCATCCTCACCCTCCTCCCTGCCCCCAGACCAGACTATATTTGTGTTTCATTGTTAAAATGAGCATGTAATTTTTTAAAGATTGGTTTCAGGTTAGTATGGAGTACATTGGATTTTTTTTTGTTTTGAGATACATTACTAAGAAGAATGTGTTTCAGCTCCATCCAGGCAAATGTAAAAGATGTAAAGTTTCCATCTTTCTTAATGGAAGAATAGTATTCCATAGTGTATATACATATATATATATCATAATTTGTTGATCCATTCATGGGTTGAGGAGCATTTGGGTTGCTTCCACAACTTGGCAATTATAACTTGAGCTGCAATAAACATTCTGGTATAAGTGTCTTTGTGGTAAAATGATTTTTGTTCTTCTGGGTAGATACTTAGTAATAGAATTGCAGGATCAAATGGAAGGTCTACTTTTAGTTCTTTGAGGTTTTTCCATACTTCTTTCTAGAAAAGCTGTATTAGTTTGTAGTCGCACTAGCCATGTTAGAAGTGTTCACTTCTCTCCACATCAGATTATTTATAACCTCTTTCAACCATATTGCAAAGGATTATACCATATGTTGTTTTGGGTCGTGAAGTCAAATATTTATATGGGCAATATATGTTACATGTTTTCTCTGTGTGTGTGTCTATAGACATGTGTATGATTACATGAGAAGTGACTGCACATTCTCTGTCACTCCACACGTTGAGAGGTGTCCCCTATATGTCACCTCCTCTTGAGTAGGGGTAGGCATTGACCTGGAGTATTGACCATTACAAGACAACACAAGTGACACTATGCCAGGCCTAGGTCAGCTTCCACTTCATCTATAGTAAAACACTCACTCATGAAACATTTGCTTGGAAGGAAGTCAACTGTTATATAAGAAGTCTGCCTACCCTGAGAATTCTGTGCACTGAGGACCCAAGATACGTGAAGACAGCCTGGAAGATGAAATGCCAGGTGCAGAGAGAGAAACCTAGAAACCCTGCAGTTCCAGAAACATAAGTGAATATTCCTTCTGGAAATCAACACTTAAGCTCTGGGAACCCGCCTATGTTATCATGTGAACCAGGGACAACCACCCAACCAATAACCTTCCAAATTCCTTTACTCATGAAACTGTGGGCAACAGAAAATGGTCACTTTCAGCACCTTGTTTTTTTTTTTTTTTTTTTTTTGCAACAATAGATAACTAAATAGATTTATTTCAAAAAATAACAGGCCATCTTTTGTAATAATTAATGAAACAAAGCCAGTAACAAAAAGTGTCTTTGGAAGGAAGAGAGTGAGCAAACTTTTTCTAAGTAGAAATACTCACTAGTTATAGCTAAAACTTTTCTTAGGCATTTATGATTAATACCTTTCATTAAATGGTTTAGGGGATTAGTATTATAGTGTTTTTTTTAAGTAGTAATTTTTCAGAAGATTAAGAACCTGTGATAGGCACGTTTCTATAAGTTAGATTAGTAATATACTAAAGAAAACCATCTCTCCTGTAGGAAAAGGGACTGTTCCCAGAACTCAGAATATAAAAGAAATCCTACTTTTTGTGACAATTATGATATAGAAGGTAGAATTATAAGTGATTCAATATAGGATCTTTGTCATCAAGGAGGCAAAAAATGGAACCTATAAATACACATACTTTTAGGCATTTACCACAGTGTCAATTTGAAGCCATTTTGTGTAATACATAGTGATGAGCAGATTGCATGAATTTACCTTTCCTTCCCTTTAAGAACTCCATTAAAACAATAATAAAAGTTTTCCTCCAATATCATACACCCACAAAGGCAACAAAATGAGGCAGGAAATAAGAACAATAAAATTTTGTAGCCTGAGAAATAAAACTGACTTAGCAGTCAGAAAAGCAGAGATACAATCTGATCTACACTACTAACTCCCCCAAAGAATTAGGGCACCAAGCATACTTGCAACTACGTAGGAATGAAGATGGGGCTGAAAATAGAGATAAAGCTCGAGACATAGTTAGATCTCCTCCCTACACAAGACCCTCTACCCTACCTTGTTATTAGGCTGGAAATTGATCCTCCACAG
>NW_003852490.1:6495743-6496934 GCF_000181295.1 Otolemur garnettii
CCAAAGAAGATAAATGAGTAATTCGAAGGAGTGGAGACTATCCCTAGGAAAAGAGGACAAAGAAAAAGCTTTCATTGTATCTTCAGACAGGCAAGAAAAGAAATTGCATTTATGACACAGAATAGGAATCCTGTTTTTAAGAAAATTAAAGCAAAGGAATTCTCTTCAAGGAAGAGAGATCAAGGAAAGGGGGTGCTGAGGCAGAGAGAACCAGGATGACGTGTCAATATATCATGGGCCTGGTAATCCCAGAAACCCGAGAATATGGGGGTCTGTGGCCAAACTCCTCAGTCCTACAGCCCCCATCAGCTGGACTAATGAAGAAAGGGCAGTTGCGTAACAGAAGCAGCAAGAAATTACGTGAAAACAAAGATGGATCAGACATCATATTCCTCTAGGGAGAGGACAGTATCATGCCTTGAAACCGAGTTGAGAATAAACCAGATGAAAAGAAACACAGCCCACAGCCTCTATGATGTGGGCAAGTGCAAAAAGAAAAAAAAATCTGGCAGGGGACTATGTTAGTACAAGCACTTGAGAGAATCTCAGAAAAAAAAAACAAAACAAAATAAAACAAATCAACAACAACAACAAAAACAACCAGTAAATATCTAATTAAAAGGAAAAGAAAAAAAGCCCTTCCATAATGACAGACCTGAGAAAGAAGAAAAATTGTGAGGAAGGAAAACCAAATTAATAAGGGTGGGGCAGAAATGTAGAAACTCCCAGGATATAAGAAGGCTTATATTGCAGGGAGGAAGGATTCAGAGACAGCATGTGCGAAAAAGACCTCTAACAGCAAAATATCAGTGCAACTTCTCAAGGTGAAAGGATTATCTCCAAAGGCAAGGCCACATGCTGGGCAGCAGAAGCAGACCCAGCTCTGGTTCAGAAGGCCTCCATGGCCATAAGTGAAGCAAAGGTAAGGGAGCCCTGAAGCCTTATCAATAAGCACACCAGGGATCTCTGTCCACCCACGGCTGAATTAATCTCTTGAAACGGTTCAAAAGAAACATTCCTCAAGACATGATAGTCTATTTGGGTAGCGAAAACATCCTGCAGGCAATTTTACTGGCATTAAAAGGTCCCAGATTGGTTGAACTCTTATGTTAGAATCTACATCAATACATATCAAGGTCAGGGTCCAGTCTTCACACCAGTTCTGCTGTTTACAATTGTTTGACCTTGGGG
>NW_003852490.1:6497756-6498602 GCF_000181295.1 Otolemur garnettii
GGGATTTTGTGATATGGGCTAATCTCACTGGAGTTAGATGATATCTCAGAGTAGTTTTGATTTGCATTTCTCTGGTGATTAAGGATGGTGAGCATTTTTTCATATATCTGTAGGTCATACGCCGTTCTTCTTTGGAGAAATTTCTCTTCTCATTGGTATTTTGTGAAAGTTTAGAAAAATAAATCAGTCAGACATGTAGTAAGCATTTAATGAATTTTTACCCATCTCACAATGTTTTATATTATTATTCAGTTGCACAGTAAAGGAATACACTGTGTATAATACTCCCCTTTGCCACAGACCATAAATAGATCATAGGCATGTGATGAAAGGGTATGAGTAGATTTACAAATCAAAAAGAGACCCCAGCGTAGATCTAAAAATCCAAATTAGTGGGTTTCAGCTCTGTGATCTTATTCCTGTAATAGCATCTGATACTCACTTGGTACTCAGTGAGTTCATGTCAAAGAAGGAGAAAACAACTATCATCATGATTAGAAAAGTAATTCAGAGTTCATGTCCAATAATCAATGTGTCAACACCACCAGCTTTCTTACAATTATTATATAGGGGAAGGTTTTATTTTTAACTATATTTTTTATTTTCTACAGAAATAAATCAGAAATGCAGTTTAATTATATATTTAGTAGATATTTTTTGTTTGTTTCAGAAAACTTTTAAATGCAAAAATTTATGAAATTATTGTTATTTATTTTTATTGTTTCAAGTTCATTGAGGGTACAAAAAAGTGGGTTATATCATTTACATTTGTTAGGTAAAGTCCTTCTTATAGTTGTATCCTGCCTCAAGAGGTGTGCCACACACCATAACCCCCTCACTCTTCCC
>NW_003852490.1:6499728-6500979 GCF_000181295.1 Otolemur garnettii
GACTAATATGGCATAAACCATGTGTGGTGTATAAATACAATATATTAATTCTTATATTGATTTTTATTTCCCCAATGAAACACATAAACACCTTCCATAGGTCTTTGTCAGCTAGATTATTAATTTTAGTTTTAAATTCCAATGTGGTTTCCTCTGGTCTTAAAAATGCTTGCCTTTGCTTCTACATATTCCCCTGGGAGGAGATAATATGAATTTTTTTTCAATAGAGTTTCCTTGACATTATACTTTGGGGAGGTGGTTTTTTTCCTATTGATTTCATAGATATTCACACCTCATGTGTTTTCTCCAGATACTCTTTGTGTTTGCATTTTTCCTTTTCAATTGCACAGAGCCCTGTGATATCACACAGCCACAGGAAATCTTTTCTTTGCTATTTCATTTTAAATTATTTTGATTTAATCTCAGAGTCAAAATGTAGTTTTCTCATTGAAGAAATTTCTTTTCATTTTATGATTAGTGTGTGAGAACTGTTCCAGACTGGTGAATACATTTAAATGTAGTTAATGCTGAGGATGATTCCACTGCATTTTCTATTTTTCTTTCCAGTAGTAATACCACTCAAGATTCTTAAGTCTCCCTGCCTATGATGTGAGAACACTTTAGGCATTTTCTGTAGGCTTTTCCCCTGACAAGGGATTAGCAATGAAGAATGCAGCAACAGGAGGCCCTGCAGGCATAGCCTGGGACTACACTAGAGTGAATATGAAATTCATGTTCCTTCCACTCTCTCTCTCTTTCTCCCTCCCTCCTCCCAGAAAGGAGCTGTCACCCACCTCCTAAAATGACTCTGATTTCTCATTCAAGAACCGCTGAATGGTTTGACTCTGACTTTCTCCCATGGCTCCACAAGTCCTGGCTGTCATGTTGCGAAGATTGTGGGAAGAAGGGCAAAAACGCTCAATGGCCCCCAAGGCAACCAAGTGCTGAAAGTCAGGCTAAGTCTACATGACAATCCACAGGTCCAATTTGTAACCTTATTTTGTCCTAAAAGAAAGCCATTATCCATTTGAAAAGAATACAATTTAAGGGTGGCACCTGTGGCTCAGTTAGTAGGGCACCAGCCCCATATACTGCAGGTAGTAGGTTCAAACCCAACCCTGGCCAAACTGCAACAAAAAAATAGCCAGGCATTTTGGCAGGCACCTGTACTCCCAGCTACTGGGAAGGCTAAAGCAAGAGAATCACCTAAGTCCAAGAGCTGAAGGTTGCTGTGAGCTGTGACACCACAGC
>NW_003852490.1:6501281-6502527 GCF_000181295.1 Otolemur garnettii
AAAAAAAAAGAACACAAATTAAGAAACCAGGAACTTTGGAGAGGAGGAGGCAAGATGGCCAACTGGAGCCAGATTTACACAGAGCCTTCTCTCCAGAAGGAGAGTTAAAAGACAGAAGTTTAATAAGTAAGCCAATGGTTTGAAACTGAGCTAAGAGAGAAGATTGAAGAGCACATATCACCCCTACTGGGGTGAGCTGTGACCCCAAGGAAACAAACAATAGATACGAGAACTATCACCAAGTAGACAGGAATCCCCTCCCCCAAGAGAATGGCTCACAGTATGCTTTGTACAAATAAGAGAACAGAGTTCAGATCTCCTCCTATTTTATCCCACAGGAGAAACTCTATAAAAACCACAACTCCCTCCCCAGAGAGGACCCACTAGTGTGCCATGGCACTTGTCTGCCAGGCAAAAAACAATATATACTCTACCCACAATTCTGAACTCCCAGCACTCCCCTCCATTCTCATCCCATGGTCTGGAAATCTGACCCCGATAGAGTCCAGATTCTTGGGCATTTTCTTGAGAAGGGTGGACAGGGCATAGGCTGTTACAAGTCTGTGCTGAACTGGCAGCACAGGGGACTGTGTAGCAACAGAGTCATACAGGAGAGGGAGAGATGGTGCCCTGTGACACAGCACAGCAGTGGCAGTGCCGGGAACAATAGGGCTCACACCCCTAGTGATGTTTTAAAGAAAAACTTCCCTTTCTTAGCAAGCAGAAGGTGCCAGGCTTCTGCTCCAGTGGCAGCCACAGGTGGAACAGATCTGGGATGGAAACACAAGCCCTGTGAGGAAAGAGTATGCCTGAGGCAGTACCTGCCCATGTGGGGCACTACCAGGACAGTGAATAGAATCTAGGTGTGCGCAGATGTGGCATACTCCCAGGGCAAGGCTGAGTCAGAATCACTGCTTTTGTGAGACCAAGATGCAACCAGCCCCCAGGGGAGCATAGCTAGGACAAAAGCAGGCATAGCAGCAGCATCAACCCAGGGAAGGGCAGGAACTGAGAGCCATTTGTGAGCTCTAACCCCACCTGCCCCCAAACAGAGTGCAGAGACAGAGACGCCAGAGCTCTGTGAGAATTAGTGCAGTGGCAGTGGCACAGGGTGGGACTGAGTTGCAGTTTCTGTGAATTCAAACAGCACTTGGCCAACTGGGGAATACAGCCAGTACAGAAATGCAAATTCTGCGAGAATATAGGTGGCAGCAACATCAATCTGAGGTAGGGCTGAAACTGAGTG
>NW_003852490.1:6502843-6503927 GCF_000181295.1 Otolemur garnettii
CAGACTAATTCATTTGCTGGGTGGGCCCTTCTGACTCCACAGAGCACCAGAGCAAGTAATACTCGAGCTGCCAGAAGACCCCTGCTATCTACTTACTGGAGACCTTTTGAACTCTCCCAATTGAGACTGGGTCCTGACTGGGACAACTGACTTGGAACTCTTGACCTGGGCCAATCACCAAAGACCATTCAAGGTAGTACCCTGGTTGTGTTGTTATGGAAAGGTTTGATTTTCCTTTTCCAGTTGTTGCCCATGGGGGGCAGGGTGTCTTAGTTGCTTGTATTTCTCCACAGCTGAGAAGTCAACCCAGAGTTACTAATTCACTAGGATTAGACAGACACCAGCTGAAAACAAGACAGAGCCACTTAGCCCCACCACACCAAGCAGGTCCACGGTATCTCAGGCCACAGTACTGTACAGGTTCTTTGCAAAGCAGTAGGGGAAGACCTGCAGTCACTAGTCCCAGCTCTTTGGCAAAGGGCTGGTTATTCACCACTCCAGGTGCCCTCAATCCAATTTCACCTTATATGCTCATCTAGGCAAACGGTGACAAATAATCATGGGGAGGAATCAGCAGAAAACCTCTGGTAATATGAATAATCAGAGTAGATCAACTCCCCCAAGGAACAACATGGTGGACACACCAGAAGATCCCATTCATAAACAAATGGCTAAGATGTCAGAAATCAAATACAAAATTTGGATTGCAAATAAGATTAACAGAATGGAGGTAAAGTTGAAATTAGAAATTCAACAAGCATTTGAAAAGTTGTCTCAAGAATTCAATAAATTCAAAAATGAAATTACCAAAGATTTTGGCACATTGAGATAAGAACTTGCAGCCCTCAAAGATATGAGAAATACCATAGAAGTCTCCATAACGGAATGGAGCAGGCAGAAGAAAGGATCTCTGACATTGAAGAGAAATCTTTCGAATGCTCCCAAATGATGAAAGAGGAAGAGAAGTTGAGAGTAAAAACGGATTATTCTCTCAGTGAGCTCTGGGACAATTTGAAGAAAACTAATATTCACCTTATAGGAATTCCTGAAGGCAACAAGGTTGCTTTGAAAGGCCCAAATGCTC
>NW_003852490.1:6507929-6509533 GCF_000181295.1 Otolemur garnettii
GAAAGAGGAAGGGGAGTAGAGGAAGGGTGGAGGGACAGCAATTGGTGGAACCACACCTACGGTGCATTTTACAAGGGTACATGTTAAATCTACTAAGGGTAGAATATAAATGTCTTAACACAATAACTAAGAAAATACAGTGGAGGCTATGTTAACCTGTTTGATGAAAGTATTTCAAATAAAACTAGCACATTTTACTCCATAATTACATTATTGTACACAGCTGTGATTTAATAAAAAAGCAAAAAGAAACCAGGAATTTGTCTGTGTTTTTTTTTGTTGTTGTTGTTGTTGTTCTTTTCCCAAAACAAAATTATTCAATGAATAATTAACATTGGCCAGACTTGTGCAAAAGGAAACATACAGAGGCTTTTAAAGACACCAGGTTCCTTCCTCTCATATCCAGTCACCAGGGTTGTCAACATTTTCTAACCTGTTTGATGGGAACAGTGGTGGTTTTACATTTATAGAGAACCCTTAAAACTAGAAACTGAAGGAATAAAATAAATGAGGCATGTAACCTGAGGACCATTATAAGAAAAGTAATGAAAAAATACAAACTATTCTGGATTAGACAATAATAAGAAAACTATTATAAAGAGAGAAATACTTTGAATAAAATTCAGAAAACAGTTCTAAAGCTGCAATGGATGTGATGAATGACAAAAAGCAAAAGGAACAGATCATATCCAGTGATCTCTCCAAAAGCCAAAATGACTACACATATGCAGTGCTGGGATTTGAACACTTAGTAGGACTTCAGTATGCCATTAGACTTAGGAAAAAACCTGGATTTGATTGCTCAGCCATTTAGCCCCTCTTGAATCTTGGTTTTCTTTCCAAGAAAGGAGAAAAAAATTCACATACTTTGCCTCTTCTAATGAGTTTTTGTAAAGTTTATTTAAAAACATTTGCAAAGTGCCACATAGACTTTGCTAATATGCAGTATTGGGATTATAGCCATGCTACTTGACAGAATGAACGAGAAACCACTAGAAACCCCATCTGTCTAACACTCACTTGTAGCATGAACTTGCAGTAGAGCACTAAATTATATGCTGTAACTACTCTGGGCTTAATTTCATGTATGCAATGATTATCCTCTGTGAAAAAAATGTATCAGCTTCTAGATCATTGTCCTTTATTTTTGGTACTCTCCACCACGTGTAACACAACAATGCAGTGTGGGTCAGTGGAAAGAGCGTGGGTACAAAGTCAGAGTGTTCTGAAGTTAAGCACCAGCTTTGCCACCCCATATCTGCGAGAATAGTCAAACAAGCTGAATAACTTCTTTGAAAGTAAAATTCTTCATCTGTGAAATGAGCATAGTAACACCTACTTCATAAAGTCGCAGTAAAGACCTAACTCACGACTTGCATTCAGCACAGTCTTTTTATCGTCTCTATTTTTAAAAAGATTTCAAGATCCTCTAACCCAATCTTACATGGATGACATTTCCAGGTATGAATAGTTCGAGATGAAATGAATTTTACCTTGAAAGTGTCCTTAGGCAAACCATCACAGCCAACTCATTTCCTCCAAAATTAGCTTTCAAGGTCTTACCTTCTTAAACACCTCCGCCTACTTAACTTACTTAACAAGGG
>NW_003852490.1:6509804-6515673 GCF_000181295.1 Otolemur garnettii
ATTTGTCCTATCAAGTGCTGGTGGTCTCCTTACTGCTTAAGAGCAGACACTTTTTATTTGAATCACTTTGTGTTTGCACCTTCTGTGATCTTGCTCCATTTCCCCCCTCTACACCTGTCAAGACACCCACTGATTATTCAAGGCTGAGGTCAAATTCTATCTATTCCCAAGAGGCTTTCCCATCCACGTTAACTTTTCTGACTCTGAATTTTTAAAGTACGGGCTTTCCACACCATTAACTTCGTGCTTCCTTTGAATAATAATTTAATTTTTCAGGACAGAGTTTAAGGTTGTACACAGTTTATCTTCTAAGATGATGTGAAATTGTACTGTGGATAAGAACTTCTATTTTTGAGTTATATAAATAAAACAGATACAAAAACAAATTCTGTCAAAAACACCCTGGAGCACTGTAGGTCTGACAGAGATAATTTGAGGACCTTTGATTATATTACCCCAAAGAAAAGAATTGACTGTGCTCCTTTTTTCTTAATGTATGTATCCCAGTTAGCCACGGTGGTCTCTGGTCTGCAGTTGGTTCCCTCTCAGTCACTCTTGTTGTTGGTAAGTGCTGGCAGGAACTGGCCTAAGGAAAAGACCAAAGGAGGAGACACGATCTCTTGCCTGCAGTTACAAAAACACTCTTACTGTCCAGACAAAAGAGACATCTTTCATTCCCAAGGCTATACCTACCTCCTAAAATAAAAGACCATTAAACTAAAAGAAAAATAAATAAATGAATCACAGTAGTGATGAGAGGAAGTGACCAATGTGTGAAATTTTCAGCATCAGCTAGGTGAAGATAAGGATCAATTCTAGAGGTGAGAGAAAACTAAACTGGTGTGTAACGGTAAAGATTATAGCCCAACAGTCAACAATTACTGTCTTTCAACTTTTTTTGAAAATATTATGCTCTTTCTAAACATATAAAGCTATGAGGATGGTGGTTTTGTTTAAGTAGATTAGTTCTCCTAAAAAACAAAACCCCCAGCTACCTCTGTAGTGTTAGATTTCCTGGACTCACTTATCTGCCTATAAAAGGCCCTCTTTATTTCAGAGCCTTGCCAAGAGCTGCATGCCATAGTTGGCATGAACAGAGCTATTAGAAGCCCGGTGAATCTGTGAGGATCCCCAGGGTCTCCGAGTCACATCCAGCAGGCGCTACAACTGCACAGGCAAGGTTTTCTCCAACGTAGCCATGTGAATGTATCTGTTCTTTCACATCACTTTTGTCCACTCTTTAGTCACAAGAAGAATTGTTCAAGCAGGTTTACAAAACTAATGTTATTGCTAAATCTATCACTGTCATTAAGAAAATAGCTGCATATTAGAGGAGTTTAAACCAATGGAAAACAGCAGGAAGATCCTAAGACATCTGCCAAGGTGGGATGGACGGTGTCCAGGAATTTTCTACCTGACAGGACACAAATGTTCATCAGCCCAAACTTGAACCTCATCAGCTGGGTCTCCTGGCATTTGCTCAGTCTCTGAATACCTCTTATCACTGAACTATCTTCCATAATAGTTAGACTTCCTGAAGGAAGAGCCTTCCTACAAAAGCGATTTTCCAAACTCAAGCTGTATATGACCTTTTACTTTTAGTTGCCTTATTAGCATAGTTTAGCTAAAGATAAAACGTATGGTTACAAGATTTTTCTAGGCCTTATGACTTTTCTTTCTGCCAGTTTCTTTAGCCAACTTTGCACATTCATTTCCCACAGTCCTCATCAGGAGTGACAAGTTAGTAATGAAAGGCAGCTCTGTGCTAGGGAGCATGACGGCCAGCTCTCCTCAATACACAAACAACATACAGTTTCAAAGCTGTCCATTTGAAATCTTACAATTATTAAATCCCTGGAATATAGGAATTGGGAAAGACTCAATTCATATTCATGAGCTGTATTTTCATTAAGTCCAAAATTCTGAAAAGAAAATGAACCCATTGTGTATAATTGGCATTCATTAATTTATTCAAAATATGTGAACTATAAATTTTCATTTATTATTGGGTACAGCTACCAGAAGATCCTTCATACATATTCCCTAAATAAGCCTGTGGACAAGTATTCCTAAAGTTTCTTTGCCCAGGTGAAA
The DNA here is from genome assembly GCF_000181295.1 of Otolemur garnettii. Classification (NCBI taxonomy): domain Eukaryota; kingdom Metazoa; phylum Chordata; class Mammalia; order Primates; family Galagidae; genus Otolemur; species Otolemur garnettii. The sequence goes on from NW_003852490.1 coordinate 6,511,899, forward strand.
TTGGAGATGCTATGCAGCCCAGGATATTAAAGGATTTGATAATAACTCAGCCACACATCTCCCTTTTACTTAACCCATGCCCAGAAACTGCATTTCTGAAAATCAGTCCAGAGAAGAAGATATGCGAGTCAGTATGAAAGTTTTGAGACTGATTGTGTTATGGTCCATTATTTCACTTTCAAGAATTACATTCCAGGGACAGTTCTGATTCACCCATGTGAGTTTCAACTTGCTTGGCTTGTCAGTGCTGCTGGGAGGGCTTCATTTGTTTCCATTTGCACAGACTTTACATCCTTAACTTTGGGGTATCTCAAAACTGTTGTAATGACCCACGTATTGTCATTGGGGAATCCATGATAACTGTGAAGCATAGAAACTCTGGAAAGTGCTCTACTAATCTCTGAGACACACGTAAAGAAGGTCAAGATGGATAAAAAGAGATGTGGGAATAACAAGTATTATCTCAGCAATAATTTAAAGTTAAGATGTGACATACGGTTACATGGGAAGTTCTCAGTGGGACTTGAGGAGCTAAATCTATAGCAATCACATGTCCCCATCCCTGCAGCTTAAAATAATTAATTTATAGATGGTAGTGATGACTATTAAATTATCATCATTCCTGTTAATACTACTTTGGGGGCAGAAGTTTATGGCTCCTATTAAATTAGAAGAATTGATAAAAGTAGTACGTGCTGGCCTTGTCACCTGCATTTGGTGAGCTGGCCCGTGTGGAGTGTCCAAGTGCCAGGGCAGTGCAGCTGGAAAAAGGTGTCTTGCATCCCGGTAGGACTTTTATTAAATAAACAAATGAAAATACTACAATTTTCTTTCTTTCTTTTTTCTTTTCTTTTTTTTTTGCAGTTTTTGGCCAGGGGCTGGGTTTGAACCCGACACCTTTGGCATATGGGGGTGGAGCCCTACTCCTTTGAGCCACAGGAGCGCTCCCCACAATTTTCTTTGTTTCACATTTCGTGTTTTACTAACATTCCAGATTTAACTTGGCAATTTGAAACAGAAGAAGTGGTATCCTAAAAAAAAGAAAAAGAAAAATCTATCTAATGATAGTTCTGTCATATAATCAAATAAGTCTATTTTTAATGCCATTACGTTCTTCTATAGTCAAATATATATAAACTCTTGAACATAACAAACTTATGCTAAACTGATGGGTTATATTTAGCTGCAACTGGTTTACTTCACCACAATCCAGCATTTAACTTTATAGTTGATGAGTCTGTGTCAGAGAGACACAGATATTCAAACATGCATAAATAAACCCAGATGAATTGATTCTCCATAATTTTCAATCCCACTGGCCCTCAGTGAGATAGACACAACCATAAAATTAGAAATTGTTAGATGCTAAATGACACTGGCAAAGACTGGAAAGAAAGAATACATACAAGTATTTCTTTGAAAAAGTGAACAGTAGAAGAATGGTGCAGGTCTCCACCCAAGTAATTATCAAGACAAAACTGTCATGCCGTTGAGATCTTACAGAGCATAGTATAGAATGGGCTGCAAGATAATAACAGAAAATAAGCTACAAAAAGCAAAGTTTTGTTTCATAATAAAGGGAAAATAATGTGTTCCAATAGTCTTCAGAAACATGTAAAATGAAGCTCTGTGATTTGAGAAAAGGACAAAAAGAAAGGAAATAAGATGCCTTCGTCCTCTTCCATTCCCTCTTTCCTATTTGGACAATATATTTTGTGTCACAAACCATCAAAGTCTCTTAGGACTATAGAAATATGGGTAACAATTAAAACAAAATTGTAGTATTCTCATTTCTTTTAACTTGCTAAATTCCTCACAATTGTATTATGTTCAATTTAATTAATTTTACTTTTTAAAGCCTTAAAGAATTTAACAGGAAATATTTTACTTGTATTTTAATAAAGAAATTGCGTTTCTTTTTCAATTTCATTTTTTGAATTTCTGATTAATATGCAGATACAAATGATTACCTTCCTTGAGTTTGTTAGGTATGGTTCAAGTCGCAGCTGAGCTATTGCAATTTCTATTCCTGATCAGTTGAAATAATCAGAGATAATGTTACTGGACATGCTGTATTTGGTAATCGTTAGTTCCCCCAGATTACTAAAGTTTAGGCAAATAAGTTTAATGAGAAACTTAAAGATACCGTCTCCAACACCCACCATGCCTTTTCAAAAGTTTGCAACAAAACACTATCAAAATAATTTTCAAAGTGCTAAGTGGCCTATACCACTGTTCCAAATTCTCCTTAAAAGTAGTTAATGGCTTATTTTTGAGCACCATTATGTGCAGATTTATGTTTTAGGAAGCTTACAATGTTGCTTTCTCTGATCACATAATTTAAGACTGAAAGCATTGAAGTGGAAAAATTAAGGTATTTCAGGTAAATGTACAAACTCTGAGCAATTTTCCAGCAAAATGTAATGTTTATAACAAAAGTAAGAGCATGTTAGAGTAATTTTCAGAGCTAAAAAGGAAGCAAGTCAACTCATTCCAACAAATATTTACTAAATGTCTATTATGCAAAAGCCAGCTAGCTAGAAGTTAAAAGTGCAGGGATAGTTTCGCGATCCATATGTGAGAGAACTGAGCCTCCCCCGTCCACTCTGCTGGCCAATACTAATCAACCTTTGGTCAGCAGATGAGCCAATATCAGACATTATCATATTTGCAGATGTCACAACATGGAAAACTCTCTAGGAGCGGCTATGGAACTTCCATAGTAGGATAAGTAAAAATGGAAATTTCCTTGGGATGCTGCATGTGTGCTCAAAACCTAGGAGCAAGAAATGCAATAAAGCAAAAGCGTAACTGCCAGAGGACAGCAGGCTGAAGATGGAAGACAGAAAGAGCCATAGTCAGAGATGTGACTTAATTTTGATATGTGATTTTTTTTTCTTTTTCCAAAAGACCTCCTAAAACAGAATAGTCCTCTTACCCACATGCATAAAAAATAATAACAAAAATGGGTCTGGCAATAACAACTATTCTCCAGGGTACAGAGAAATTGGAATCTCTTAGACTGCTGGTATGAGGGTAATAATGTCATTTTGAAAAATATTTCATAGTCTATACATGTATACCTGATGACCCAGCAATGCTACCCCTGTGTGTCTACCTAACAGAAATGAGTGCTATGGCCACCAAAAGACACGTATGAGACTGTTGATAGCAGTTTGTTTGTGGTACCTGTTTCCAAAACTGAAAATAGCTTGAATTCCTATTAATGGGAGGATGGGAAAATAATCCTCTTCCATTCCCTCTTTCATATCTGGACAATATAGTTCGTATCACAAACCATCAAAGTCCCTTATGTCTATATTTTACTTATACAGGGTGTCCCAAAGCTCACTTACGAAAGTTGCCTACCTAGGGAAAATGGGAAATTGTTGCTAAATGTACCTTTATATGCAAAATATTCGTTACCAAATTTTACAAAGAGGTGACGAACATGTAGAGACTATTTCATAAAATTGTGAATAAAGCAATAGACAGCAATAAAAAGGAACTACTGATTTGCTCAACCTCATGGTAAATCTAATGTACATATGCTGAGTGAAATAAGCCTCAGGGAGCAGATTGCATAATTCCACTTGTATGTGGTTTAAAAACAGACCCAAATTATCTATGTTGGTAGAAGTCAAGATAGTATATCCTTGGACTATCCCTTGGAAGGGGGCCATTGACTGGGAAAGGACAGGCAGTTTCTTCAGGGATGGAAATGTTACTGTATTGTACTGTGGACTCTGTTTACAAGTATATAAATATGGGGGGG
>NW_003852490.1:6516157-6527805 GCF_000181295.1 Otolemur garnettii
AGAAACTGAAGCTAAGCTGTCACAGAAACAATAAGCAGAAGAGCAGGGCCTTATATGCTGAAGACAAATCTCATATTCTCTGCCACAAACACTTCCATTACTACATTAGAATAATGAGAAAGTATCTGCTCAGACTGTCTTTCCCTGGCTCCACTCCGGTGATCTGTTTGGTGCCCCCACCAATGTCAGAGTCCATGGTTAGCAGACATTGCCTGAGAACACTAAAGTCCATAGTTCTGTAGCAAAAACGGCTCACAGGCTCACAAAGAGTCAATGTCCACATAGTAATCAAGGTTTGTTTGCCTCTTAAATATGCTGTTTTTGCTGCTCGGTATATCCCCATATTGTCAATCAAATGAATCTGCTCAGAGCATCTTGGTCTTTCCCTCAAGAAATTTATCACCTATCCAATTACTTATGATTAAACTTGTAACGTAATTAGGAATAGTTCTTGAAATATACCAAATGGACCCTTCATTCTGAATATTTCTTAAAATATATGAAATATATTGGAATAAAATTTGTATTTTATTCTTTCTCGAACATGTCTAGAAGGCAATTCAAGTTCTCTTTTGATGGTCAGTGATTTTTTTTTAACTATGAACCAAAGCTGATTCATACTCTGGTGATAATATACTACCAATCCACATGTACACACACACACAGAGATGGTCTCTCTGGAGAGAATTCATCATTTTATTTTGCAAACTGTTGAATAACATTGCCATCCGACACGTTTCTGACAGTTCTGCATCCTTCTCCCAGCTAATTCTAATTGACAGCTCAAAGTGGATCCCATTTATAGAACATCAGCACGTTTTTAGGTGGCATTGCATTTCTTTCATATGATGATCTGTCAGATTTAATTCACATATAGGTAGAAGGCCCTTTAGTGTTGGCAAATTCACATCCATCATTCATTTTCTGTAGACACTCAATGTAATATCTCATAGGAGCTTTATTATTCCATTATACAGCCTGGATTACACCCTTCATAGAGGCCTGAGGCTAGGCATGGGTACCTTTAACTTGAGAAAAATGTACTTAAGGAGAGATTAAACCACCGATGGAGGTGCAGAGTGGGGAAAATGAACAGAATGAAAAGTTACAGAAGAATGTGTGTGTCTCTGCAGGTATACAAGAAATTTTCCTGGATCTAAATGTGATTCTACAATTTATTATGTCATCTTAAAACCATAGTCTCAGTTTACCCATCTTCAAATTTATTCTAAAAATTAAATAAGACAGTGATTAGATGGTGTAGCACAAAACAAAAAGGTAATTACCCTTTACCCCCTATCTCTTCACTTTGGAGCATGTAGTCCTCACTAACGTAGACCCATTTTGTCCTTATTCCTTCTATGTATTCCATACCATCCTCTGAGAACAGAGAAGCCCAGGGGTGATTGATGCTGCTGCTGCTGCTGCTGACTGCAGCAATTTGTGAATTAAATCTGCTTGGAAGAAAACTGTTACGACTGAAATGGCATGGAGGGCCATTAGACTTCATTTACTTTTCTAAGAGTGGGGCTAGACTTGAGCCAGTTTATTTACTAGGAAATCATTTCTATTTTTCTCCTCATTATGAGATTTGTATCCTGATTGTAGCTTTTCACATGTTCCTGAATTGTTTTCCACTTCAGATCTTCTCTTCCAAACCCTCACCAACACTGCGGAGGCCTTTACTATCCTCATCAGCAAACCTGATTTCAGTTTCAAATTTTCTGGGTTTATTCTTCTTACCTTTCCTAGAAAATGGCGTCCTTACCTTCTGCTATTATGGTCTGTGTTTTCAAGCAAAAATGATGGGAAAAAGTCTCCTGTAGATCTTCCTAGGCACCCAATTAAAGTGGTGATTTGAAGTTTACGATCATAACACTTCATGCCTCAGGTATGGAGTCGGTCTGTCGGTGCCACTTGGGCTGCTAGGCATCCTGTAGAATCGGACAGAGCAACAGTAATAATTGTGTCTATGTTATAGGATTCTTATGAAAAATAAATGAATGCCTAAAAAACATTTAGTATCGTGCCTGCTGTATCGTGTTTAATAACCATCAGCAATAACTGCGTTTCCTAATAGAAGATGCATTTAAAGCACTTAGCAATTAGCTTTGTTGGTTTCAGAGAATATTGTATAGTTTTAATTTCTTTTGCTTTGCTCCCAACATTTCTATGCTCCTAGTTTTTCAAGTTTTGAGAGCTCTATCTGGCATGCAGCAGACATCAAACAAGTCCATGCTAAATCTATAAATTAATGATGCGAAAAAATGAGAGAACATTTTATTTCAGCTCTTTAAATGTAAAGTCGTCAATGATTTAAAGTTTTTCTGTACCTTATAGGGGTGTATGGGATACAGGGTTTTTCATCCTTGTTTAATCTCAAGGCACAATTAAACCTATAGTTACCCTTCCATGACATAAATTATGTTGATCAAAAATAAGAGTAAAAAAAGAATATGCTTACTGTGCTTTGAACTTCTTTCAAAAACAATTTAATCCATGATCTTTAAAAATTTTCACAGCATATCTAAGATCCTCTCCCAACACACCAGTGTGCAGCAGCCACTAGTCGAAAAATCCCTGATAGTAGTATGAAATCAGCCAGGTAACAGAAGGACTCTACCCTCTGAGTACAGTGTTCCAAAAGGTCTAGTTAAACAGAGAACTTATGGTTCTGAGTATTTGGTAATATAGTGTTTAGAACGCCTCCATTCTAGTAATTTAAGTAATATAAAGTCTAGGTTTTATTGGGGGGGGAGGGATTGCCTAGGTATTTTTATCTTTTTTTTTTTTTTTTTTTTTTGAGACAGAGCCTCAAGCTATCGCCCAGGGTAGAGTGCTGTGGCATTACAGCTCACAGCAACCTCCAACTCCTGAGCTCAAGTGATTCTCCTGCCTCCGCCGCCCAAGTAGCTGGGACTACAGGCACCTGCCACAATGCCTGGCTATTTTTTGGTTGCAGCCGTCGTTGTTGTTTGGCGGGCCCAGCTTGGATTCGAACCCACCAGCTCTGGTGTATGTGTCTGGCGCCTTAGCCACTTGAGCCACAGGCACCGAGCCACTATTTTTAACTAAAATGAAAAAAATCATATTATGAATATTACTAGCACAACCGAATTAATCAATGCATTTAAAGATATTCTATTCCTCTGAAATACATTAAAACTAACTCTATTACCAACAAAATGCTAATGGGGGGAGTTTTAATTAAAACCATCCGAAGGTATAAAAATCATATGAAATTATCTGAACAATTACATTTATAAAAATCATTTTTAATATGTACTTATAGTTTCTTATGTTTAAATTGTAGATTACTCTAGCAAATCTTCTTATAAATAGCAAAATTGTCTTTTATTTTCTAACATTTTTTTAAATGTGTAAAAGTAATTCAACCCTGAACTTCAGATGTGATCTCAGTTAACACTGTCCACTTCAATAGCCAATCTAACAACTAAAGTGGGCAAACATGGAAAATATTGCTGTGTAGAGTATTAAATTCCCTGACTTGGGTGGGATGAGCAAAATAAATAACTATTTCTAAGGAATGTGGCAGAAACAAAACAAAAATCTACATTGGGTGGGAGTTTAGACTCAACATATTCTGAAAATGTTTCTTCTCAACAGCCCCAATTTTGAATCTGTAACTATACTGAATATTAAATTTTAGTCGTTTTATAAAATTAAATCTCTACGGATTGATGGGAGAAGTAGCAGCTGATCATTTATGACATGAGGTGTGCTCATTTAGCTTCATTTACCCTAATATTGCATTACATCAGAAAAAGGTAGTGTTATCATTCCTTCCTTGATACATCCATGATACCATTACATCTGTTGGCATTTCTTCAAATCCAATATATGTTTTATAATAGGTTTATTTGATATCTCTGTGGGGATCATATGCATTATCAATTACCATGACAACAGCTCTGTAATATTATAGTCACATTAGAGCTCATTAGTGCCAATTGCCTCCACAAGAGTATTCATAACCTATAATGATAAAAACTAAGTGATTATTTTTTCTTTTATCCTCTTTTATTATATTTTTTCCTCAGAAGGGATTTGTGCATTTTTTTTCCTCTGAAGATTCAATTAATTCAGCTTTGCCTACTTAAGCTATCAGGATTTTTATCAGATTCAGCCTTTCCCTTTCCAAAGAACACAGGCAACCTCATTTAGCAACTTTCAAAGCATCCTCATTTATTTCAATGACTTGTACAAATCATGTATATGACTCCATTTTCCTTTGTTCATAGTGAATTTGCATCATGAAGCAGGAATCGCCCATCACCCTCCTATTGTGTAAACTTCTATCCCCCTCACTAGATGGCTAAAGTAAATATTCATTCCCGAAAAGAGCTTCTGTAATAGTATTTGATGGTGTTTTCTGATCTGTTGCTGGTTTTGTCTTTCTTTTTTTTTTTTTTTTTGCTGAACTAACTTTCTTTTATCTTTTTACCTTTTCTCCCACTAAAGTATAAACAAACCTCAAGGCAAACAACTGCCATTCAGGTTCATTTATTAGCCGAGAAAAGACAGAATAGCTTTAATCTTAATACAACTCCATTCAACACTCATCTATGGAGCATCCATTTCATGCCAGGTGCTGAGCCAGGAATCGCAGAAACAAATGGAATTAGACAGTTTCTGTTCTCAAGGAGCTTTCATTTTAATGTAAAATTAAAAATATTGTAATGTTAAAAGCATTGTGCTGTATCTGCAATACATTGTATAATTGTCTATCAGAGAGATTGTAGCGTGATGTTAAAAACGTGGACTCTGAAGAAGCTCAAAACCAGATTTCCTGAGTTTGAACTCAGCTGTAGCACTTCGTATCTGAGTGACTTTGGGCACGTACCTTAGCCTCTCTGTGCTTCAGGCTTTTTAATCTTTAAAATAAACTTAGTAACATAGAATTATAAGTTAATATTTATAGTAAACATAAATTAATACTTCAGAAGTGCTTAAGTGTTAGATACTAGATGCAGCAATGTGTTTGTTAACTAAAATGATGGAGAGCTACGTACTGCTTAGCTACCATGTCTCCCTGAAAATAAGACACGGTCTTACATTTATTTTTTCTCAAGAAGACACACTAGGGCTTATTTTCAGGGGATAGCTTATTTTTATTAAGTATAAAACAACTATCTACATTTATTCAAATACAGTTAAGTCATCTTCTTCTGGAACCTGACAGGGGGAGCCAAACTTGTTGGTGGGGCTGGCGCTAGTGATGCATGAACTCCTTTCCCCTAGCCGTTCGCATGTGTGCCATAGGATGTCTGTGACCACGGTTACCACACGTGCACCCGTGCAAGTGCTAATGGCTTGGAGAAAGGAGCTGTGGCAGATAAAAGGTATTTCAGTCTTCCTTGCTGCTCCACAATGAAATTCATGGCTTGGCTATGCAGATATACTGCATAACCCTGCCCATCACTAGGTCTTATTATCGGGGTAGGGCTTATATTTAACAAATGCATAGAAATCCTGCTAGGGCTTATTTTTGGGGTAGGGCTTATTTTTGGGAAAACACAGTAGCAGAGGAGAGAAAAAGTGAGACCCGTGGGATATCAGAAAGGCTTGTCAGAGGCCTTGTGCTACTCATAAGTCTTTAAGAATGAACCAAATCTTCCAAAAAAGATAATAAGGAGAAAGCACAAAGAAAGGACATGAGTGTGTCAAGTCCCTAAGATGTTCAGTAAAAGGTTAGTCTTCTCTTGGATATAGAAAAACTCTTCATGAAAAACAGTAACTAGAGATGGGACTGGGCAGGAGGATGGAAATGAGTTGGGTATGAAGAAGCAGTTTTAAGGACTTTAGATTTCAACATTCAAGCAAAGGAGAACGATTCACCTTAGTGAGTGGTGTGATTAGATTTGGACCCTAGAAAGATAATTTTGATTATAACATAGAAGATGAAGTGAAGCCTGAGGTTCTGCTGATATGCTGACCAGTTAAAAGACCACAGAGAATGATTCAAAAGGAGACAGACTGGGCCAGAAAGGTCAGATGCTATTAACGAAGAAGGAAATAAATAATCATGACCCCATCCTGGAAGAAGGTGAAACCTTCCTCAGAATGGAATGCCCAATCTGTGAGGGACAAATTAACACACCTTGTAAATTGCTTAACCAATTTGCCTATAGATGCCAATGGAGTATCACTCCTTCTTGAAAACTTATTACCAATCTAGCTAATTGTCTGTCAAGAATAATGACATTAAACAGTATTTATCTTTTCTTTGTGTCCATTAACCAGTATTATCTGATCATTCTTTACTCCTTTGATAAAATGTCACAATCAAAAAAGAATATTTCAATTAATCTTCTTAAGTTTCCTTTCTTAGAGGAAGCTTGAAAGAAAAATTGACATTCATCTGCAATCAAATTGTTAGAAAAATTAAAATTTGACATTCATTTGTCACCATATTGGTTTCTTTTTTTTTTTGACAAACAAAGCAGAATTTGAAGAAAACGATGGTCTTGGCTAAAAAATTTTGAGCTGAAAAACTTTTCAGTTTATTTAGGTAAAGGGGAGTGCACACAGATAGAAAGTTTCCTATAGGGAAGGCATTATGCCATGTATTTACCTATGTGATCTTACAATAATCTTGCAATTAACATCACTATTGCAATTTTATGGATATAAATGCTGAAATAAAGAGAAGCTATTAAACATGCCCAAGACCACTTAGGTTGTTGACAGAAGATTTGGATCTTGGTCCTTTGATGACAAGTTCCACATCAAACTCACCCCGTTATCTGGCAGTTAGAGAAGTTAATATATAGTACTATCTTAAATGCTATTATTAATTATTTAAAAAGTGTCCCTTTGAAACATATACCATTAAAAGGTTTATTCTATTTCCAAATGAAAATTTAAAATTAAAACATAGGATAACTGTATATCAGAGTGATCAGAGAACAGCTTTACAAGCAGGCAGATTGAGATTTGGAGCTGTGACTTTGGAAAACTCATTGCATCTCAGTATCCTCACTATAAGATGGAGATCACACTTGTCTCACTCTGTTACTGTGACTATATAATCTTACTGTGGCTTACTTACATAGTCTAATTGTGACTATATAATCAAAGAACATTTGCCAAGAATTTTGTGTAGTGCTTGACAAATAGTAAATTATCAAGGGCAACTACTTTTTATGATGACTTGGGTCAGAAATATTTTTGTGGGGGCACTTGCTTGATATTACAACAATAAAAAGCAAATCCCTTGATTGCAAGTGACACAGACACAAATATATTTCACAGTCTAAAACGTATTTTGTTTTAGCCTTTATGTAAAACTTCTAAGAAATGTCAAGTAACACAGTGTTATCTTTACAAGAAAAATAGAGTAATTCAATATTATTGTGGCATAGACATTAAAATACTGATTTGTAGCATATAAAATCAGACCAAATTGTATTCCTATATTTGACTTTGACAGCTGCATACAAGACTGAACCCAAAGTAACTTCTTGGAGAGAGATATACGGCATCTATTGGGAGTGGGTGTGTTTCCATATGTAAGGTATTAGTGGGAGTGGAGACCTGACAGTCAGGGTCCTACGTCTGTCTTTGTCATTGACTAGTCATGTGATCTTGGACAGAGTACAGATTCTCTAGACTTAGTCTCTATAGATGTAAAATGAGTTACTTGAAGCTAAGAATTCTATTGGCTGCCCGAATATTCTATGGGTCTGTTCATAACAGAAAACTAAGAATGAGGCTAAAAGAAAAAAAAATTAATATGGCATAGTTTGGACTGTCTTTTACCTTTCAGACACCATAGCTTAATACAAGGCAAGAAAAATAAGATAGAGATTTGGTCAGGAGGAAATGAGGTGTTTGAAAGAGTTTCTTGAATGAGACTCATAATCACCTTAGACTATTTTCTGTAGCCATCTTTCATCAACCCACCTATGGAAAGCCTTTCTGGCCTTCCTAATGGACCTCACACATTTACTGCACTGAATCCCTTACAAATCCCCACTATTCTTTATTCTTCAAAGGTCTTTGCTTTACTTACATATGGCAGACACACTCAAAGATAATAAACTCTCCTTAAATCACTAGGGGAAAACATTGCCTGTGTTTGTGCTTCAGTGATAACACTACAGCAAATATATGAGATATTTAGAAACTTAAAAATTGTAGCAGGTAAACACACACTCACACACTAATATATGTTGCAGCCACATAAGAGAAGAAGATAACCAGAGAGTGGATGAATTTTGTTGTCAACTCGCTGGCACCAAGGGTCTACTAGGTAGCAAGAACCTTTCCTTAAATAGATCTGCTTTTGTAACCTAACAATTTTATGTAACTATCAGTATTTGTTGTTTAATTCATTTATTAATAAATACTTAGAGAAAATTGCTTACTGCTCTAGGTCTTAGAATTAACAGAGAAGATACTCTATTCTTCTTTCTTTCTAGTGTAGAGAAATAGTTCACTGTGTCAGGATTTTGACTGCTCAGGAGTTGGTCTACCTTCTGGGATATTTTAATATTTTTATCTCCACACCACTCTTCACCACCACTAACCCTGCCCAGGGAATTCCAAGAATTATTTTGACAAGCATCGATGACACCACAGAACTAGCAGGTATTCTAAATGTATGGTGAACATTTCTGAATGGAAGCCAAATAAACCTCAGGTTAGTTTTCATTTCCTCTCATTCTCACCCAGAAAAAGTACAAAGGTCTAGAGTCATCCCTTGGAATTACTGTCTAGCCTATAGACAGTGATGCTGTTGGAAATGCAAAGGTGAAAAGCACACTCTGCCCTAAGGTATTTGCAGGTTTGCTGGCGAAGAGAGAGAAATTAAGAAATAAATATGGTGGTAAGGTAATGAGTCACTTAGTAGCACAAGTTATGTCTACTCCAGAGTAATTCACAGTGGTCGGGTTACTTACAAAGGAGTTTATTTTGAGAATTCAAGTTGAAGCAAGATTAAATTCTGAGGCTGAAACTCAAATTGCAATATATCTGAATTATAAATTAGACTTCCAATGGATCTGATATTCTTGATATTCAGTAGGGTATGATGTAATTCAGAGTGAGGTCAGCATTTTGATTTTTTTTTTTTTTTTTGAGACAGAATCTCATTTTGTCACCCTGGGTTGAGTGCCATGGCATCATAGCTCATAGCAGCCACAAACTCTTGGTCACAAGCAATTTGCATCCGCAGCCTCCCAAGTAGCTGGTACTATAGGCACCCACAACAATGCCTGGCTATTTTTAGAGATAAGGTCTTGCTCTTGCTCAGATTGGTCTGCAACTCCTAAACTCAGGCAATCCACCTGCCTTGGCCTCCCAGAGTGCTAGAATTACAGGTATGAACCACCGCATCCCACCTGCAGTCCACTTTCTATGGGCATGAAACAGTTGCTTAGGACATAAGAATTCTAAGTTCAGTTCAGTGTCATTTAGTTCAGGGTCTAATAAACATAACTAATTAACACTAGCTAATGTAAGAAAAGTACTTATTAAAGGGACAAGAGGAAATTTGTTTTGAGTCACATCATTACATATCCATTAGGCATTTACTCTGTTCTCAGGCTTGTGCTAGGGACAAGTAAGATAAAAATAAAGGGGAGAAAATCACTGATACTTGACCTCAAATAGCCTATAATGGAGTTAAGAAGAGAATTCATATACATGAAACTAGAAAATAATATCCTAACCAAAATAAACGCAGTACTTTCAGTGGCCTCAGTGTTTTACCTAGATTATTGCCTACAACCTAATATAAATCTTGTGAGTTAGGTAATACTATTTTCATATTACAGATGGTAAATCTGTCTATAAAGAGGTTAAGAAGGGAGCTTGAAGTCCAATACCAATATGTTTTAAAAATGGGAATAAAAAGTATAAAATAAATAAAAAGTATATTCCCTATCTGTCAGCTCCTAAAATCACACATGCATTCTGTTGCCTTTGAGTTCCTCTTCTGACTTCAGTAGAACTCAGTTCCTTATCATCAAGGTAAGGACAGTAGGCTAGAACTGATCAGTGGCTATGTCTTATAACCTGAGGTTTTGTGAAAAATACAGTTGCCTGGCCTTCTACCATAGATATTCTATTTTATTAGATGTTATTAAATAATGCCTAAGAATCAGCATGTTATAAGGGATTCTAAGTGATGTTCACACAGCTTTTCTCCTAAACAAGTACAGGATGGATTATGTAAAAATTTTGGATAAGAATGTCTCTTATCCAAAACCCTTAGGACCAGTAGTGTTTTGGATTAAGGATGTTTCCATATTGTAGAATATTCATATTATACTCAGCAGTTCAGCATCCCTATTTTGAAAACTCAAATCCAAAATGCTCCAATAAGCAACATTTCCTTTGAGAGTCATGTCTATAGCCAAAATGTTTCAGGTTTTGGAGCATTTGGAATTCTGATTTTTGGATTAGTGATACTCAATACTTAGGAATCAGTACCTTGCATCCTACAGAAAGCCCTCCAGAGCTGGTCAGAATTAGAGAGCTTGGGCTCCACACAAGATGTGGCAAATTGAAATCTATATTTTAATGAGATCCCTCATTGATCTATGTGCACAGAAAAGTGTAAGAAGCATAGATGTTGCCGTTAAGGGTCTCACGGAAAAGCGATGTTGCTAAGAATAAGCACGCTTATTGAAATTGTTTTTTAAATAAAGGTTACCATTTGCTCGCTCAAGCAAATGGCAAGCTTCTTTATTTGTGGTTGGTTTATATAGGGAATTTTGTACTTGCGTACAATACAGCAATGACCTCATTGATCCATTTAAACAGCTTATGATGGCCCTGTAAGTAGCTCCTCCCTGGTAATCTGATAATCCACCCAATATACACCTTTAAGCATAATCCTTTCAATATAACCTGGTTTAACATAACTTAATGAAGAACATGTTGTCAGTTATTACTTTCTTTGATCTTATCTGATGAAGCCTGAGGCTACAGGGGGAAAGAGACTATTTGAATGTCTGTTCTACTGACCATGCCATTTGGAGGCAGTTACTTTGAATCTTTAAGGAAAGCATAGAGAAACTTCTTGGGCATATAGGAGTTTGTGTGCAAACCTCTGCTCCCATGTAGTCCTTGAGTCAGGGGGGTTTTGCTGGAAACTTTTACAAGGAATTCTCAAGCTGGACTTTTCAAAAGCCTTTCATGAGCCCATGTTTCATCTGTGCCATTAGATACCTGTATGACATTACAATTCCCAGACCTGTCAGCAAGCGACCTTTGTCACTTACCACAGATCAGGAAAGGTTACTAATGGGTATCTGGCCAGTTTTCCAAAGGGCTTTTTCACAGACCTTATAAATTCAACTTTAATTCCTTTATGCAGTCTGGAAATGCTATTCCAGCCAAAACCTTGGTCATGTTAGGCCTGCAACTAACCTGGCCACATGGGATTCGGCCTCAGTTTCTTAAGTATGCCTGCACAAAGTCTTTTCACTGCTCTCTCTCCAGTGGCTTTTTTGGCCAGAGGCAGATAGGTGTTTCGCCTATACATAGATGGCTCTTCTTTTTTTTTTTTTTTTTTTTTGAGTCGAGTCTCTCTATGTCACCATCAGTAGAATCAGTAGAATTCCATGATGTCACAGCATTCTAAACCTCTTGGGCTCAAGTTCACAGTAACCTCACAC
>NW_003852490.1:6527925-6550845 GCF_000181295.1 Otolemur garnettii
CCTCTGGTGTATGTGGTTGGTGCCCTTAGCCACTGAGCTACAGGCACCAAGCCATAAGGCATAGATGGTTCTTCTACAGTTAAATTTTATAGCCCTGTTTACTAAAAGCTATTAGGATATTGGGGAGAGGGGAGTAAATGTGGTCTAAAGTTGGGAAGGAGTTGGGTTGGCAGACCAGAAGAGGAATTCTGAAACACAATACCACTAAAAACACAGCATAGACCTCAGCCTATGGTCATGGGCTGATGGATAGAAGGATTTAAAGAAAAGATTTTATATTCTACTTCTCCTTCATGATCCAGACTAAGTGCCTTGGGCAAGTCTCCTTTTGTTCAGTGTCTTTTCTGTAACAAGAACATAGTATGAAACTCCTGATTCTGTTTCCCACACTGTAGATCAGATACTCCAGTGGGTGACTCCCTTTCAAGCAAAAGCCATTATTTTGAAACCACTGCCTTGCTATGTCCAGGTTGCCTGATTTGCTATGAACTTTCGATATGCTTGTGAAGAGGTTATTGAAAACTTCATTTTCCTTCTGTTCTGAAACAGAAAAAAACCTCTGCCAACACTGCTGACTGTCTGGCTCTGAAGTGATAGTGTAGCAGCACCTCTGCTGAGGTACAAGGTAGATAGTACTGATGACTGGGCAATGCTGACAGCCTGAAATCATCAAGGCCAACACAGGAAGTGCTTGAAACACTTCCAGGGCAAGTGGAAGCACAGCCTGAAGTAATGTGCCACAGGAGAAAGGGCTGCTTGGGTTGCTGCTCTGAGGAAAGTGTGCAGAATGAGTGCCACAGGTCCCAAGGGCAGAAGGCAGAAATGCAGATAAGAGCTGCCCTCTCAGCTCTTATCACAGTGGTTCCCTGGGAGGACCTACCCAGGACATGATCTACACATCAGCAGGTGAGGCACTTCTAGGTTCAGTCAAACTGGACTGCAGCAGCCTCATCTCTATGTCAAAATGCCTTTGAAGGGAGGTCACCAAGTTTCCTTTCAATGCCAGGCTGGAGTTTTTGTGCTAATTTCTACCATGACTTCATGCCAAATACCCAGAATATTTACTGCCTTTTTATTTCCTTCAGTTTACGCTCTAATTCTTTTGTATGACAGATTAATGATACATTTTTTTCAAACTTATTTAAGTTTGTTCATGTTAATTTAGCAAATACTGTATTAAAAAGAGTTCTGTTTGCCCCACCTCCAAGTTTTCAATGGCTTAAAACTTATGGGATCTCCTGGAAAAAGTTACTTAGGTTAAAATTTAGAAGTTCCAATATGATGTTCTTCTAGAAGTGCAGGTAGGTATTTTGAACAAAGCAAATCACCATTAACATGTGTATTTTACATTGATGCAAACTAAAGTACTAGATATTGAACAGATGTGATATAAGGATTGCATTAAGAAAAATTCAGGAGGACAGTAACTAAGGAAGTTTGTATCTTAGAAGTAGCTATGCATAGAATAATCAGTTCCTAGACTTGCATAAATTAATTCTATTTCCTTTTTAAATTCCCCAGGGTTGGCAGGATCCCATAGACTTCTCAGTTTGCTCTTAAATGTCACGAGAACCTCTGCTCAGAATTACAACCTAATTACAACATACACATTTGGGGATACTTTTATGTTAAGAATTTGTGCAAATTTAACAAATGAAACCAGATGAATGGAAACAAGGAGAACCACATGAGTAACATAATGTAGATACAGAGATAAAAAGAAAATTAGGCATATTCCCAACACTTTCTCCTTTAGCATTAAGTGTTTATCATAGCTGCACACTGCAATAATGGTGACTAATGTTGCATGGTATAATGGAAAATGATTGAGTGATATATTAGAGCAATAGCACACATTTGAGTGTGTACTTAACAGCTTGGCTGGTTTTAATATGTGCTATAATTACAGATGCTGACAGGTTTAGTTAAAAATGGTTAAGTAATTACTGAAATAAAATGCAACATGGTTAAATCTTTTTAATCTCAATACCACTTCCCCTCATTAACATGCAAAATAATTTTGCTGCTCTTCAGTAAAATGATTTTGATGTAAAATTTCACTTAGGCTACACGATAGTTCCATAGGTATTCTGCTAATTAAAGAACACAGCACAACTTCATTATACTGGTGAAGCAAATGGGACTCACATTGGCTTTCCTTATCCTCCTACTCCTTGGAGACTTGGTAGAATAGTCACTAAAAACCTAATCTGTGAGGCGAAACAAAATGAGAATTTACATAGCTTTTACATTCCAGATCTTATAAAGGAATTGTGCTTTATAAAAAAAGGAAAAATCTTTTTTTCTCCTTCTGGGTCATTTTCAAGTTCATTTTAAACCAGTTCTCACTCCCCTCAAATCTGTGGCAAAGAGGTGGGCATCAACTTTTTAGCTTCAATTTCTTCTATCAAGCCAATCTAGCAAAAGAAACACATCCCAGAAAGTTGACCCTAAGGTGGAGATGTACTAAACTAAATATATTTGCCTAATAACTTTAAGTACAAAACTGAATATGCAGTTCTTGGCAAATGTTTATGACCTAAGAATGTTTTCAAAATGTCTGAAAAATACAACAATCCTTTAAGATACATACATCATATGTACATTCTTGATAAAAATACAGTAATAGTATTAAAATATTTGCAATAGTACTGCTCTCTTAAGTGTTAAAAATATATTTACCAGAAATGAACATCTGAAATGGATCCAGCCTGCAGCTATATAATCATTCTTCTTTTTCTCTCTCCATTGTTTTCCCAGGATTGTAGTAACTACCTAAAGCCTCAGTAATTTGCTTTGATTTTTTCACATACTTTTAAGCTGCTTTGAAATTATCAATTCTCAATTCTACTTTTTTTTTTTTTACTATGTCCCTGTAGGTGACCACATTTGAACTTTCAAGATAACTGTATCTGGCAATAATAATTGAAGTCCATAATTTCCTGGTTGGAAAATCTGTGACGTAGTCCAACAAAATATTTATATAATAAATTAATGTTATGTTGACATTTTAATGAGAAGATAAATTTTAATAATAATTTTTCTTGTTACCTTAAAGACAAAACTTTCCATATTATAGCACTAGTTCTAATAAATATTTTTGTTCTTAACAACTGAAAGATATATAGAAAAATCCTAATTTCTACACAATTTCTATATGTTCAAATACACATGTATATATGATATACACATAGATATGTCTATGAATTAGAACACATAGAAATTATGTAAAAATTAAAATTTATATATATAAATATCATATATGTATATATATCATATATGTGTGTATATATACATTATATATATATATCTCTTAAGATATTAAATGTTAAGAAAGATATATATATATATATATATATACACACCTTAAGGCCAACGTATCCTTATTATAAAGTGCCAAGAAAGAATCTATTTGAACATTTAATTTTCCATCACCTGGCTAATGCCTCATAAAGATTAGAAGAAAATAAAAATCTCAGTATATCCTAAGTTCATACAATCTTTAATCTAAGGTTGTGTTTATAAAGAATTAGAAAAACAAAGAAATGTTTGTTGCATGTAGAAATTATGTTATCATTTTGGCTTTCCTGATAATTCCCCAAATATCTATCACAAAAATGAGAGAGATGCAGCCAGGACTACAGCTAATGATAAAGGCATAAACAAAATCAAGATAGAAACACAAGAACTTTTGATTCTTGATGAAGCTACTCCTTGGGGTTGAATAGATAATGACTGGTGAGTTACTCTTTTACTTATTAAACTCTAGAAAAAATACTATTTGTTAATAAAGATATTAAATAGGTATATCCTCACATTTGGAACCAGCCCCATTTGTGAGAGAAATTTGTCTTTTACGTAAGTTAATCTAATCTTTTAAATTGATGAAGATGATTGTTTGCTTATTGACAGCTACATCTACAGCCAACCTCAGAGACTATCATTTAATATTATCTCCTGTAAGCCTCATTGAGTCTATTGGTAAAGTTGTACACAATACAATACGGAGTATTTGTAAGTAGGACAGAAGGAATTAAGTATTCTATATTTTGTAAAAGCTGTTTTTTTAAATTGATCAGTTACAAGAAGTACTGAATTACTTTATGAGGATTTGATAAGAACCTGCTGATTTGACCAGTGCAATGCCTTAAAACTTTTTCCAACAAAGTACATTTGTTAGAAAATGTACTGAGGAAAATTCATCTTTTACTCCAGGTGTCTGCAATTAAACATGAAACATGTGATCAAATGTGCAAACTGCCTTTTCAATGTTTGTGTTTGGTTTTAAAAACCTATTTTTATTCTATAATTCATCTTTTTATTTAAATATAAATAAACGTATTAGTACAAGTCTTCTGATAAGCATATGCCAAAATAGGATTAAGCATGAAAAAAAATTTATTAAGAGAAACAAGGGAGGCCAGGTGAACTGTTAGATCACATGTAGATCTGGCTCTTGTGAAGCAGAGAGGAAAGGAAGGAAGGTTTGGAAGAGTCTTAGAATCTATTACAGTTCCATGGAAATTTGACAAAGCCAGTGGAAGATCCAAATGACCTGTCAGAGAAGTCCCCATTTCCCAAGAATGGCCTGATTTATCCCTGTGAGGTTCAGTTATTTACTGGGAGCAGTTGGTGGGAAGTGTACTCTTGGTGAGGACCCAGTGATGGGTGTGAAGGCTCAGCAGCTGGTGTAGTGATGTTTGCACTCTCTGCAGTAGAATATCTGAGAGGCAGCATATTTTCATAGCTTAAAACATAGAGTAATTTAGACAAATAAATGATAGAACATGATATTTTTAGTTTGAGATAGAAATGAGCTAACTAATTAATTTCAGAAGACAGATGATCCTACATATCGAAATCCTCATTCTGTTGGTGTTACTACTGTATTATGATAAACTACATATTCTTTTATTTTGGTTAAATTCACACAAAATAAAATTAACATCTTTAAGGTGTACACTTCAGTAGTATTTACTACATTCATATTGTTGTGAGCAACCACTTTTATGTAGTTCCAAAGCATTTTCATCATCTCCAAAGGAATTCCCATTCTCATTAAGAAGTTCCTCCTTTTTCCCCTCACTTTCTATCCCCTGGACAACACTAATCTGTTTTCTGTCTATGGATTAACCTATTTTGACCTAGATATTTCATATAATGGAATCACACATCATGCAAATTTTTGTGTCTAGCTTCTTTTGTTTTGTTTTGGTTTGGTTTTGGTTTTTGCAGTTTTTGGCCAGGGCTGGGTTTGAACACACCACCTGTGGTATACAGGGCTGGCGCCCTACTCCTTTGAGCCACAGGCACTGCCCTTTGTGTCTAGCTTCTTTAATTTTAGCATAAGGTTTTTCCAAGTCCATCCACACTGGAACTTATAGCCATTCTTCTTTCCTTTTAATGTCCAAATAATACTCCATTGTAAGATATTATATTCCATTGTATAACATTGTATATATCACTATTCCCTTATCTATTTATTACTTAATGGACACTGAGTTGTTCCTTTCTTTTGGCTATTATGAATCATACAGCTGTAAGTATTCTTTTATAGATATTTGTTTCAATACTTGTTATAAAGTCCTTATGGTATTGTATATACTAGGTGTAAAATTGCTGAGTCACATGGTAGTTCTATGTTTAACATTTTTAGGAAGACTTACCCTGTCTTCCACAATAGTTAGTACAATTTTACACTCCTACCAGTAACATGCAAGGTTCTAATTTCTCTAGATTCCTATCATGACTTGTTACATTTCATGTCTTGAATTATAGCTATTCTAGTGGCTATGAAGTGGTCTCTTATTGTTTTGATTTGCATTTCTGTAATGACTGATGGAGTTGAGCATATTTATTTATATTTGCTGGCCATTTGTATAAATTATGTAGAGAAACATCTAACCTTTGCCCAGTCTTAATTTGGTTATTTGTCCTTTTGTTGCTGATTTGCAATATATCATTTGCAAGTATTTTCTTGCACTGTGAAGATTGTATTCACTTTATAGTTTCATTTGATAATCAAACATTGTTAATTGTGATTAAGTACAATCATTTTTTCCTTATAATTTTTGTTTGGTGCCTGGAAAGACAGACAAACATAGAGAATCACAGTTAACTGGAATCAAAAACAGTTTGACTCAGAAGTGATAGGAAAACTTCAATTGTAATTAGGGAACAGCTAGAGGTAGGATTTGGACTTTCTTGAGATTTTAAAACTCCTATGGATGTAGTGTAGGGGGGTCCCTCAAACTTTCTTGAGTTTTACCTCCTGTAGCCCCAAGAGGTTTTCACTGTAAATATCAAAAAAAAAAAAAAAAAAAAAAGTCCTTTTCTCTTTTTAGCAGGGGAAGGGGTAAATTTACCATTTTGAAATATGCCCTCAGGAAAGATAATCATTTTTACAGTATTTTCTGTTTCCCACCTCCCCTCAAGGGACACAACTTTACCACAGCCTAAACATATGGGAGAAGGAAAACACCCAACTACAGCCCCTCAAAAGCCTTGGCGTTTCACCTAAGAAAGGTTAAAAAAAAAAAAAATGAAGGTGAGAATCACTTATGAGGGTCACAGTCAAGGGGTAAGAGGTATAGGACTATAGAACTTATGCCCTTCTCCCACACTTCATCATGATATCAATAGTGCTCCTGTACAATAACAGAAAATTGCTGCTGGAATAATTGAAAGAATCAGATTCTATATAAGAAGTAGTTTCTAGGGAACTCTAAAGACAACAGGAAAGAAAAAAAATTAAACTAAAGGAAATTGAAAGATCAAATACCTTCAGTTACAGCAAATAGTAAAGAAAGACGAATGTTTAGCTAGATAAACAAACTTTCTCACTGAAGGTCCATTTATTTCAGTAGCTATGAATACATATTTGAATTTTGAGCAAAAATTACAAAGCATGCTAAAAAACAAGGAAATAGATATTGTATAAACAGACAAAGAAGCAACAAAACCAAATTCACATACAGAAGTAGTTTAAGAATTATCAAACAAAAATGATTAATATGGTAAGTGATCTAATTGAAAAACTGAACAACATATAAGAACAGATGGATAATGTAAGAAGAGAGATGGAAACTCTAAAAGAGAATCAAGAGAAAATGCTAGAAATCAAACTCACTGTAACAAAAATGAAGAATTCTTTTGATGAGCTCAGTAATAGTCTCACCATAGCCAATGAAAGAAACAGTGAATTTGAATATCCTATATATGTAAATGAAAATATCCCAAACTGATATTACAATAAATGGTATTTCTTCTTTTTTTCTAAGTAAACACTTTCTTTTGCTTTCAGATAGGATATTGAAATTTACATGTTATTTTTAATACAACTAATAAATGGCTAAGTTACTGACATAAAATATACAGGAGATTAATGAGATGTAAGATACATCTGAGAAAAATCTGAAGTCAGTTTTTAACTTCATTTACTCTGTCAAGAAGGATAGGATTTCTGTAATTGATATTGGCTTTGTGTATCAAGTACTTTTTCCCATAAGTACTTGTTTATCCTTCCAGGAACCATATTGTGGTATTGTGTCTAAGAAATTAACAACTAACCAGGCTTTCTATCTTACCAAAGTACAAAACCTTACCTCAAGCTAGGCATCTGACAAAGTCCAATATCTGTTTTGAACTTCTTTTCTTCCTACTAAGTTCTTTAATGAAATCAGAAAGCAAATACAAGGATTCAGACAAGACCATAGGAGGGGAAAAAAAGCAAATGCAAGGTATGTTTACATTACAAAGGATATCAATAAAGACTCAAGAAGATAAATAGCTGATAATTTTTAAAAATCACAAATTCTGACATTTGGAGCAATATAATTGCCTTATTATGTTTTATCAAACAGGACCTTTTCCAGCTTGTTTCCAGACTTCTTTTACTCCTTTGATGCTTTCTTCACACATTTCCAGTGTTCTTGTATACCTGGATGCTGTGGTACTCATAAACCTCAATGCATTCTGTTTTTTAACACTCCAAGAAACTCTTCATGACTGAGATACTCATCACCATCCAAATCAAACATCTTAAAGACAGTGTCCAAAATATTATTTGAGAGCTCTTGTCCTGTTGCTACTTTCACAGCTCTTAAACTCCACTAGTCTGACAGGGTGATGAGCTAAACAAACATTTGCATGGCAATAACAAACTCTTCCAACTGGGTTGTAAAATGGCAAAATGACTTGAACTCATCCAAACTAATGCTCTCTCCTGCTGACAGCTCTTCCCACATTTTTTCAAGTGAATGTCTTTATTATCAGTGTTAGTGAAAAAAAGTAGCCACTCTACAAAGTCTTCTTTTCTCATAAAATTCAAGCCTTTAGAAAACTGAACAAGTTCCATTTCTTGAATTTCTGTTTGTAAATTTTCCATAAATCTTTAAAATTCTTAGTAATGAAGTTTTGTTTCTCCTTTTTTTCCCCAAAGAAACACATCTGAAGGGTTGCCTTAATTTCAGGTTCTTTCACTGTTGATTCCTGATATTCTGTTTTATTGGTTTTCATTGTCATTGAGTCATCCTGTTTACTTATGATTTTCGGCAGCTTATAAAATTCCTTTTTTTTAATCATATAATTACCATCTGCATTCAGCATTTTAAAAGCAACATGAAACCCAGAATGGGGCTTAGTGAAGATTGTAAGCAAGAAAAGATGTTTGGTATATGAAATTAGCCCTTTATCACCAAGGTCTCTAAAAAAAGTTGATCCACAACCAGCTGTTTGGATTCCTGCCAGTGCATCCTCAATATCCTCTTTTGTCAGCTTCTTGATTGAAGTTTTACCTTCACTTGCTCAAACTTTTCTGAAAAGAGGAAGTCTCGTGGTGTCATATAATAGTCTCCTTCCTGTTCCAGTTAAGAACAATGCATGAAGTGCTGTTTATGAAGAGATGATTTCTCTGCTATGCAAGGATCAACATTTTTCTTAGCTAAGACAGTGAGAGTGCCCTTTTGCACAGCAACATTCACAGGGCTGTCATGCCAGGCACCTGCTGCTCTGGCTGGCAGTGAGTCCACACTGCAGTCATCTGCCAATGGTCTTTTATTCTTAATTTTATTTTCAGATCACTATTAGCATATAAAAATACAATTTATTTTCATTTGTTGGACAGGTGTGCTGTACCTTTGCTGAATATATTTATTAGCTCAAATTGCTTTCTGCTGATTATTTAGGATTTTTCTAAATAATAATAAAACTAATAACATTCTAACACTCCATCTTCGAACAAATCACAGAAGTCCAACAACACAAAAGTGTAATACTGGGTCATGTTGCTGATTTTAATACCTATTTCCAAATTGCACTCCAAAATATTATTATGCCAGTTTACATTTCCTTCAGCAGAGTGTGTCTAATTCCTTATACCTTCATGTAGAATATACATATATAATAAAAATCTAGTCTCTTACCAATTTTTAAGAATATAATACATTATTACTAACAATACTCACCATGTTGTACAATAAATATCTTAATATCATTCCTTTTATCTAATTGAAATTTCACATCCATGATGAACACCCCACTACCCCTCCTTAATAACTGCCATTCTATTCTCTACTTACTCGATAGGTTCAATTATTTAGGGTTTTATGGGTTCACTCGTGTGTAAATGAGATCAAGTGGTATTTGCCTTTCTGTGCCTGGCTTAGCATAATGTTGTCCAGATTCCCCCATGTTGGGATGTTATCCATGTCAAGTCTTTATAGAGACTGAATAGTACTCCACTGTGTGCACTCATATATACCACATTTGCTTCATCTATCAGTTTGTTGTTGGATACTTAGGTTGCTTCCATGTCTTGACTATTTGAATGACGTTGCACTAAACATGGTAGCGTAGATACCTACGTGATGTACTGATTTCACTTCTTTTATATCCAGAAGTGAGATTGGTGGATTATATTGTAGTTCTGTTTTTAGTTTTTTCAAGGGAAAAATTTCACTAAATGTATTAATTCATCTTCCCATCAACAATGAGCAAGACTTCCTTTTCCTCCACATCTTCTCTAATCTTTATCATTTTGATAAAAGCCATTCTAAAAGGCATGAGTTGACATCTCATTGTGGTTTTAACTTGCATTTCTTTAATAATCAGTGATTTTGAGCATTTTTTTCACACACTTGTTGGCTATTTGTCTGTCTTCCCTTGAGAAAGTCTTTTAAGATCCCTTTACCACTTTCTTAATTGGGGTATTTGTTTTCTTACTATTGAATCATTTATTTCTTTATTCCTCCAACATTATATTACATACTATTTTCAATATATTCCATTTTCTGGATATATTACAATTTGTTTATTCATTCATCTGTTAGACATTTGAGCTGGTCCCACTTTTTGGCTATCATGAATCATGTTCCTATAAATATTCATAATACATTTTTATGTTGAGGTATCTTCAATTCTCTTTGATAAATAGTCATGGATGGAATTGACAAATCTAGAGTGTTTTTTTAACATTTTAAGAAATTGTTAAACTATGTCTAACAATTTTACCTCCCCTATAAGAATTTCTATTGTCCCATATTCACAGCAAACCTTGATATTAGTCTTTAAGTTTTTGCCCATTCTAATGAGTGTGTATATTTTGCAGGTTTAATTTGCATTTTCTTAATGACTAATAATATGGAATACCTTTTATTGTGGTCATTAGCCATTTGTGTATTTTCTTTTGTAAAGCATCTGTTCAAAACTTTTGCCCACTTTCTAAAGTTAGAGAATTTGTCTTTTTATTACTGGGATATAAGAATGTTTTATATAATTTGGACACAAGTTTTTGTCAAATATATGTTTTACAAACATTTTTTCCTAGGCTATACATAGTTTGTCTTTTCATCTTCATACTGGTGTGTTTCAAAGAACAGACTTTTAGATTTTGATGAGGTACAATTTATCTTTTCTCTCTTGTATGATATCTGCTTTTTATAGTATAAAAATTTCTGGCCAAAGAAAACAATTTTTTCTTCTATTTTTAAAAATATTTTTAACTCTTCTGTTTAGTCCTTTGATTCATTTTGAGTTCATTTATCCTCATTAAATTCCAACACCATTTTTTAAATAACTGTTTTGTGCATTGAATTATCTGAGTATATTTGTCAAAAGTCAGTTGGCATTTGTGTGCTAATCTATTTCAAGACTCTCCAGTCTGTTCTATTGATCTATATGTCTGTTTCACACATTATCTTGATTACCAAAACTCTCTACTGTCTTATTTGTAAATGTTTTTTTAATTGACAAATAACAATTGTATGGACACACGGAGTGTGTACATAGTGATGTTTTGACACATATCATGTATAATGATCAGGTCAGGATAATTAGGACATTGATCCTCTCAAACATTTATCATTTTTACATTTCTTATATTCAGATATTAACCCCTTCACATTTCTCTCTGTTCATAAATTGTATCTTCACTCTGTTGACTGTGTCCTTGGCTGCACAGAAACTTTTAGTTTAATGTTATGCTATTTGCCTATGTCTGCTTCCGTTGCCTGTGCTATATTCGGGGTTTATATCCAAAAAATTTATTTCCAGGTCAACATTATTGAGCTTGTTTTCTTCTTGTACCCTAACCCTACCTCTAACCCTAACCCTAACTATAACTCTAAACCTAACCTTAACCCTATGTTTTCTTCTTGTACTTTCATAGCTACAGGTCTTAACTAAACATTGCAGTATTTAATCTATTTTGACTTTATTTTTACATATAGTGTGAAGTAAGAGTTTAGTTTCATTCTTCTGCATCTAAACACTCAGTTTTCCCAATGAACTTCAAGAAGTTTATTTGTTCTATTTTTGTGAAAAATGTCACTAGACATTTTAATAAAATGTCATTAGAATTTTAATAGTGATTATGTTGGGCATGTAGATGGATTTGAGAAATATGAATATTTTAACAATTTAATTATTACAATTCATAAACACAAGATAAATGTGCATTTATTTGTGTCTTATTCAATTTCATTCTTCCATAATTCATAGTTTTTAATGTACAATATTTCACTTTCTTTTTCAAAAATATTCCTAAATATTTTTTGTAGCTAGATTGTTGTCTTAATATCTTTTTTGGATAGTTTGCTATTAGTCTACAGAAATATTACTAATTTTTGTATGTTAATTTTATATCCTGTAACTTTACTGAATTTGTTTATTAGTTCAAACAGATTGAACAGATTCATTGACATCTTTAGAGTTTTTGTATAAGAAATTAGTCATTTGCACACAGGGACAGATTTAACTTTTTCCTTTCCAATTTGGATGCTATTTATCTCTTTTCCTTACCTAATTTATCTGGCTAAGAATTCTAATACTATATTTTATAGAAGTGGGAAGAGTGGATATACTAGTTTTACTCTGATTTTAGAGGAAAATCTTTCAAATTATCTCTGTTGAGTGTCACATTAGCTGTGGATTTGTCAGAAATGGCCTTTATGGTGCCAAGTTCCTATTGAACTATACCTAATTTGTTAAGAGTTTTTGTTTTAAAAAGATCTTGAGTTTTATCAAATGTTTTTATTTGTTCTTTATTCTATTAATGTGGTTTATGACATTTATGAGTGTGCATATGTTGAACTATCCTTGTATCCCTAGGATAAATCACACCTGATCATAATGAATGATCTCTTTAATGTGTTGTTGAATTTGGTTTGCTAGTATTTCCCTAAAAATTCTTATACCTATGTTCACCAGTGTTACCAATCAGTAATTTTATTTTCTTATGGTGCCCTAATGAGTCTTTGGTATTAGGGTAATATTGGACTCAGCAATTGATTTTGGACATAGACCCTCTTCCTCAACATTTTGAAAGAGTTTGAGAAAAAATATTAGTTGTATTAGTAGCTTATTTTTATTTGCATAAATTTAAAGGATAAAAGTTCAATATTATCACATAAATATATGGCATAATGGTGAGTCTGAGCTTTTAGTGTATCCATCACTTGAATAATGTACATTATACCCATTGAGGAACTATTCATCAAGGGGCAAAAAAGGAAGCTAGAGGCATCATATTACCTGACTTCAAAATATACTACAAGGCTACAGTAGCCAAAAAGCATGGCACAGGTATAAAAATAGACAAAAGATCCATAAAATGACCTATTTCTAAGAGAACTTAGAAATACAGCCAACTGATCTTTCACAAAGTGGAGAAAAACATACACAAGGGAAAAGACTTCTTATTCAATAAATGGTGCTGGAAAAAAAATAGGTATAAGCAGAACAAAACATATGTATTGTGAAACAAAACTACACCCCTGTCTCTCACTAAATACAAAAATTAATTCCAGGTAGAATAACAACTTAATCCATATATAAGTCATGAAAATATAAAAATTCTAGAAGAAAACCAACCAAAAACTCCTTCATATTGCTATTCCCTAAATTGTATGTACAATTCGAAGTTATGTAACATGATAACTCTGGTCTTTTCCATTTGCTTAGGATTGCTTTGGCTATTCAGAGTCTCATTTTGCTTTCATATGCGTATTAGGATTATTTTTTCAATATCTGTGAAAATGACATAGGTATTTTGATAGGGAATGCATTTAATCTGAACATTCCTTGGGTAGTATGGTCATAATATTGATTCTTTTGATTGATCCATGAGCATTAAATGTTTTTCCATTTGTTTATCATCTATAATTTTTTTTCATCCTTGTTTTGTAGATTTTTGTGTAAGGATATTTCATGCCCATGCTTATATATAGTCCCAGGTCTTTTTTTTTTTTTAATTTCTGTATGTATTGAAATAGGATTGCCTTCTTGATTTGGTCTTCAGCTTGATCATTATTCTGTAATTTCTTTAGTTAACAGAATTTAGCAAAATACAGATCATTCATTTCAGTTGGGGAGGAACTAAAGCACTGATTGCTACTCTGTACTTAATAATTCTAATTGGAATAACCATTGTGGATTAACAATGTAAGAATATCTGTAGCAGGCATATAGAAGTCTAACTGAAATTTAACTGCAACTAAACAATATGAACTAAATAATTTTTACTATAATTTTTTACTCTTTAGAAATTGTGATGTTCAGGATATAAGTATTACATTCTTCAGAACAATGGTGTCCAAAATTTTTGAAACAACATAACTATCAGTAAGAAAAAAATGTGTCTCCCTTATATATTTATATTAATATATCACAATCCCTTCAAATATAGTTTTGATATTATATATGCTTTTATTTATATACATATATGCACATATATAGCTATTTACTAGTATATAGGTAAATGTACACATCTATTTTGGACACAATCATACATCCACAAACATAAACTAAAACAGAAGTCCCAGCATTTTCTTCCCATGTTCAAATGGGTTGTCTCACATACACATCATTTTGGATATTATTGCTCTAAAGGGTAATTCTTCCTACTGGATAAAAGTAAACATATAGCAAAATTGTTAACTAAAAACATTTCAGCCAGCAACTTTAGCCTCAGCATTTCTAACACAGAAGCTCTGGGCAAGGCCAGAGATTTTGCATTTCTAACAATCTCCCAGGTGATACTGCTCTTGCTGCCCAAGAGACCATTCATTTTAGACCAAGAGGGAGTCTTGTTAAGGTACTCTTAAATGATAACCCAGAAATAAAAAGACATATTTCCTTACATTATTTTTTAAAGAATATAACTGTGATTACATTGAATACTTGCTTTTCCATTCTTATGATACTTTACTAAGAAGTATGTGTCCGGGTGAATACAAAAGATGTAAAGTCAGTACTAATACGAAGCCAGTAGATGATCTAATACATGCCCATACAAAAGAAAAACTCGATTCAATTCAAGATAGGGGTAGAAGGAGGGAAGTGGAAAGAGGGGTGGAGGGCAGGGAGATTAATGTGCTCCCACTTAATGAACACATTGTAAGGATATATGGCACACCTCCTAGGGGTGGGACACAACTACAACAGGGACTCTACCTAACAAATGCAAGCATCATAACCTAATCATTTATAATTAATCTGAATTAATTTCACACTAAGCTAAAATTTTAAAAATAACTATATTAAAGCATGCGAATATTAACAGTAAGCAACCAATTCTTTCAAATTACCTACACGGAATAATCCATGTCAAAAGGTGAATTGTAAACCAAATCTGAAGATAAAATATATCACCAATCATGTTTGAAATTTATTGTAAAGAAATGCAGAGCCAGCTAGCAGGTAACCGAGTTGTCCTTTCTCACTATATATTTCTTTATTGTTTTACAAAATCTGCCGCAACACTTAACCCCAAGGGTACCATCATCCAGCGACTCTTTCCCATAGCTCATCCAAGTTTTGGGAATTTTCTTACAGATGAAAGCAATAGCTACTGTTTATTATATTTAAACAGGTCATGTAGCTAATAAGTGCCTAGACCAGGATTTGAATCCAGACAATATGGTCAAAGTATCTTGTATCTATCCACTAACCTGTACTATTTCCTGGGCTTGAGTGGAAAGGAGCTGTAGCATTGGCCTGTGGCAACATTTCCAGGCAAGCACGCTGCTCCACTCCTTAAAGCCTTACATTTCTGTCACCTCTTGTCTCTCCAGGTCTTCCAGCTTTCTGTGCTACTCTAACTCTATCATTGGTGCTAGAGCTGCCTTTTATGCAAACCAGAAGCCACATAAAGAAGAAGAAAGTCTCCTTTGTTCTTCTAATGAAATCATATGTGTAAGGACCACTGGCCAAGCAGACTCAACATGACTACTCCACACGACTATCCTCTGCATTGATCTGAACTCTTCATTCATGGCCGTGAAGTACTTTGGCCAGTAACCTACCGAGTTAGCTGAACCTGACAAGTGTTTTCCCAACTTACTACAGGTTGGGGGCCATGGTGAGTCCCACACAAATGACCTGGACTTTGACTTTTGACGTTGTACTAATAAAAGCCCTCTTTATTCATTATTCATAGTGTAATTTTAATAAGTATAGTCTAAGAAGCCAACCAGTCTCTTCCTGAAACTCCAGAAAAGCATCAGGCATATAACTGACTCTCTTCAACAGGTTAGGACCTAACCCAACTGAGAAAACCTTAAAAATGTTAATCACTCCTTGCTCTGCACTAATGAAGGCCCGTGTCCCAATCTACAGGGCCTTACAAGCAAACTCATATTTTTCTGCTAATATTGGTTTCACGGAGGACTGGAAAACATACTATAAATACACACACACACACACACACACACACACACACCCCTGGGCTAGTTCATCTATAAAATCCTAGGTTTAAAAATCATTGAAATTCTCTCTCACAGAATTTACAGAACTGTCTGAAGTTCAAATTAATTGCCATCATAATTTTACACATCATTGTCAGAGCACAGTGGTTATAAGCACATATTCATTGTTTAAAAAAAAATAACCAGAAAAATGAAAATCCAGCTGACAGATAAATGGCCTAAGCATTTGCTCCACCTGGTATAATTTGAAAGAAAATAAAAGTTATTTTCATTATTTTTACTTGTCTACAATAGAAAAATTGATCCATTTATATACCTGAGCATCTGTCAGTTCCTATTTGCAGGTCAAGTTATTGCCATGTAATAAAGGCTGATAATTACCACTGTCTTACCCAATAATGTACTAACTCATTACCAAACAGAATAATAGAGTCTTGGTTCAAAGTCTGCTTTTTCACTTTGCAGCTGTATAAGCCTAAGTAAAGCACTTAATTTTCTTGAATCATGTAAAAATGGGAACAATAGTACCAAACTTTAGAGTTTCCTGTGAGGCTGAAAGATGTACAGAGTGTGGATGTGTGTGCACGTGTGAATGAGTGCATGTTCTCCAGATGAGCGTCCTACTTGTCTGTAGGCTATTTGAGGACAAACAGCACTGCTATAGTGAATAGAGTTGGAGGGTAAAGACCAACATGCATAATTCCTTCATGTAGTAGAATCCCTGTAAGTTGACCACCCAAGGGACTGTAGCAAACTGGTCAATATACAGAGGTGGTCAACAGAAGGAACTAGGCCTGCTATACTGATATGTACATGTGGTGTAGGTCTAGTTTATGAAAATTATTAATAGGTCAACCTAAGGATTAATAGGTCAATGTAGGGAAGTAGCCAACTATGGAGGTTCTAATGTATATTTAACTTTCCACTATTTGTTGCATCTCCTGACCTAACAATGTGATTTATTTTGGCGCTGGCCAGCTTTCTAACTAGAGAGACTTTCAGGTTAGTGCAGATCTCATTCTACCTCCCATTTCACTGGAGTGATAGCTCAGAGGTAATTTAGGGTCCAAAGGCTATGTGGTGGTTTGCTTCTAATGTTCAAACCCCTATTTTTGTTCTTAAGCTTTAGATTTAAAATACAAATCTTTGGATTCTATTTAAATCTCCAGCGAATTTTAACAATGGTCTCATTTATAAAATACCACTTTCAGTGTTTTAAATTAGATTCATAAATTTTATGTAGTTCATAGTACTTTAGCTAACTTATAAAATACGATCTTTTATAAAATAAACAGAATTAAAACGATAAATACAGCAATTCTTAAATTATTTTAAATTTTCCAGTGTAACATGTAGTCTTAGTAAATTATAAGTCTAAAGCAATTACTGGATGACATACTTTAAATTAGAATCACACATTAATATTTTACTTGGAAAAGACAAATATTCTTAAACATTACTAAATTCTCTTTACATTAATTCTCCTAAACTAACTGAAATACTAAATATGGAAAAATACCTGCTTAGCACAAAAATATTTATTCTATTAAAACGTTTCATATTTAATCCTAAATCTTCCTGTGGTTAAAGACCTTAGGGAAACAATTACATCACCCTATAGACCTTCTTAGAGGATTACGGTCATATAAGGACCAGAAATACAGCCTGGGAATATGAGGTCTGCAGTTACAATTACCCTGGGTAATTTTTCTCACAATCTCAACTATCAAGCTGATTTCTATTTGGGGGCACTATATGTTAGAGTCCTTAAATTAAAGAAGGAGGATGGTAATGTAGTTTTCCTAAGCTTAAGTCACATTCATACCTCATTCTGGCTTTTTTTTTTTTTCACATATACTTGCAACCTTCCACCTAGGCTGCTACATCAGTCACTTCATTGAATTTTTTGTGCCTTTGTCTCTAATTATATACATTTGATAACTTCACAGAAATTAGCCAATTCTTTTGAAATCCACTTTATTTATTAGGTGAAGAATTTTTGGATTTTAGAGCCAAGCCTGGTGGCTCACATCTATAATCCCAGCACTCAGGGAGGCCAAGGAGGGTAGATTGTCTCAGTATAGGAGTTCAAGACCAGGCTGAGCAAGAATGACACCCTGTGTCTACTAAAAACAAAAACAAAAACCTAGCAGGTGTTGTGGCCGGCAACTCTAAGTTCTAGCTACACAGAAGGCTGACGCCAGAGGATTGCTTGAGCCCAGGAGTTTGGGGTTGCTGTGAGCTGTGAAACCATGGCACTCTACTCAGGGCACCAGAATGACACTTTGTCTCAAAAAATAAAAAGAAAAATTAAAAAAGTATTTTTGGATTTTCACATGGTCTTCCTGGGAATTCTACAGCCCTCCTGTGGCTTAAAGGAAAGACAAGACCCAGCTGTAGTATGAACATAAACATGCATGGAGAACGTCGTAGCAGGTAAACCAAAGGAAGAGGCACCCCCTCCACCCGCCATGTTGAAAAACTCTACAGCTACCATTCATATCACAGCCTGCACTTGTGGGTGTGCAGGTACTATTTGGGGCAGTGATGATACAGTAATTATAATAATGGCAAGGTCTCTGCTTTCTTGGGGCTTAGGAAAGTGCGAGCAAAAAGCTAATCAATGAGTGAGCAAGCCGTAAAACCAGACCATTAGAGCTTCAAAAAGTGCCATAAAGTAAATGAAGTAAGAGAACATGTTACAGAGGCAGAGTGTATGACTACGGAAGGGCTAGTTTTGAAAGTGGTATTCATAAACTTGTCTAATGAGGTGAACTTTGAGCTGGGGGATGAGAAATAGTATTTCTGTGAGACTCCAAGGAAGTGGTTTCTAGACAGTCTGTACATAAGGAGTGCAGACAAAAAATGTCAACTGCAATATTATTGGCATGTTTCAAGGAAGGAGGAAGACCAGTGTGGCTGAGAAGGATTGGGCAAGGGAAGGTGTGATGTGTGCCAAGGATGAACAGTGTTTGGGCAAGACCACACAGGTCTAAGAGGCCCTGGTAGAATCCTGGAAGGATGTTTGGATTGCAATAGATGGGTTTTAAGAAGAGTTTGAAGCAAGTGATTTGATTTGATTTTTTTGTTTGTTTTAAAGACAGAGTCTTACTCTGTCACCCTGACTTTAATGCAGTAGTGACATTGTAGCTCACAGCAACCTCAAACTACTGAGCTCAAGCAATCCTCTTGCCTCAGCCTCCTGAGTAGCTAAGATTACATGTGTTTGCCACTATGCATGGCTAATTTTTCTACTTTTTGTAGAGATGGGGACTCACTCTTGCTCAGGCTGGCATTGAACTCCTGAGCTCAAGCCATCATGCCATCTTTACCTCCCAGCAAAATGCTAGGATTACAGGCATGAGCCACCACCTCTGGCCTGATTTGCGTGCATAAAAAATTATTTGACTGTGATATAAGTCTAAATATTGGAGAAGGGAAAGAGTCTGCATGAAAACTATTTTTGGCTTGGTCTAGAGTTGTATGCTAGAGCAGTTGGAAGAAATGGACAGTTTTGAGATGTTCTCTAGAAAAAAATTTTCAGAATGGTTTGGGTGCTGGGAGATAGTGGAAAGTGGTGAGTGGGTAAGTAGAGATGGGTACCACTTGCCAAGACGAGGAAGACTGAGGAAGAGACAGGCAGGTTTGAAGAAGAGAAGCCAATTTTTAATGGAAAAGAAATATCTCTTATGATGCAAGAGAGACATAGAGACAGATGACGATGGGAGCAGTCTCAACGTGAGAGGGGATGGAAGCCAGCTTACAAGAAAAGTGCAGGGTAAAGTAGCTTTAAACAAATATCCAAACTTTATTTGTAACCAAAGGAAAGAAAAAAAAATGGGCATATAGAAGTCAGAGTTTTAGATTTCATGCTGGAAAAATGGAGCCATTTACATGAATTATTACTGTAGATAAAAAAAAATGAGAGAAGGAATGATATGGTTTCTGCATATTTTTACTACTTTTACTACTTTATTTGAACTACTTCATTGTCTAATGAAGTTCCTTACTAACCAAAATCTTAACAGTAATCAGGCCGGTTTGTCAACAATTTTTCTGGTGATCAAAAATGTTTTATTTTGCCTTTCTACTATAGCTGGTGATGTATTTACTGTAGATTAACAGAGAACACACAATTGGGAGATTAGTTTGCTTTGGAGCTGTGAAGCTTACAGTCAAAAGACAAAAAGTATGTTGGTATAATACATAATTATTTACTAGTTTGGGGCTGTCTATTGGCACGTTAGAAAGAGAGCTTACAAATTAAAATTAATACAAATAATAATTGTCTCTTCTGGGAGCAGCACTAGATACTAGAACAGGGAATATGAGATATTTGGTTTGTTTTTATTATTATTGTCAGGATTTCAGTTTGCTGTCTTATGGTTCTCCAATTCTTCTTATCTTCTTTCTGTCTCTCGTTAATGCAATAATTTACTGTTTTATGCAACAGATTCTTAATTCCCAGACAATAATTCCACATCACAGAAAACATGTACATATACCCACATACACGCCCACCCATGCCTGCCAACAGCAAGCAGTCCCCAGTCTCTCTCTCTTGTCTTTTTGACCACAGCTGTGTAGCAATAAACATTAGTCAGGAGTCACCCATTTTATGTAGAATTGCCACAGTGAAGATAATAGACTCCTCATAATTACTGACTCAGAAAGCTAGAGTTTCCACCACCACCAGAAGAAGGGACCAAACCTGTTAAACTTCCAATCACTATTATTTATTTCTTCTATTGCAATTGCTCTAACAAAAGCCTAAATAGGAATTAAATGTGATTTGATTTAGTAAAGCTATGTGTAGCTATGCTGTAATTGGATTGCTGCTTTCTATGTCACCCATTTGTTCCATATAATAGGGGAAATTTGGGAGGATTCAAATATGAAAAATGTTTTGCACTTAGCATAGTAACACTGAGTGAATGAGGACAAGAGGAAAATTGTGAAAGTTAAAACAGTCATCGGAAAATCCAGTTAGAAGGAAAAATAACGAGGCGAGAACACACATATGATTAATGAAAAGGATTACAAGGGCTCAGAGCTAATAAAGAGAAATCAAACTTAGTTACAGGTACTACTATTCCTACTAAGAAACTGCAGGTAGCTGAGATTTCATCCGTATAGATTTTGTTTCTGAATGAATATCAATCAATCAGCAAGTCAACCACCGATAACTCACAAAATCTCTCCGAGATGGAATATGAGAAATGTTTTCTACACTCTAAAAGTTCCTAAGAGAAACACTCAAGTAATTTAAGAACAGACTTTTGGTTATAGAAACAAAGATCAGAGTTGTTTATTACTCTACACATGAGGAATTTGAAGGATAAAATATTCTGTCCATGGTTAATATGTGTTAGACACAGTATCGAAATCTAGGAATCTCCAGCTCAAGGCTCGTGGTCTTTCCATCTACCATAAACCACCTGACGGACTAAACACTTAAAGGAATTCAGAGAATACGAATTAATTTGGCTTTAAGTTTTCCGGTGGGCTTTCCAAAGAAAGATTTTTCTTGAGTTTATTCTTGAGAAAAGAATGGGATTTCTAAAAGCGGGATGAAGTCAAGATGAGGACAGGAGGACCCCAAGTGCAAATAAGAAGGACAGCATAAGACTGCGATGAGCACAGGGACACACGCAAGGCTCCGGGCCTGAAGACAGTTGTGTGGAGTGATTTGAAACACAGGGGCGTAAGTCTGGTCTGGACTGGTGAGGCAGCCAACTTATGGGAAACTCGTATAACAGAGAAAGGACAAAAACAAAGTTTATATGGAAGGAAACAGAGAGGCATTGTACGATTCTCTTGCATCATAAAATCAGAGTTTTAGAAAAAACAGACCAGAGAAAGAGTCCAAAAGATACTGACTTGAGAAGAGAAGAGAGGCAGGGAAACCAAATGTCAAAAAGACCATCGGAAAAAAAAAAAAAAAAAAACTTGCCTTTTCCCCACGCTAAGCTAGCTGTTTGCAATTACGTGCATCTAGAAGGTGTTAGGTGAGTAGGGGAGAAAGACAATTTATATTAGACAATCACTTGATCATGGAGAATTGATTGTTCCAGACCAATAAGGTGCCAAAGTTTCTCAAACTAAGCTGAAGCTCCTCAGGGGATCCTGAGTTACATAAATGCACCTGAAAAATCCATCCTTACAAGAAACAACATTTTCAACGTATGTAAATTTCTAGTTTCAATATTTATTTTATAAGCCATATTGATTAATTACAAGTTTATTTAAAAGCCTAAATAAATGTACAGAAGTATTTTTATCCTTATGCATTGTTTTTCAATTACCGAACACTAAAATCTCAAATCTATCACATAAGGGTTTGTTTGTGGAATCTTTTTAATTTAAACAGGATGAGAACCTCTGCTCAAGGTGAACGAAAAAAATCTAAGAGTTTTCAACATAGTGATATTATCAGTCTATCAGATTGCTTTCTGATAGACTGTTAAGGATGAAGTTAAGGAGATCAAGACAGGATGGAGAGCAAGCTCTAAAGATGAGAGCCTGCACTTGAGTAGTGAGAGTGGGGATGTCCAGAAACAGATACATCCAAGCAATATTTATGAGGCCAATTCTGAGGAGTAGGCTGAGGATATGGAGCAGAAGGATAGAAAGCATCAGAGCCTGCTTTCAGGTATCTTGCTTAGACAACTAGATTGGTGGAGGTATTAGAAGACAGAGAATGTAGGAAGGAAATCAG
>NW_003852490.1:6551121-6594264 GCF_000181295.1 Otolemur garnettii
GGGAACCTCAGGTGGACATACTCAGCAAAGTGTAGGGAATAACAATAAAACAGGAATAAAATAAGCAAATTAGAATTTGACAATCGCAGAATTATTGCAAAGTTAGCGTGAGTCTTTAGATAGGGGGTTCAAAGTGGAAGCCCAGAGTGTAGTGGGCTGAGATGTAAAGAAAAACTGAGGAAAACATTATTTTAAAATATTTCTAGAGGGAAGAGATAATGGTAATTAAAACAATATGCAGGACCAAGTGAGGCTAAGGTCGAGACTATATTTTTTGTTTAATGATCAGAGAGACTTGAAAATGTGTATAGAGTAAAGGGAAGGATTCAGAAGACAGGGCTGAACAGAGGGAGAAGAGGATAGAGAGGAGAAGGAGGAAGAGAGGGGAAAGAAGGAAGGGGAAGACAAAGAGAAGGAAGAAGAGGAGGAAGAAAGGAGATGACAACAGAAGAGGAGGAGGGGAAAGGAAAATAGAAATCTACACCACAGACCCAGGAGAAAGAACTGCCAACACGCAGATGTGCAGACGCTGGAGAAGGAGCAAATAAGAGATCAGAGCAGAAGAACTGGATGAGGAGCACCTGGGCGCCTGGGGCTTCCAGTCTCCACTTGCCCATAATAACCATAAAGTGATTCTCAAAGCGAGAAGTAAGTTCAGGACTTGAAAAGTAGAAGGAGATTTTTCATTCAAGGACATTTTAAGTAGATATTGGAAAAACTCATGAAGTGGGTAAAGGGCTGCAGATTCCAAGAAGACACTGATTCAATATCATCAGGATATTCCTCAAGTCTCAGGAGAAAAAAGGTTTAAACTGCAGACTAAATGCTGAGATCATGGTTTCACATGGAGGAGGAAGGAATGCAATCAGCTAAATGCATCATACTTTGGAGGCAGAGGACTAAATGTACATTAACACCAAAGTGGGTTCAGGGACCCCTGAAGAAGGTTCTGATGTGGTATTAAAGCTATCATATATAGACACCCTGGGAAGTTTTTACAGCTGTGAAATTTAGGGTACCTCCACTGAAAGTTAACACTAATTTTCATCCCCAGGAAATTACTCAGAGAAATCTAGAAGCATAGTACCGTGTTCTGAGTAGAAGGTAAGGCAATCACATGATTTTGGACAGCTGAGAAATAAGAATAGTAGCGAGGCCTCAGGCACAGGTGAATATTGTGAAGGAACAGGGGGAACCTATGACGTGGAGAGAAAATTCCAGAAAGTCGATCCTCGGCTATACTTACAACTCCCTTTGTGAAATTATACAAATTGCTTAACCCTCTATACATTAAAACCTCTCTTGTTCTCCCCCCCACCAAAAAAAAGGAAGCTGGGAGGTAAATAAAAGCTTTTTAAGGCCTTTCTTCTTTGTAGTTCTTTAATAAAAGTGAGCACAAGGTTATGTAAGAACAAATAGCAAGAATTCTATTGTAAATGAACCAAGGAGCAATGCCCTTGTAGGGACATTTATTTATTTATTTATTTTATGTATTGTTTTTGTAGAGACAGAGTCTCACTTTGTCACCCTCAGTAGAGTGCTGTGACATCACAGCTGACAGCAACCTCAAGCTCTTGGGCTTAGGCGATTCTCTTGCCTCATCCTCCCTAATAGTTTGGACTACAGGCACCTGCCACAATGCCCAGCTATTTTTTGGTTGCAGTTTGGCTGGGGCCAGGTTCAAACCTGCCAACCTTGGTATATGCCCTACTCAGTGAGCCATAGGAGTTGCCCCATAGGAATAAATTTATAAACCCATTTTCATATTAACTTCACTACAGAAGTCAATTATATTTGGGGAGTGAGATGAATGAATACATAGAATTTTAAATCTGAATATGCAGTCAGTGAGGTTTGTACCTCACCCAGAACTCTGAAGGGTAGCTATGGATCAAAGGAGGAGTGACTCAAACACTGTAGACCTAGAGAGAACCAGGTTTTAGGGCTCAGCAACCAGTGCACTATGGACCAAAAACTAACAGAAAGGTAAGGCAATGAGATTGATTCAATGCCACATATAAAATATACAAAGGTAACCACCCCTTACTGGTTTCCTGCCCAAGTTTAAAGCAAAGTCAAGAGTTAGATTTTGTGCATCCCTAGCATATATCAAGCTGTAGGCCAAGCTGGGCTGGATATTGGAATCAAGCAATAAATACAATACTATCTTCATCATCAAAGAACCATAGTCTAGATAATACCACGTCTAATGTAACAGAATTCTGGACAGAGCTTAGGCTCAGTAGCCTAGAAACTAACTTGCTTTTTCACATTTTGGGGGCCATCCTTCCTCTGTAAGTTCGCCAGGCCCCATGATCGGTGAGTACTGATGAGCCAATGCAACTGATAACAATATTGAGTTGATAATGAACACTTAAACTATGGAATAGAAACCAACCTCCTGCTTACAGCCTGAAAGGTCAAAATGTCACTGCATGCTAGAAATCTGAGCTCTCATAGGTCTGCTGGGTTTTCAATGAGGGAAAAAAGCAATATTTCCCCTGAAGATATAAATAACTAAATCCATTTTAAATGAATTGTACTACTGAAGTCAAGGATATCTTTGAGGATGGCTAAAACTGCTGTCTTGAATTCAAATATTCAATATAATGAAACAAAAAGGCACTTAGAGAAAGGGCACATTATTAGTGCCATCATATTTTCCATTATAGTCTGTGAATCTGCGTTTATAAATGGATAACATAAGAAAAGTACACCCACAACCTTATCTATCCACTTAATTCTCTAATAATAAACCAACTATTTACACTTACTTGAGTCCTTCATGCATTCTGCATTCTTACAAAAAATGCCATCCTTCTGAAACTGCTATTGCAGACTAACCATGTTTAGCTCTTCACATATCTGGAGACTGTGAAGGGCACATGTCACTGCCCTTCACAGTGACACCATGGGTAATCCTTGTGCCCAACTAGTCCTTGAGAATCTGCAGTGAGCAAGGAAGAGCTTGTTTCATGTCACTTATATGGGTTAATCACCTTTGACATGCCTAATTCATTCTCAGTAGGTTTTAATACAGATAAATATAGACAGCATATCTAAAAGGTTGTAAAACATTGCCTGCCATAATGAGGTACTAAATAAATAAGGATAGGTGAAATCACTGTGGTGTGAGTGTCTGCGTTTAAAGAATAGGATGTACGCATGAAAGATCAAAACAAATGGGTAAGGAGGAAAAAATCTTAACGTCATATATTTCTAAAATTTAGTTAAAACTTCCAGAAAATTTGCACATGTGATGATGGTAAAAATCTTTTGGCATCTGAATTTCATTGTCTGACAACACAGTCGAACATGACCCATTAAATTTATACTTTTAACCCAGGTACTTTGGTCAAACAAGGATTGTGTGTACTTTCTATAAAAGGAAAGGCTTCTCTTTTTTTCTTCTAAAGCTTGGTATGATGTAAATCTAGGATGCTGTGTTCAATTAACGCTTATCTATCCCTTATCCTTTTCCATCCACTGGTTAGCCTGGAGCCAGCTGCAGACAGGGAGCCAGATAAGCACTGGAACAGCTAGAGGGAATAATGTTTCTTATATTTTCCACATCTCAGCACACTTAGCATCACCATTATAGACATTTCCTAAATTATAAGTTCCATTAAAAAGACAAACGCCCCCCTAGGACAGCTCATTGGTCCATCCAGCTCAGTAACTTTTCCCTGACTAAAGCACCAAAGTGTGTGCTTTCTATAAAGAAGACGAACATACTCCTAGAGTCAGTAGCAAAAGTTTAGGATTATATCTCAAATGGTATATACATCTCATAATAGATTTCACCGTGTGTTGTTAATTTACGTAAACTCGTTTAAAACTTTATTTTAAAATTCATGGTGTCCCAGCTCATACTTTGGTTATGATTGGACATAACGAACTTCTTTGGAACTTCAACAGAGTGATCCTAAATATCAGATCATTGTTGAAATTGATTAACCTTTTGATATTTGTTATTTTAAGAGCCTCTTTACTCTCACATAATTATCCATCTTAAATTTTTGTTACAGCAGGAAGTTCCAGTCATTAAGTCTTGTCTTTGATAGCAGCTATTTCACATAAATATTTACCTCCTTTTCTTAATCATTTTGTTTCACATACTTGGTCTACAAGCCACTTGAGTTATTTTGATCCTACAGTAATGTAAAACAAAAATCTGCACACATCCCTAAACTGTTATAAGGTAGAGGACATCAAAATTTTATAGAAATGGGCTTGGTACCTGTGGCTTAAGTGGCTAAGGTGCCAGCCACATACACCAGAGCTGGTGGGTTCTAATCCAGCCCAGGCCTGCCAAACGATAATGATGGCTACAACCAAAAACAAAAAACAGCTGGGCATTGTGGCAGGCGCCTGTGGTCCCAGCTACTTGGGAGGCTGAGGCAGGAGACTCGCTTGAGCCCAGGAGTTGGAGGTTGCTGTGAGCGTGATGGCACAGCATTCTACCTGGGGCAACAGCTTGAGGCTCTGTCTCAAAAACAAAATTATAGACATGAAGGATAAGCTAGATTTCTTTGTGACCCCTGAGCAAACACTTTTTCATCCCCTTTGCTCCCCCCCACCCCAGAATCTCTGTGATTCAAAAGAATGGCCTCTTTATGTTTCAATAACCCAACATGAATATGATCCTGGCATCTCTTTCAGGTCTAGAGGCGTAATTTTAGTGTTAACTTTGTTTTGAAACTGTGCTTAGGGTCTCCACTTAAATGACTTTTCATGTAGTAGCTGTTATTGTCTCAGTTTTTGTTGAGGTGGCTGTACATATTAACATATTCAGTGGTTAGGAATATCGTGCCTTCTTCATGAGTGTGGCCAAGGTGGGTTATGTCAGCACATTTTTCTTCTGTCTCATTGTAATGGTACCAACAG
The DNA here is from genome assembly GCF_000181295.1 of Otolemur garnettii. Taxonomy (NCBI): domain Eukaryota; kingdom Metazoa; phylum Chordata; class Mammalia; order Primates; family Galagidae; genus Otolemur; species Otolemur garnettii. The sequence goes on from NW_003852490.1 coordinate 6,556,009, forward strand.
AAGAGGATTTCAAAGCAAAGTATAAACACACACATAACACACACACACCACCCACAAATAGACACTGAACACAATTACAGGGCTCAGGACAAAGTGCAACTAAGGTCAGATTACTTTAAAATTTATTGTTTAAGATTTAGAGATCACAAAAATGTTAATTATTTCTATTCTTTTTTACTTTTTGTCATACTCTGTGATGATATTTGTCATTTTCATTTCTTAGAGAAAATGGAGGAATAGGCAAAAGAGTGTATATTTCAAGTTTTCAAAGCTCCTTCAAGACCCTATGCATTTAATTACCTATATTGATTTTTAGAAAATAAAAGTAGGTTTGTTAGGTCACCTCCCCTTTGTAATTAGTTATGTCTCAAGCTGCCAGACCACTCCTACAATTCATTCCTCTCATGCACGTAGAATTTCAGAATAGCCCTTTTTCTAAAAAGTAAGCTCCTCTCTGTGTCCTGGAGCCAGATAAGAAAAGCTGGGCAATCCTATTTCGCTTCTTGTATCAGTCATAAAACAGGGGGGTGTGATCCCTGCTGCTTCACTGAAGAGCTGAAAGAAAGGAGAAAGTACACAGATAATAGAAACCATGAGCTCCGTGAACTTTGACACGTTTTGTTGAGAAAGGTAGATGCTGTGAGTCAGTTACTGAAAGTCAGTTATAAAAGTAATAGAGTAGCCTGTGACTGTGCTAGGTTTCGTGAGAGATGGAAGGCTGTGAGAATTTGGTTGAAGAATCAAAAGGGGGAATAAGGGCTTCCTTAGACTGCTAGACACTTGGGCCCTAGTTTAACAGATCCAAAGGCTCAAGGGAAGAACAGGACAGAAAAGGAAAATACGGATTTTAGAAAGAAAAATGACATCACAAGACAGAGTACTTCATCTTTGAGAAATATTCCAATGTACACCTCATAAATTAATAAACCATAATCCATCAATAAACCTCCACTTGTTTGTCTGGCAAGCTCTAAAGGTGTCTTACACCAGGCACTGTTCTAGGTTCTGGAAATGCGAAAGGAAAAAGAAGTCGCCTTATCTTTTAGGAGCTCTGATAGAAGGGTGATGAATTGTCTAGATGGACACACTACAAATCTACAGTCTCACTCAATGTCATTGCAAAGCAAACGCAGATATTTGGAGTTGTCTGCAAAACAAGGACAAAGGGACCCGGGAGTTAAGCACCCTTCCAGAATAAGCCTTTTATGAAACAGATAGGAAAAGGAAGTTGATTTGATTAGTTACTGTGTAAAGGGTATATTTATCTTCCTTAGGTCTAGTCACAGATAACTTGACATTTGCATTAGTGAAGTCCATTTCCAAGTGTCTTTGAAGAGCCCTGAAATGTTCTTGGAAGCCGGCCAGAGCCACTTTGGCTTTTCTATCTGTACTTGCATGAAAAGATCTGTGCATGAACTATAGCATCAATGACAACTAAGATACTATAATACCTAATTGCATCATTTTTTAAAAGACAGTGTGGAGTACCACTTTCAAATGGAGAGGCTCTAGGGATGGGTTTAAGGTCAGCCCATGACTGTTTCTCACTCGATGCCAAATATGCCTGGAATTTGCAAACACAATTTGACTTATATATTATTATTGAGCTTTTTTTTTCTAAGGAATGACATTTTTGATGTGAATCAGTCCTTTCTAAGTAATGAATGCATGAGATAAATTGAAAATAAAACAAGCAAAATTGAAGTGGAAGTCTTTAGCTAAAGAAAAATGCTCAGCATTATAATTATAACCAGTCCTAATTCTTATTTCAGTAAGTAAAAGAGGCCCATGAATTAAAACATTTTCATCTTAAAGTTATTATTCTTCTTGTGCCAATTCACAATGGGATTTCTGATTACTAATTGTTCACCTTGCTGGTTCCAAAGAAAAATTCCACAGGGTTTCCACGGCAGAAGGTAGACAATGTGGACAGAACTGTGGTTCCTCACTTACACTGGCATCTATGATAACATGGGCAAGAATTAAAGAGATACGCTGAAAACAAATTAAATTGGGAAACATTCCTGGGCCAATGTTAGTCCATGTTCCACTAGCCAGTGTCTGTGGTATCAAATGGAAAAATCAAAAGCAGAGGTACTACAACAGTCATGTTACGATGCTAATATTGATGGGAGGTGATGAGATGTAAGAACTGCCAAAATTTCTCAAAAGTTGAAAGTACAGGAAGTGATTGCTGTAACATAATATTAGTGAGAATTATTTTTTCCATCTCAAAATAATGTTTCCCCAATATGCATTTAATTACAGTTTCCAATTCCTCAGTAAGCAATTTCCAATAAATGCATCTTGAAATAAGGCTGCAAACGGACCTTATGATTCAGTCAAATGAAAGAAGAGATATTTAAATTAGATTTCACAAGGTAGCGATAGAGTCAAGGCATGTTTTTAAATTTTTTTTTTAATTTCTCAGAGGAAATGATGCTTGAATCAGAACTGAGAGGTAGAAAATTTTCTCATCCATTGATTTTCAAGCTTTTTTAAAACCTATAAAAGCCTATAATCAAAAGCAATTTGAAAAGAAATCCAGTAAAACAATCTGTCATAGCTGATGCATAATCCCCAGCAAGATGGCTCTGTCTTTGTTCTTTCCCTGTCCCTCAGACCCCCTCTCTAGCTGAACTAGCTCCTCTTCCCATTCCAACTTGTAGACATTCCCCAAGTTTAGGACCTGACCCTTTCTGTTCTTTTTCCTTCAATTCAATCTCTCAAAAGAATAGATTCTCTCTCATCACCCCTCTATAAATATGGAGCAGCTTCTCTCCTCTCAGAATCTCATAAATACCTTAAAACCCTCTCATTACTTTATCATTTCTGTTAATTATCCTGTCTGCAGGCAAAAATGATTGGATATTTCTTGGAGTTGAATTTGAATTAGAAATGAAATAGAAATAACAGATTATTTGTTTGGGAACTTTCTTAAGAATAGAAGGCATATCAAGCATTACTGTGAAGGGCAGAGGAAGAGTTAAATTGACAAGGGTCCGACTCTGTGAAATAAAACATTAACGTGCACAGTGCTACACAATTCTCTGTGTACACTGCTGTGTTCCTGGGGTTCTGTTTTGATTGCTGCTTGCTTTTCTCCTCAAATAATAGGACCCAATTAGGATTTTGCCCATCCATGGGCTTCACTCACAGCCAGACCCTATTTACACAACTGACACTGTAGCACTAAAACATCTTGTATTGTGATTTTCATGCAGGAAAAGCATTTTTAAATGCTCATTTCAAGTGTGCCCAGCATCTTATTACCATGTGTGGAAGGTGAACTAGTAGCCTCCCAGGTACGTATGCATAGCTAGTCTTTATTCTTAGGGAGCCATGCCAGATTTCAAATACAGAGGTCAAGAAAAAACTTCCTCTTCACCCTCCAAAGCTTTGCTGAAAACAAACTGACAATAGGCAGATTAGCAAGAGAAAAAGACATACAAATTTATTTAATGTGCAAAAGCCTTAACATGAATATTGTGTATTCAGTGGCATTAAATGTGGTTATTCCAAGGCTGTGCATACTTAAATTTTTAAATGAAATTATTACCAGGAGAGACAAGTGACTTCTGCATAAGGATGTTATGGAGTAATTTTGGGAGAACAGTTATCAAATAATTCAATGAGATTCAGGTTCTTATGTGCCTTCCTTTTATTTTTTTTCAGGAGGATGAGCCTGAAGGAGATACAGTAATTTTAAGGAGTAGTAAAGATTTTTAGGGGAAATGATTAGCCCAATGTTCAGGAAAATGTTTGTAATTAATTCTCTTTGGGAACTGAATGGTACCAGTGAACAAAGTTCCTCCGGGCTCTAGGTATGGTGCTGATTTTTTAGTTTCTTATTCTATAATATGAGCTTTAATCTTCTCAGATTAATAGAATTTCAGGAAACAGATAAAAGGCAATTGTGTTCCTTGTTGGCAAGTTCAATTTCTAGGCACATGAGGGAACATCATCCACGTGACGCTTGGGGGGAGGCACAGGATTAAGAGGAGAAAGGGAGAAGGTCAGAGAGACCTGGACGGAAATTCTTTACTTCATCGTGTCAAAGCACCCTATTTGGGGGAGTCATTTTCTGAGCATCAATATATACAATTAGTTTTTCTCATTTCTCTATGGTTTTTCTTCCACAATGATGAGAGGAATAATTCTCTCACTCATGTAGATTTTATTGTCAAAAGCACTTCTTATCATATCCGTTATCTTACTTGACCAATCTGCAAACTTACCAAAAGTCAGGCCAAGTATTATTGTCCCTGTTTGTTAAATAATGAAACTGAGAATACATTTGATAAGTATTAGAAGTCTTTACGTTTGTATTTACGGTCCCCTAACTCAAGTCTTGACAATTACATCTCGTTGGTGTCACACGGAACACAGTGACAAAGCAGTTTCTATTTGAGAGAGAGTGGAAACAGTATTCTCAAGAGCCCCTCAAACATATCAATATATTTAAAATGTATAATAAATAGGAATAAAACTTTGCATGATATCCTGGCCAGTTCCACCAGCCTTCAGCCTAAGGGTCCTGCAGCAAATAACAGTGACATTTGGCACACACTTGAGGTCACTGAAGGTCCTTGTCTTACATTTTTTTCATTGTTTCTGGTCCCTGGATTATTAGTGTTGTGCTCAGGAGTTCGACAAAGACCACACTGCCAAACAAGCCAAATTTACAGCAGAATCGTTTTATTGAAGAGCTGGTCAGCGAGTGCCTCAGTGTCCCAACATGGGGTTCTTGAGAGCAGCCCTGAGTGCTTAAGGGGTCAGGTTTTTAAGGCTTGGTCTGCATCCTGGTTGGCACACAGGCTGTCCAGGTACATTAGGGTAGGGAGCAAGCAAGCATTGTATAGAAGCAGAATTTTGTGGTTAGTTAGCCACACGTCATACATCATTATTTTAATATTTTTCCCCTATACATCTAAGTTTCAATACTTTCCCCACCTAGCATTATTTAAAAGTCAGTCAGGGAACATTTGGTACCTCCCAGTTTGTTACCCAAAGAGTTAGCCAAGCAAGAAAGTCAGAGTGAACCAGAAACAAGAACTTAGTTAGTACTTTCCCAACTATCTTGGGGGTGAACTAGACTCATTTCATTTTGTTTTGAAAGCTCGCAGTCCAGAAATTTGCCAGGAGTTAACTGGTATTTTTCCATTATAGCCTAGGCCTGCCACCTTTCTGTCTTCACCTAGGCCCACTAGGCCTAACAATTGGCATTTACACCAGTTTTCAAGACAGAAAAGGGAGGGATATATTTATTTGTAGAAATCCTGATAGCACCTTTGCATGTGTAGGATTTTTTTTTTCATTTTCAACTTTCTTAAATCAAAATAGAGGTACTAATATTGTGCATTCAATGGCACTAAATGTGGTTATTCCAAGCCTGTACATACATAGATTTTTTAATGGAATTATTACCAGGAGGGACATATGAGTTCTGCAATACAGTAAGGATGTTCTGATAAATAATTAACATCTGCATTGATTTTGGAAATGATTACTAATAAATCTGTAGGTTACCCAGAGCAATGTTGACACATATCTAGATAATAGCAAAGAAACTTCATCTTCTGGCAGATAGAAACAGAATCAACGAGTTATAATGGGTGTAAGAAGTATTTTATAGTTTATGTCTGTTCACTTTAAAAAAAAATTAAAAGGCTGTGGATGTATTTAAAAATCCCTAGAAGATACAGAGTTGGGTTGGAGATCAACCATAATCACATTTCTCATTGTATAACTACATTTTCCAGACAAAATACTGATACAATGAATGTCGAGAGGAAAAATAGTTATTTAAGGAAAGTCTACACTATGATATAATAAATATAGAATGTTCCTTCTAAAATAAACTTTTTATTTTCAAATAATTTTAGGTTTTCAAAAAAAAATTACAAATACAGTACATAGTACTATATAGCCTATATTTACTTTTCCATATTATTAAAGTCTTACATTAGATGTTAATACATCTGTCACAAATAATGAAATAATTCCAGTACATTTTTATTGATTAAAGTCCATATTTCATGCAGATTTTCTTAGTTTTTAGCTACTGTCTTTCTTTAGTCATATATTTTGTAGAGGGACCTTTAATCTGATATTTTTCTAATGATTAGACTATACTTTGAGGTTTGGGGGAGAAAGATACAGGGGCCAAGTGTGATTCTAATCACATTGTATCAAAGGAACATACTACCGACATAATTTATCACTATTGCTGTTAATATTGCTTACGTGGTTGAGGTAGTATTTATCAGATTTCTCCACTGTGATGTTATTCTTTTCCTCCATTTCATATTGTATTCTTTGGAAAGAAGTCACAATGTACAGCCCCCTCTTAAGGACTGGGGGCTTATGCTCCATTTACTTGAGGAAAAAGTATCTATATAATTTGTTTGGAATTCTTCTGCATGGGGGATTTGTCTATTCTCATGCATGTATTTGTTTATTCAAACATTTATTTATATAATTATATATTCAGGGATTTTTGTGTTATGCTAAGGTCATAATCCATTACCTTTTATAATCCACTATGCTGTCACTCAAATTATTCAAACTTAATCCTTTGGGAGTTTAATTACCTCCAACCTCCCTTGTATCCCTTTAAGATACCCTTCCCAGGATGGGTTGTTTTGTTTGTTTGCTTTTAGAACTGTTTTACTTTCTGGCACGACAAAATGCTCCAGGATTGGGCAGCACCTGTGGCTCAAAGGAGTAGGACCCAGCCCCATATGCCAGAGGTCGGGGGTTCAAACCCAGCCCCGGCCAAAAAACTGCAAAAAAAAAAAAAAAATACTCCAGGATTATCTTGTATATTTCCTGCCTCAGTCATAGAATCCTCCACTTTTCAAAGCCATAGAATGTGTCTTAAGATACACATGAATGGATGCAAATCCGATCGCCACACTTGCTTAACTCTGACCTTGGGCAAGTTAGTTAGCATCTCTGAGATTCAATTTCCTTGCTTGTAAAATGAGAACACTATGAACTTCCAAGGGTAATTATTAAGTCTAAATGAGAAAACAAATGAGAAAAAAGCCTGGTTCCCAGAACTGTGTAAGTATTTAAAAAATTAATTATCTTCCATTCCTTCCCCTTTATCATCAGTTAGCAGAGCAACCTACTTCTTCCTTGTTAATAGACTCCCTGAATCAATGCCTATCTTCTACCATTTAAGCGTCCAAAACCACATGCTGGAACAGTGACTCTAGTTACTACTTATAATCTCAGTATAAGAGAACTAACACTTTGTGCATGAACTAACACTTAAGCGCGCGCGCACACACACACACACACACACTCAATACATACATATTCACATGATTGCATTTCATGTAGATATAAAATATTTCCAAGCTAACATATCTGTCTTTAGTATGAAGAACATTTGACATGAAATGCATCATACGTATCATAACAGCAGTTGTGTGACACTAATATTTCACATGGTTAATTTAGAGAAAAAGGGAAAAATATTTGTCAAAATGAGTAGTTACCATAACAACTCTATGCACTTTTTTTTTAGTAATCACTTATTATTTTAACATTTCAGTTTCTATGACAACCAAATACAGTTAGCATTATCTCTACATATACACCACAGGTACTTCTTTTCTTCAATGAATCAGGAGCTTTCATTTTATACTAAAGAGATCAAGGCTATCTGGGTAAATTTAACAGCAAATCTAAGAAAAAACAACCCTCTTTCATGAAACAGGGATGAAATTCAAATAGAGTAACATCGTGGATATTGTCCATTTTTTCTCTTTAATTATGTTTGTTAAGGAGTTGTAAAAAATGAACTAGGAATGACCAGAAAAAATTGTATAAATGTCCAGCACAAATATGCCCTAAAGAAAAATATTTGGCTCAGAGAGTCAGACCCCATCCTGTGTTGATATTACCTTGCAATTTTATAGCACAGCCAACATTTTAGTCCCTTAACGGCATGAAGCACACCACTCTGTTCCCAGTGTAGTCCAGTTAGGCACAAAGGCTTTTATGTACGTGAAGCTGAAGTTATCTGTTCAGTTTTTCCCCTAACAGCACCATTCCTACTGTTCTTTCACCACTTCTTTTTTCTTTCTCCCTTTTATTCTCCGTCTTACTTAACTCTTCCTATTCTTCCATCTTCTTCTTTTCTCACTGGACCCACCAACTCTAATGTCTTAAGACAGTGGTAACAGTAAGTAGTATCAGGTCAGGGATGCGGTATTCAATAAACACCTTTTTAGAAGTCAAAAATGATACTTTGGAAAAACCTCAACCAAAATTTCCCAGACATTCAAATATAAGTACTTTACAGAAACAGCTCCCTAAAATGGGGTGTCAGTAACCAACCCCTTTCTGCCTTAATTTTCAGAATGATTTCATACTGAGTTCATCATCATGAGAAGCTGACTCTGTATATATGAATGCATACGCAGAAAAAAATCCTATGACTTCAGTTGAGTCATTGCAGAAGATGGTTCTCAATACATATAACAAAAAGGTCAACATAAAAATGAATCTAAATGAAATACTTTTAAAGATAAGATTCTGCAGCTGTTAATTTTCCTGGGATCAACTGATTGGACACAGTGATAACATATGATACTGTCATTTTTCTGAGCCTTTTTATAACCCAAACTCGGTAATATGAAGTATGGTATTGGGAGCCAAGGCATTCGTGCTCCAGCTCCCTAGTTCACTTATTTTTGCTGTTTTCAGCTTTACCTTTCCAGGAGTTTCTCAGTAATTTATAATTACATTTCTCTTCAGTAGCCCTTACAGAAATCTTTTCTATGAAGCAATACTAACCTATTTGCCTTGCTTTCACTCTTAATTTAAGAACATAGGGACCAAAATATTGAATTATCACAGAAAATATATAAACTTAGGAAACTGCAGAAAATGTATCAAACTTCAAAGTTTCTGTATTATAGCTAGGAGATCATTTCATCTGTATGGAACACCCTCCCCCGCCAAAAAAAAAAGTGATATAAATGAGATAGAGGCACTTCACTCTCTCACATAATAGTATGGTATAAAGGCTGCCTACATGCTGTCATTTAAGCCAAGTATCATCTGCCCTTCCTGGGTTGTCATTCTTGTCCAGTGCTTTAGAATGTCTTGTCACCATATTCCAAGCAACATGATAGAGGTGGGTGTGAGAAAATATGACCTTCCTTTTTAGGACATGAGTCAGAAGTTAGTCTCCTGAGGGGGGAGCAGGGGTGCTGGTAAATGGTCTGGTTGGTCACATAATATCCGAAAATGGGTCATCCTATGCCTATGAGAATACTGGGAAACAACTAACAGTACCAATCAATTTCTATTCCTAATAGAAAGTTGTTCGTGCGTATATCTAACTTCCCAAAATTCAAAGATGATGTACAGGAAACGAGACAGAAGAAGTTTGGCTTGAACACTCCTACTGTCCTGTGTGATGGAGCCCTGGTCACTCAGGACTGAGACATGTGCTCTTCCTGGGCGCCCCAGGAACTGCTTGGGAATTGGTGATTTATCCCCTACCTACCCAGAGTGTTTCAGAAACACTACCATTTTGCTTTCTCTCCCAAAGTTGTCAATTTTTTTTTTAATTTTTCCTACTCATTATTTCCAGGAACACGTTTTCTAGTTATTTATGGCTTTCATACAAGAGAGAGATTTATTTCTCCTTCCAGAGGCATTAACTGTAATGATCGTGGTCTGTTTGTTTCTTTCCTCCAATCTTCAAACTTACCCTTTTTCTTTTTCTCTTTCTCATTCTCTCTCTCTCACTCTCTCTCCCTCTCTCTTATTTTCTCACATACAAGTCTCTAGTCATAGTAACGAGGGTAATTACAGTTTCCATTTTTATATTATTAAATATCTGGATTGAGAAAAAAAGAATCATAAGCCATTTGTAATTCAACAGGGTGGGCATGAGCTCTGGAGTTGTCCACAAATGAAATGTTACGAGAAGTCAATTTTCTCTATTCCCATCCTCCTCCATTAGTTCCTGAATTCAGTAACCCTTCAGCCCACTTGCTGTAAGGTTAAGAGGGATGAGAATAATAGCCTAAAATATATCCATATTTTAGAAATTTGTAAATTTAAAAAATGCCTATATACTAGAAAAATTGGTCAGCAATATAGTCACAGAAAAATATAAAGGGCCAACCACATCTCTAATTTATGAACACTCAAATATAAAGAAAGAACTCAAAGCAATTTGAGCCTTTACAGAGAAACTATCACAACCAAGAAACCTTGATTTAGTACTTAAAATGACACTGAAAGGTCTCAATATTGGCAATATGTGATGGAAAAGCTGCTGTCCTCCATATATTTTTCAGAGAAACCAGGCAGGAACTACAGAAGTATAGATTACATTCAATATCAAAATCACTTTAGGCTTCCATACATAGCTTCCAGATGGTGATTTCATTTCAACAATATCTGCTTAGAGTATTTTTAGTATGTCCAAGGAAACACGATATCAACTTCTGAAAGAAAAACACAATTTTTCCATAGGAGATAACATGTGTATGTGTGTGTGTGTGCGCACGCCACATTTCCAACTTATGAAATGCTTAATGATTCACCATATCAACTACAGATGGTCTAAAGTACAGGCCAATAGGATAACTCACATAGGGTCAAGGTTGAATTTTCCAGAGACAGCAGGGAAGTCAGGGCATCATGTACATAAGACTTAGTGTGGCAGTACAGTGAACACAGTTTTCAAAGGAATGAGACAAGCAAAAGCAAGTTTGTAATCTCAGTTAAGGTCTAGTCTTAACCCAATCCACAGAAGTTCCACTAGGCTTTACTAGTTCTATAGGTCTAGATATTTTGAAGATTTTAGCAATGCCAAATATGTCAATTGTACATTAGGCACTAAGGAGATTGGCCCTTGGATAATAGGTCCACATACCCAGTGGAGATAAAATGAGATACACCTGGGAAATAAGATAATCACCTAACTCACCTGAGATTGGTCCATCAGAGGAGACTTGAAGATGGTGTTTTGGGTTCCTGAGTGTCATAGTCAACTTAGACAGCCTATCCAAAAGACCTATTTAGTTGTTTCTCCTCAGTGTATGGTTTTTTAAAGTATGTGTAGGACTTTTAGAGTAAGGTGGGTGAATCATTACTGTATACACTAGTCTTGTTGTTGAGTTGTCCTTTTTCATGGATCTTGGCCTGTTCTTCACTTAATAGTTTCTGGGTCTAAAATCAAGCTCAGTTTTAAAAACCAGTCAAGGATAATGTCTTCTAACTGAGGTAACTGACTTCAGCCTGTCCTGGCTCATGTTTCAACTCTCTTGATTTTAAGTATTAGCTAGTATCCTCATTGGCTACTCATCCATTTTCCCCCATGCTTTATTATTCATAACCACAGATACTTGGAGATGCTATTCCAAACTTTCTGCCCATAATAGTAATTACACGCACCTTGTTTTAGATATGAAAAGGTTGCCAAATGGTCCATTCTATTATATTAAGTGGCCTAGCATCTATTGCCATCAGCCCTGGCCTACAGACATAAGCATGACATAGCTTCTTATTGATGTCAGCCCCATTCATCAGCACATCATGAGGCCTGACAATTAAGTTCATGAACTCATCCTAGGAAAACTGCTACATACCTCACTGCTACATATCACTATAATCACTTTCAAAGTACTCCCCTTGGGAAGCTAGGCAACAACACCAGCATCTAGTCCACCCTTCAGAGCAATTTTGAAACTCTTTTTGTGGAATGTCCACCAGAGCTGCCATAGTATGAGGTCTAACAATTAAATTCACAAACTTGCCACCATGTGCTTATGTTGGCAGCACTGTACAAACAACTCAGTGAAGTTTCATATAACCTTGGTATATCAGAGTCTCACAGATAGGTTCATGTCAACGTGTGGCAGTGTCTTGCAGATGGTATTCATTACTGTCATTGCTTATATATATTGCTTTAGTAAACAGGGTCTCACCAGGGCCACTCCTCAGGTACACAGTCACCAGCTAGGTTTTCCAGGGTTGTGCAGAAGACTATCATGTTCTGCAGGCTTCTCTGAGCCTTTGATTTCCATCCTCCAACATCTGTCATGAACGTTTATAATCTCTTTTCCAAAGTCCTATGAGCATTCACAGCAACATGTTAAAACCAGCCCCCAGGGACCTTGTCAGGGTGTTAAACCCTATGACACAGGAGTTCTCCTATACCAACAAACTCTTCCTTGTTAACCTGTAGTCTGCCTTCCCTGATCCAGCACCCTCAGGTGTGGAATCTACAATGCAATTGTGGTCAGTGCCAAAATTACTTATGATATTTTCATAGTCATCAGCTTTGAGTAAGCATCTAGTACCTGTGAGGACTGTGCTAAACATAATTCTAATATCTTTAAAAAGTAATATCAGATAAAAACAGTTGTTAGGATTAGGTTTTCTTGTGCCCTCAAAAGACTATTAAGAAGTTGGACTCAAAATTAATCTCCAGTTCGTTACAGTTACAAATTTGCAACCTTATTTTCAAATCTAAGTTTTGCATACAAATCTTATTTTTCTATTTGTAAACTTAGCAGATTTAAATAACTACTTTTGAGGGAATTTTGAATAATTGTTTGTCTCCTTTTATAAATTGTATTAAACACTCTCAAGTATTTTGAGCACAATTGTAAATTTATGTGATTTCTTGTTTGAAATAATATAATTATCTGAGTTAATGAACAAAACCTTCCAGAATATAGTACTAAATGAGTCTCACAAATTAAACAAACTTTATAATTACTGTAAATATAAATTTATCATAGATATTTCAAAACTGTCATAAATTTAGTAAGATATTAAATTAAAAGTCTATAGCAATTGCTCAATTTTACACTTTAAATTGTACTTAAAAGGTTATCATACTAATACATTAAATTTATTACAATTTATAAATATGTGTAATGACAAATATCTATTATACATCTTCCTAAAATGAAAATAGTAATGCTAATTTTCTTATTTTATTAATTATTTTGCACTTAATTCTTAGGAACCTAGAGTTGGAATATATCTACTCATTAAGAAAGAAAATTATCATCTTAGTCAACTGGTGTTGTGTAATATTTTAAATACAAGTCAGAGCTGTCAAATTCCAGAGAGATTTTTTTCAATGTCTCAACAATCACTGTATCATTAGCTTCAGTATTTTAAAACTATTTGTTCATGTAGCTTACAAAGCCTACTTTTTTCAACTCTTGACTCAGGTTGAATGTTTTATTAAATTTTATACTTCTAAGGAATTATAATAGATTTAAATGGCTTACTGCCTAATTATGAAAGCCTTTTAATATATGCAATCCAAAATTTTGTGAGCACCTGTTCTCTGTGTGTGTATATATAGTTTTTTTTTTTCCTTTTAAGTTAAATACCTTGATTGAATTTTAGAAGCCTGTATTCTTCTTTGTGCTTAAAATTATACAACTCCTTTGTGTATTTAAAATGATATTCAGTAAATTTTGGCTATTTTCTGACTGTGGAAAGAATTACAAAGTCCCTTTACTGACAAATAGCAATTATAATGTATTATTTTATACTCCAAATACAATCATTTTTTGATCTTCTGAAAATCTTGCTTGTACATGGTTGTTCAACTATCCATCCATTCTTTCATCCACTGAACATTTACCCAAGTCTTCACTGCCATGAAATGCCTTTTCTGAGGAAGAAATCAAGTAACTGAGAATTTGTCACCTCTTACAGACAGACATATCAGGGAAGATTCAGCCCCAGTTCTTTCTCCTACACAATGAGAACACTAAGGAAGGTAGAGCTTGCACCAGGCTGAGGATGTAGGGAATAGCAGTGAGAGCGCTCCAGAGCATGGCAGATAGGACTGAACTCTGTGTTCAGAAGTTTTTTAAGTGACAGTGGAGCTTACAACATCATAGAATATAGCTGTGACCTAAAACAAAAGTATTTACTGACAAATATCTGCTGAGCAGTCACTTCCTAACTATAATTCAACACTGTTTGGAGACTGAGTGTACAGATTTGAACATAACACGTAGAACAAATCCCTGGTGGCTACAGTCTTCATACAACTAGAGTAGAAGAGGCAGCCAGGAGAATTTTTTAAATCCCTGCCAAAAGTGAAAAAGGACTTTCTCATTCCTGGCATAATCCCCACGTTTGCTGGGAAGAATCATGGATTATCTGGGAACATCCTATGTTCTTGTTTTGTTTTCAAAATCCTAATTAATTTCTAAATAGTCTCCATTAAAGAAATAAAGAAATTCTACAAGAGTTTCTTTGGGCACCTTTCATTTATTCCACCATGGCAACCACAGACTGGTATCTAATATGAACACAAAATATTAATAATAATTAGGCTATATGACATAATTGTTGCTATGCTATAATCTGCATTGAATTACACCTTACAATGAAGTTTTAATTCAAAAACTGCTGCACTTTGAGACATCTTGAACTGATCTCTTTGAATTTTATAGTTTCTCTTAAGACTTTAATGTGAATTATTAAAATCATCTGATGAAAGGTGACTTGAACTGGTCTTTATTTAATTATTTAACATGCCCTGAGGTTTATTTGAATGGATTAAGGATGTCATGGTCTAGCATTAGGCCAGTCTCATGTAGCCTTCACTCAATTTTCTTCATAAATAGTGTGATAGTTCTTATCAACATGACAGCAGATTTCTGTGGCTGCTCTAGCCTAGGTGTGTTTTACACACTGTGATATTCACACAAAGACCAAATCGTTTTTCAGAATGAATCCCCACCCACGTTCAATGCATGGCTGTCCATACTGAATAGCTCTATTTATACAAAATGCAAATTAGTCTACAGTAACACAAAGTAGGCTAGTGATTACCTGGGGCAGAGGGTTGAGAGAGAGATCAATTGCAATGGAAAAAGAATAATCTTTTAGGGTCAATGGAAATGTTCCTTGACCACAGTGATAGTTTCATGCAAGCAGGTAACTGATGAGACTCCCTAGATTGTGCATGTCAAATGAATACATTTAAAGAAAGTAAATTATTCCTAAATAACATTAATATGAAATTTTTTGCTCACCGGGAGATTGGGAGAAGAAAAAATTGCTTATGAAACAAAGATAATCTAGTTTAATATTAGGATTACCTTCAATATCATCAAATTATCAAATTCACAGTACTTCTTCAAAATGATGAAAAAAGAAATTTAGCTCTTTCATCAAGAAGTCCTCTTCACATCTTTCTCTTTCACTGTCACACACACACACGCGCGCACGATATTTTAAATTTCAAATGCAAAGAGGGTGATTCTACTACTGCCTTTACAATACTGAGTTTCCAAAAACATGATAAATTAAGTCATGAGCCAAAGTAATGTATTTGAAGATAAAGACTAGAGTTTTCTCTTTTTTTTTTTCTAAATTGTCAATTCTTCACTAACTCATGCAGTCTCATTCCCTAGCTTCTACAATGCTCATGATATTAACCAGGCTTCCTAGAGAAAGGTGTGAACAATCCCAGATTTCCCCCAGAGCCTGCTGTCCCACCAACTGTCAATGGCAACTCTTTCCCTCTGGCCAGAGTTTAAACTAATCAGTGCTGGTTCTTTGTACCCTCAATGAATTCCCCAACAATAAAATAAATAAATAAATTAGTAATAAGTTCGGCAGTTGCCCTGCTGACCACATGGGTAGAGCACACAAAGTTACCATTCTGAGTGGCAGCACTTCAGAAAATACAAAAGTTAGTCACATAAAGAAATCAGAAGTTCAGAGGCTACACCTGAATGTGTGTCACTTTGCCAGAGGACCACTAGGACAGACTCACGTTGTTTCCTGGGTACTTTCCTAAGGGCAGATACAGCACCTGAAAAAAAATTGCAGATCTCACAGAAAAGAGAGTGTGGAGAGAGGGCAGAGTCACTTGCTGTGCAGCTAGAACCTTCCTCCAAGTGACAGGGACAGGGTTTTAGATGCAACAAATGTCCTAACTATCTTCTGAGTTAAAAGAATAAATTATCATTTTATTATTAAGATATTTGCTGTTTGAATTGCTAGCCTGCCTGTATAAAGCCATAAAGGGAAAAACTAACTCCGTGTTCTTTCTGATGCCAGTGTTCACCACAGATAACTGTGTCTCGCCTTTTCCCCTCTTTGAGGTTCTAACTAAAATGTGACCTTCACAGTCAGACATTTCTGACCTATCTAAAACTGAACTGCACCCACAACCACCAGCACCAGCCACACACACAGTCTTACACTCCGTTTGCCCCTTCTCTGTTTCATATTTTGTGCATCATATAGTATAGAAAACTTTGGACATTACTTATATATTTTAGGTCTCCCTCCTCCTTTCACTAATCCTCTCCAGATATTTTTTTCTAATTTATTCACTTTGGAATTTCTGCGGCCTAGAAGGTTCCTGGTATACCATGAGCACTAATTAAATATTGATGAATAAATGAATGAATGCTTATGATACAGAGAGGAGAGAGCAGGTCCAATACACAAATTAGAGACTAAATCATTAACACATAGGTAAAAGTAAGCAGGGAACATTTTCCTTACACATTAATAATAAAGCCTCCATGAGCTTGAATGAACAATTCATCTAGAATTTCACACCCCGATAAATAGAACAATAATTTTCTAAACTGTTGCCATTATTATTCCATGGTATCTTGACATGCATGAGTTATTAAAAATGTGTCTATGGATTAATAAATTTTAGAACACATATTTATTTCCTAGAGAAGCATACAGCACAACATTTTATAAAGAGCTCTGAGAAATCCTGCATCAAAATCAAATTTAAATAAGTACATCAACAGACTAGATTTAATGTAACTCACTTTCCCAAATTTATCTGATAATGACATCCCCATCCACTTTGAAATATCTGTTAACGTCACATTGAACAATGGTTTTGACTGAAGCACATTTTAGGATCTGCTGGCGTATTCAACCTATTCTTCCCAGAGAGAAAAGAAACACTACATTGATCATTAAACATTCAGAAGGTATACAAAGACAGCATTCTGAAAAGGGTTGAGCAAGAATTTAATTTGGCCAAACAAGCAGTTAGTCCTAACCATGAAATAAAGAGAGAAGGACACTTTGCAGAAGCAGTATGAGCAACGGATTGATGACATTAAGACTCAGCAATGAACTTATATGGAGGTAGAGCTAAGTGCACAACAATGCTGATTAATTTTTTTTAACTGTAGTGCAGTTTAATAAAGGATTTTGAAATAGAAGATAAAACACAAAACTAAAATTGATTATAAATAGGCAGGAATCTAGGAAATAATGAAAGTTATAAAAAATAATAAATAGATTCTCCATTATATTTGGGGAAAATTAACCCTCCATTTAAATCTGCCTATTATACACACATAAATTACTGACTAATTATGGATTTAAATGTGACATAAAAATAAAATAATAAGATACATAATAAAGAAGAGAATACCTTAATAATTTGGGGCTAAAATATTTCCAAGCAGAATACTATGGTCAGAAGACTAATAAAAAGAAGCAGCAGGTGTGACTCTATTGTACTTAAACATCGTACATAAAAAAACACAAAAATAGAATATAGAGAGGGCAATCTTTAGAACAATTGCTGCAAATGTAACAAAGAATTATGTTTTTTGATTTGCAGTTTACAATTCATTAATAGTGATCACAAGAACCTATGATTCCATAACTTTCTTCATGAAAGGCAGAAACACAAATAGGTATTAAACCTTTGAAAAGAGGCTTGAATTATTTTAAATAGTATCCATAAATTTTTCAAAAATATTATAGTAAGGTCTATAAGGCTTAGGATTAGCAAGTGCTTGGGGAACAGGCACTCTGGGATATAACATTAGTAGGAGTATCTTTCTCTCCCAATGAGGATCAGAGTTTAAACCATGTTTTCACCCCAACAACTCTACTTCCACTCCTAGAAATTTAACCTAGAAAGAACTAGAAATACGCAAATGTCATGTCTATATTTCATGGAGATTTTCAGTTTGTAACTGAGGAAAAAACTAATAACAATAAAAAGGTGAGAGGAGTTACAGCATGGTTTAAAAAATGTAATGTTTGGAATTAGGATCCTGCTGGATTGAATACCAAAATCTGGCCCAATGTCTTCAATTCCCAAGGTCCTAGTAATGCATGTGACAAAAAGAGTTCCTAATAGTAGATAGAATATAAGATACTACAAGAGTTAAAGTAGCTATATAAAATATTAACATATAAAATGCTTTTTCCATTGCTGCAACATAACAAATGCATAAAGAGTTGTGCGCATGTGTATACACACAAACACACACATAATAATGATTTAATGGAATATTTTGTAACTCTTCAAAAAATGACATGTCAGACTTTGACATGCAAAATTTGTTTGATATATTAAGTCAAAAACAAACAGATAACTTATATACCATATTAATTATGTTTACATCATATGCCTAGTTATATAGCAGAGGGCATATAAAGTACGCATCAAACTCTTAATGATGGTTATCTCAAAGAGCAGGGAGGTAGGTTGGGGGAAAAAATAAGGGGAAAGGAGGCTTTGATTTTCTGGTTTATATTATCTATAATGTTTAAATATTTTATAACAGTTTGTAAGCTTTTGTAAATAAGAAACTTCAAGAAAAAAATTCCCCATTTGAAAAAAAATCAAAATCAAACAAGTCTGGTGTATTTTCATGTAATTCTCTAAAGTGCTTCTCATGCAGGCAGGGCATGTTACTGATGTTCTTTAATGTCTTTTCCATTTCAGATTAAAAAAAAAATTTTTTTTACATAATTTACCCCTGTACTCAAAGATAGGTATACCTAAGATTCCTTATCCCCACCTATTAATTGTTTTATTTCAGTAAAAACTTTCAGTAATTTATTTTGCAATCCTAAGAACTGAGTTCCCTGTGACTTAATTAATATTATTACAGGATTAGAATGAGATTTAATAATGAACTCTGGGGATGCCATTTAAAAAATCATTTTTAAAACTCTTCTGGATTTGAAAGTGAAATAAAATACCGAGTTGAGATATAAAGAACAAGGTAATTTTAAAGTGAGAGGTTAATCCGAGGATTATGTACTTTAATAATTTTGTATGTAATTTCATCATTTGAAGAGAAAGACTTAAATACTGTTTCTAGGTTGACTTAAATAATCTCTCATGGAAGCAATACATTGAAATTTAATTACAGCCTGGATGGTGATTCTCCTGCTAGACTTGGAAAACTAATACAGACTCACACAGTATTCATTTCAAATTGCAGTGCAACTCCAAGGGGATGCACCAGGGATGAGGACAGAGAAAGAACCCAGGTTGCACTAACACAGACTACCGGTGAATTTATTGTACCCAAAACAGTAGCTCTATGAAAACATCTTCTGTGAATAATTTTCCGACTATAAATAAATAGTTCATTATTCACTTAGTAACATGAATTTATTATGGAGCAAGACCAGTACTTTTAGACCTTATGAAATCAGAGACCTGGTATCATCAGAAAAAAATTCTTGAGAAAAACCTTTCAAATGAAGTCTCATCTTGCCTTAGTTAGAATAGAGCACATTTAAAGCAAATACTGAATTGGAAATATATCCTTAAAATAGTTTTGAATAAAAAACTGCCATTTCACATCTGGAGAAATGGCCTAGTGTACTTCCCTAAACAAAGGAAGTGATCTGAAGCCACCGAATTAAGTTAACGTTTTTAGAGTCCCTACAGTTCACTTTAATAGGATTTTATTAAAAATGCTTCTAATATTTCTTACTTCAATTCAATCTCTGCTTTCTAAATATCACGCATACATTTGATCAGAAATACTCTAGGTGTCAAATCTTCTCTCCACATGTATCAGTACCACTCCAATCCAAAACACCAACCTCTCATATCCAGACTTTTGAAATTACCTCCTTCAGGGCCTGCTTCCTGTGATCTAGTCTCAAGGCAATTCTTTCCAAATTGCAATGTCATCATGCTACTCTCCTGCAAAAAATGCCCCCTTCCTAACCACACTTAGAATAAATCCAAAGACCACGGATGACCTGTATGATCTGGCCCATGCAGCACTCTCTTCCTCCCTTGCAATACTTACTTATTTTATTTGCAGTTTTTGGCCAGGGCTGGGTTTGAACCTACCATCTCTAGCATATGGGGCCAGCGCCCTATTCCTTTGAGCCACAGGTGCTGCCCCATTTTGCCCTTGCAATACTTTAGAGACTAGCCACTGCCCTGCATTGCGGAGCTCACATACACTTCCATAATCCTCTCTAGGTGGAAAAATCAGTTCACAGGTATCTCCCTCCTTCATTCAGTTTTTTGCTTAAATGTCATCTCAACAAAGAGACCTTTTCTGATTGCTCTATGTAAAACGAGACTCACTATCATTCTAACCTAATTTTTAGGTCTGATTGTATATTATTTATTTGTTTTAGTGGGATTTTTCTTTTTCTCCTATTGTTATCTCTCATTATAAAAATACAAGCTCCACAGAGTGTGAGTTTTGATTGTTTTCACCACCAGACACGTAACAGGAGCACAGTAAATATTTGCTAGAGATTTGAATAAATAACTCAATGTTATTGTATTTGTCAGCATGCGTGGTCTCAATAATTTTAATATTTTCATGAGCCTTTTACCCAAATTTATTATTTTTTAAACTTTTCCATCTTCTGAAATTATGAAGCCATTTGAAGCTTATGAGTAGGTTTTGTGGGATGATATGTGATTTAATGGATTTTGCCTTCCAAGTAATTCCCATTATCTTACGAACATTCTACCTATTTAGAAAGCAGTAGGATATGCCAGGGTTATAGCTTATGGAAAGAATGATGTACTAAGATAGTAGAAGTTCATTTTAACTTTCATGTTTCATATCTGACAATTGAAACTCATGCATACAGTAGAGACAATCAATTAAACACTTTTGGCTTAGGATCCTGGTTCATGTATGTCAAACTTCTGTGGCCCTAAAGAACACTGGCCAAGACAAAATGATCATACCTTATATGATCATCTGGATATATGTAAGATGACATGAAAGCAAATGTCTCTAATCCCACTGGAGTTAGAGTCTGTGAAGAGAGAAAAAAAGGGAGAGAGGGGACAGAGGAGAGAGAGAGCGGACGGGGTGAGAGTGGGTCCAGGATAAACACTAGTGACTGGCATTAAGAGGTGGCTTTGTGCTCTGTCCAAACCCTGAGCATAAGGTGGAAGTGGAAAGGAAAACTGTACACCCCAGAAATAAGGCTGGGTGCCCTAGAATATAAGATGCTTTGATTTTTATTTTCCGGAGGAAGTCCAGGTGGTTGGCGTATATTTTGAGAAACTCCACTGTAGTCAGTTGACCAGGCTTCATGAAGCTGTAGTGGATGACAGCACTGGCCCACCAAACAGACACCATGATCTTTTTCTGATGAATATTCAGCTTTGGTCTGTGTTTGACACTTCATAGTTGCCCAACCATTGTGCCAAATGCTTGAGATTGTCAAAAAGAATCCATTTTTTATCACGTGTAAAAATATGGTGTAGAAATGGTTTGCTTTCATGTCATGACAGCAAAGAAAAACAAGCTTTGAGACAATTTCTCTTCTGATGCTTTTTTAATCCACCCAGAACCCATCTATCTAGCTTCTTTTGTTTAAAGTTCAGATTAATATGAGGTATATATGATTAGGTCACATTGTTTGCATTTCTAAGGTAAAATTCAAGATGTGGGTGAGCCCTTCATCTGATGGTGTGCCGTAGATCATTAAGTTATGGCCATTAGGTGAGAATTTACCAATATCTCTCCCTCCTCTCTGTTCTCCTTTCTCTCCTCCCTATTCCCCTTTCTCTCCTCCCCTCTCTCCCACTACTTGAATGTACTTGTGTTTCTAACCAATGGAAAAACAACTACAAGCCCACGGGAATGAGAAAAGGACAAGAATCCAGCTTGTTTACTTTGCCAACTTGTTTCCAACGGTCCAATATTGGTTGGAGTGGTAGTATCAAACCTTGCTTCTAATTCACATACAGGTTGAGATGGATTCGTTGACACTACAGCTTTCAGCTCATTAATATCTGCTTCCTTTCAGGTCACCCACGTAGCTCATTGTCAAGATTAAAATCACCAAAACTACTCACTCCATAATACACCATGTATTCGTTAGCCGCATCCTCCCCACTTTGTTGGTATTTTGAGCTGTCTGTTTTCATACTCAAAATTAATCTTTGACTTATTCATAGTTTCACACAAATTACTCTAAAAGACAATCAAAAAATAATCACAAGTTACAATGTGCACTTGCAGGCATGAGGCTATACCATCACAATAAAAACAGGACAAGAAGCGTCAAAGTGCAATGTCAGAATATCAAATGTCAAACTCAGTATGTAAGGGAATCAGACATTTATACTTAATAATCTGAACAGTTAATAGCTGTCCATTGTGATAGTAAGCAACTTGTCCAAACGTACAAAATAAGTGGCAGAATTTATTAATGAACATGAGCTTGTCAGGCTCCAAAGTTAGTAGTAGTATATTCACTTCATGACAATAATCCTATTTTATCTCACCATAAATAAATATTAAGTGAGATCATAATATCATAAATATTAAATGAGATCAAAACCATAACCTCAAATATATCAAATTTCTTCCCTCAATATCCAAATTTCTTTGTATAATTTTATCCTTTCCCTTTGTCTCCTTATTTCCTTGACTAAATCATATGCCTTAGTTTTTACTGTTCTCCTCCATTGCTTTCCTTCTTCTCATAAATATACTTGTCATCTTCCTTCCAAAATAATTAAAGGAACAATAAATTATGCATAAAAATTATACATAAATTCTTAGTTTTTCATAAAGCTCTCCTATTTCTCTCCTATTTATATTCAGCATTTTCAAAAGTTAATATTATTCACTACCAAAGCACCCTCCTACAAGTAAACCCTTGTAATTTGGTTTCCATTACTACCATCCAATGGAAACTGTTTTCTTAAGACAGAATTTCCAGGCCAGGTGAGGTGGCTCAGGCCAATAATCCCAATATTCTGGGGGGCCACGGTGGTGAATTCCTCGAGCTCAGGAGTTCCAGACTTGCCTGGGCAAAAGCAAGATCCCATCTCTACTAAAAAAAAAAAAAAATAGCTGGACGTTATGGTGGGAACCTGTATTCCCAGCTACAGGGGAGATTGTTCTAACCCAAGAGTTTGAGGTTGCTATGAGCTGGGCTGACACTACTGTACTCTAGGCTGGGCAATAGACTAAGACTCTATCTCAAGAAACAAAACCAAACAGAAGGACTGAATTTCCACGTTAACTAGTGCTGCTGCATCATCAACCCTTTGACATTTCTACAAGATTTTGCAGTTAACAATTCCCTGTTGATCATTGCACTAATTTTGTGACCCTGAACTATCTAAGATTCCCACTTATATCAGTTGTTTATCATTGGTTAACTTCAAAAATATCTTCTAGTATGTCCCCATCAGGCCCTCCAAACAATAATGATGGCTACAAGCAAAAAATAGGCTTTGTGGCAGGCACCTGTGGTCCCAGCTACTTGGGAGGCAGAGGCAGGAGACTCGCTTGAGCCCAGGAGTTGGAGGTTGCTGTGAGCTGTGATGCCACAGCACTCTACCCAGGGGGATAGCTTGAGGCTCTGTCTCAAAAAAAAAAAAAAAAAAGAAGAAGTGAAAGCATAATCCAAACTTTCTTCTTTTTGGCAACATTCATTCTCACTTATTCAAATTTTTCTTTCTACCCTGTTACCTTGGAATTGAGACAGGTACTAGCAAGAACTAAAATAAAGTGTATTATCCACATAAGAATGTTTTGAAAACAATAAGGATAGTTCACAATTTTTAATTTACGTGTTTAACTTTGCCAATATTCTGTCATCAGCATAGGGGGAAAAATATTTGTTACACACATATTATTCTCTGACATGATTTGCTGTGACTTATCTGTTATCAAGTTAACACTCAAATATATTTTGTTATCTTAAAATTGCTAGTATTTGATAACAAGCTCTTCAAAAGTGGGCAGAGTGTAAGGTCCTGATTTGTAACACCTTCTTATTTCTGTGGTCTACATACTCCCACCACAGCCTAATTAAACCTACTAACATGATGTCAGTGAACATGGGCTTGCAAATGAGCACAGCCAGCTCTCCTTGACAGTCTGAGCCAGCTCCCGTACAGCAGCCCTGACTCCACAAAAGAACATTCTAGGCCCTCATCTTTTCCTTTCATGTGTTTATTTTAAAGAAATTGGGAACTTTGATAGCATCTAGTGAACTGTTATTATTTACTGTAACAGTAAAAATTTCCCCAAATAATAATCTCATTGATTGGGGCAGGGAATAGTGGGATTCTTGGTCATTTAATTAATTATTTAAAAATATTTATTAAATGTTAATTATTTGGTAGGTAATCTTAGACTGCTGGGAGTACACATAAGAAAGACAGACAAGATATTGTTCCAAAGAGCTTATATTCTTGTTGATGGAGACAGACAGCAAACAAACAACAAAAATTGAAATTAAAAAATACAGTTGTGAAATTAGATTATAAGAGTAGTTA
Organism: Otolemur garnettii; assembly: GCF_000181295.1. Taxonomy (NCBI): domain Eukaryota; kingdom Metazoa; phylum Chordata; class Mammalia; order Primates; family Galagidae; genus Otolemur; species Otolemur garnettii. The sequence continues at coordinate 6,580,568 of NW_003852490.1, forward strand.
ATATATAACCTAATGGCCTTTTTCTTCTGATTTCATAATCTTAAAGGTCTTATTTAGTAAAAACCCAATCCCCTAACGTACTTTGCGTAATTATGGAAACAACTCATTTTCGTGTGTTCTGTGAAGGCTGATGCTATTTTCAGAACTTTCAGGATTCAACTGACCAAAATGTAAAATGATTGAAGTGTATATATAAACAAAAATGTATGTTCCTCCTCCCCCTCTCCCACCTTCTGCAGTGCCAAAGGGTAAGATGCTGTCAGAGTCATAAGATCACTGACCTTTAATATTGAAGGGAAACCAAGGCAGGTTAAATGTAGAAAAAGCCATTTCTTTCATGTTTTGTGGACACCTTAGGCTCTTTATTTTTTTTTTTTTTTGCCTTTTTAAAGAATTATCTCAGCAAATATTTGCAGAAATATCCATTACGCCATTGACAAGACTCGAATTAGTAATAGAGTTATAATTTATCATTGAACAACATTAAGCAATTATGTTGAAATAACTGTGAATTAGCTTCCATATAATATCATTCCAGGGAAATGATTACAGTCTTCAATCGCTGATCTAATTACTATATACAAATAGTGAAATAGTCACTTATCCCAATAATAAGCATTAATAAATATATTAGAAATCACATTGGCGGGTTATGTTTATATTCTGCGTTTCACAGATATTTTTCGTTATGAATTAAAGAGGGTGTGACAATTCTTATTCCAATAGACACATTTTGCACTGCTTTCCTTTTTCTTCAAGATCTAATTTAGGCAAGTAGAGTGGGAATTTAAGTGCTTGCATTATTATTTTCATTACCACATTATTCATTTATATAGCATCTCTCTACCTCAAGGATCTCAAGGTGATTCACAAACATTAATTGCCAAATACCCATAGTTTACCTTTGAGATATGTAAACCTGAAGTTGTGCTAATTAAAAATTATAATCAAGTCCCCATTGTACACACATACTTATTTATAATATAACCCCTTCAAGGCTCTGGAAATGTATCTGTTTGAGAATGAGTAATCAGAGAACAACGGTAGCAAGCTGCTGGGCCAGTAGTGAAGCAGGACCTGTGAGAGAGAATCTGGCCCTTCTCTTTGAAGTGATTTATCTATGTGGAAAATAAATGATAAAGTGTTAAGCTAAGTCCATTAATATTTTTATTTTACCAACACAAATCTAACGCCAGACTTGTACCCTCTGGGATGGAAGAACAGTTCCATGTCAGTCATTACTAAAGTTTCTTCTCTGTGCTAGTATTGAATTAGAATCACAAAGCCTCATATGATATTCAAAGAAGGGATCTCTAATGCCTGGTGTCTCCAAGTTACTCGTGACATCCTTGCTGGGGTTGGTTCATTAAACTCTCTGCCACTTCTATGCTGTGTGCCTGGCAAACTGCCTGTCTGACCATATTCAGAAGCCACATCATGGACATCACATCGGCGTACTTCTATAAACCTAAGAAAAATTTGATTTTTGAAAGGAAACAATAAATGATGAACATCACAGGAGAGTCCACCCTGTTGGCCTGAGGGCCACATGCTGATTTTGTGAGGATTTCTTTGCTTATCTCTTTGCTTATCTGTGGTGTTCGATACCATGAAAAGTGCGCGTGAACATTTTTTTGTTAATCGCCTTTCATTAGTGTTTGTGTATTTACTCTGAGGCCCAAAGACAACTCTTATTCTTTCAATGTGAGGCAGAATGAATAAAAGGTTGGACACCCCTGGATCACCACGATCAAGATTTTAAGAAGTGTAGACCCAAATAAATAATACCAAGAAAAAAATGCATAATATCACTATAGATCAGACATTTGAAAGATAATCACATCATATAAATAATTACTTTGACAAATAAAATTTTGTATAAAATAATTCTCAGAAAATATAACTTATAAAACTAAAAAATGGAACACCTATGTATTATTTTAACAATTAAAGACATTACTTGATAATTTCAGGGAAGTGAATGAAGTTAGCAAAGCAGTTTACCAGCTTCAGGGTTTTCAGTTACTAAATAACACTATTTGTTTTACTGGCTTTGTTTTTCTTGTCTGTAAATAAGGAGTTTAAACTATATTATCATTCCATAAAGGAAACTCCAGACCAATAAAGTTTCACTAGCAAATTCTGCCAAACATGTAAGGAAGAAATAGTCCCAATGTTACATAAATTCTTCCAAAAATAGAACACTGAGTGTGGTCTTCAACTCTTTATTAGGCCATCAAAATCTTGATACCTAACCACAAAAAGCACAGTGCACAAAAAAAAGGCATGTTGCTCATGAATGTAGATGCAAAAATTCTCAATGAAATATTAGCTATATTAAAACCATTTTGATTATAAACACAATACAGTGTGAGCAAGTATCAACGTCACTTGAACAGTAACAATCGTCATTGCACTCTGTCCTTTTAACAGAGTAAAGAATAAAAATCATACGATCCTATCAAGAGGTGTAGAAAAAAGCTTAAGAAAATTTAAACTCAACCTCTCACTTAAAAAGGAAATCCTAACTAAGAATGAGAGAGACATTTCCTTTACAGAGTACTTAGTCAAAACCTAGAGCAAACATCTTACTTAATGGTGCCAGTCATACTTTCTCTTTGAGATTAGAAATGAGATAAAGATATTAAGTCTCAGCATTTAAATTCAGTACTCAGAGAACTGTGCCCCAATGATGTGCATGTACACACACCTACACACACACACACACCCTCCACACACACAAAATGAGGACAGCATTTGCTTTAATGGAGGTATAAAGATGTCATTAAAAAAATCCATAAGATTGGCCACATTTGTTTCAAAATTATGTCTATATCAAAGTACCAGCAGTACAGATAGTTTAATGTCTGAGATTGTATCAACCAACACATTTTAATACATTTAGAAAAGAATCATAGCAATCAAAGAGGATGGGGGCAAGGTAAGAATGCCAAAATATCTTACCTAACTGGCAGAATTCTGTGAGATGTAGGTGAATTCAGTGTGGTATGTGCCCCACAGCCAGCTCCTTCACCACAGGGTTACTGTGCTGAATCTTTCATTTCCCTTTGCCTTTCCGGGGCCCTACTGTGAAAGAAGCCTTCTTAAGTCTTATCATAAATAGCTACCTTCACTAATGCAGACAACCCACAAACCCAAGAAACAGTGCAGCCTGGCTCCCCCAACCCTAGAAAGTTAGCTCCCTCTCAGATTGGAGTCTTCTTGCTCTGGAGCCATAAAGATGTTACTTTATTTCCTTGGGCTTCAGATTCCTCATCTGAAAAATGGAGCTATTGTTCCTAACTCAGGGGATTGCTACAAGGGTAACGGTTACATTGCTTGGCGTGTAATAAGTGCTCAGCAATTGTTATCAACTATTATGATGACCATTAATACCCATCACAAAATGAACTTGCCCTTTCATCCCTAAACAACCATTCTATCAGAATGTAATCAGCATACTGGGTTATTTGTTCTTGTGTGGCAGGCTGAGTAGAACATCAGTTGGCCAATCCAAAACAGTCAGAGTCACAGCTCGATGCTAACCAACCACAGAATTTATTTTACCGATTTTCACTTAGAATCTCAGGCTAAAGTGCTGCATTTTAAAAATATATTTTTCTTATGGACAATTAAGGAATACCTTCACCTTTACAGCATTAAATCAACACCATCGAATATATTCAGATGTTTTTCTCCCCCCCTCAAAAAAACAAGGAAAAACCACTCCAAAAGTAAATTCAATAACCAACCTCTCGTAAAGTAGAAACAACTTTCAGCTTATGAATAAAAATAATTAAACACAACAAAATTTTAGTTAGCCCCAAGCTTTAACCTGGACTATAAAATAAGAAATATCACTAAGGTATTTTTAAAAATCTCTTCTAGGAAGTTGTATAATCTAATTTTTCAAATATTTACCCCAAAGTATTAAGTATAAAACATAAGCAGAATAATCTCCGGGGTGTCTAACTTTTTGTTTCTGCCACACATTATAAGAATAAGAATTGTCTTGGGCCACACATTAAATACACAAACACTAATGAAATCTGATGAGTCAAAAAACGGTCTGCGCATTCTTTTCATGATACTCAACACTACAAATCAGCAAAAAAATTCCTCACAAAATCGGCATATGGCCTCCAAGCTGCTGGTCGAACTCCCCTAGGCTAGAAGTTTGTCTTAGCTTCTGTTCTTGGAGGTTTTCGATAATTGTGGAGTCTTGAGGATATGAACAGGAGGGATTGCTTGAGAGACCAATATGGTAGGTACATACTTATATAGAGGAGATAGAAGCAGATGACTCCTGTTACACTTATGGCTACTATGCCACTGGTATTGGTGGCCTCAGGTTGCATCCTGGAGACTTTGGGGAAGAAGGAATGGGTGAAGATGAATTGTTATGTGAAACCACCATTCCAAAGTAAATACCCAGGTTCATGAAACCATCCTTACAAAGTAAATGCCCAGTAAATAGAGAAATGTGGTAGATTTATGTCAAGTGATTCACTAAGTCAGAAGTTGTTACCTATGTGCTTACTAACCATTTCAGTAAGTTTTGAGTCATTAACTGAGGTAGGATTATCTTATTGGCTCCTTGGCCCCAACATACTTTACAAGGAACATAGGTCTAGTTAGAAATGATTATGTGAGGACAGGAGTGGTGGCTCATGCCTGTAATCCTAATGCTCTGGGAGGCTGAGGTGCACGGATTGCTTGAGCTCGGGAGTTCCAGACCAGCCTGAGTGAGAGCAAGACCCTCCCCATCTCTACTAAAAATAGAAAAATAGCTGGAGATTATGGTGGGCACCTGTAGTCTCAGCTACTCAGGAGGCTGAGGCAGGAGGATCACTTGACCCCAAGCATTTGAGCTATGATGAAGCCATAGCACTTTAGCCTGGGCAATAGAGTAAGACTCTGTCTCAAGAAAGAAAAAAAATTACATGGGAGAATGGGACCTAACTAAGATGCAGTGAGAGGGTGCATATGCCTTCCTCACTGCTACTCCCTGCAGTTGTTTGTTTCAGGGTGAACTTGCCAACCCCAGAAAAAAGTGGAAAATAAAGCTCAATGAAATGCAAAAACAAAAATAAACTCTATTTAACTTTCTTTTTTATACATTGTAGATGGACTCCCTGGGCATATCTACTTCCAAAATGCTTACTTATAATTTTTTTTCTTTCTTTTTTCATCTTCCTGTACAGCATTCTTTTAATTCATGCAGCTACAAATACTTTTCCAAGTGTAAGACTTTAAAAAATTGATAATTATTCTAACATCACTGAAGTTTCATAATAAAATTGCTAATAAAACAATACAGTTATGAGTTCATAAAAATTAAGTTTAAAACAATCCATATAATTCTACCTCAGGGCAATTTATGTGACCAAAATGTTTGCACTCCTATAGTATTCTAAAATAAAATTTGAAAAACTATTCATTATCAATGTAAGTGCATAAAGGATAGAAAACATATAAATACATCCTCTATCTATACTTGCATTGATACAGTCTCTCATGTAGCACACAGCAGCTGATATGCATCTTGAAGGCTCTATTTGGCTTAAGCTGAAGACAAAATGCAGCCAGTAGAAAACTATCTTGAAAGTACCGCCAAGCCTCATTTGGCACCAATAGTGATGTGTGACAGCACTTAATGAAATATCATATCTTTTCAATTAAAATGTTATATACTGGAGGTGTCCTTAAATTACACCAAATAACTTTCAAGTCCAGAGCTTAGTGAGGCATCAGAAAATGAACTGTGTGCTGTTTTGAAGCATTCGTGTGAACGCCTCATCATTATTTTTCACCATTAAAAAAGAAAACCACTTTGCCCCAAATAATCAATATTGAGAAAAATAAGTGTTCTATACTACAACATCGTTTTTATTTTAAATGATTTATCCACTTCTGAAGAGCCAGAAGAAAATTAAACTTCATCAAAAGTCCCATTCATGCTTTCCAAACCAGAATTAATAGCCTGTCATTTTACTTATGCCATTCTTTCATTTCTGTGATTATGGAACAGTGGTTTCGTGATTTGTTTCTTCCACTGCGGGCTGCTGATTGTACACTGTGGTTAGCTGATAGTTGTCTGGAAGGAAAGTCACCCCCAGTGCATTGTGGGAAGTTTCAGTTTAGAATCCCTGCCAGTGGCTCTGTCGGAAAAGCAGAAAAGGGGCAAAATATATTCAGTACCTCCTTTATTTAGTCACAATTATAAAAGCAGCAGACGCGTACATTTTATAAAAGATTGATTAAATGCTTCAAGCAATCCTCTTAGATGGAATTGGTAGATGCCAGATTGTCACTATGAGACTATCCAGAAAAGGAAAAGACATTTTTAGATGAAAGGGGTACTTTGTGTTTATTTGGATGTCAGTGCATGTGTATATGTGACAAGCTAATAGCCCTAAGAATTATCAAATTAGTACCTTTTGCATCTGTTGATTTCCCCTATTTCTCCATCTCATATTAATGCCTTCCTCACTGTTAATTTATTTAACTGCCTCCTCACCAGGAATTCTTAGCAAATATTACTATTTAGTTAGGTAGGGTTTTTTATGCTTGGAAAAATCCTTTACCATCTATCCTTTGTTATGTGATCTTTGTGATATATTTGGGGCAATCGGACCGGTGTTATTTTACCAGTAAAGATCTTGGGGCTCAGAGAATGTACAAGCCATGACTTATCTCCAAGGTACCTTGCCTTTTTAAAAGCTGAAACTAAAAAGAACTTCTGCATTCCTAGCAGGATGATCTTTCTATTCTTCCATCCCAAATCATATTTCTTTACAAATAATGTGACTCATGCTGAAAACAAAAGTGAAAATGAGAACCATCACTCATTTTGCTGCATTTGATATGGATAGCTTTGTGCACCAACAGCTCCAAATCATAAACGCCAAATATATAGGTTATTAGAATAAGAAAAAGTGACAGAAATGACTAGCTCGTGTTCCTAGACAGTAGCCAGCTGATGGACTAGTTGAGAGTCCATCTGCAAAGAGCATTAAAGGAAAGTTGAGGCTGGAAGGCAGCTGATGACCCTTCCCGCTGGCTATGTTTGTCCAGGGTACTTCTGAAGCCGGCACCGCTCCTCACATCCCTTCCCTGTTTCTTCGCCTGGTTCCCATCCAGCTCCTCATCTCCCCAGCTGCCTTCCCAGCACCTGTATTTACTAAGAACATTGAAGCGGAGGGAAAGAGGTGCTTTGCTATTCTGTCACAGGCTGTGTCTTGCCCTTACTAAGCAGTAACATGTATCAGTAACAGCTTAAACCAGTCTGCTTCAAACCTGCCCATGCATTTTGATGTCCATTATCTCATTTGATCATGAGTGGATCTTTGTGAAACAGGCCGAGATAAAAGGCACTTTTGAGAGACAGATCACAGAGATTCAGAGAGGTGATCTTCTCAAGGCCCCACAGCTCACAAGAGGCAAATCAAGAATAATAATTCAAACTTTTTGACTCCAAATTCTGTGCTCTTTGAACCACATCTGTGAAAACAGAGACCCTAGAAACTTGCTTTGGAAAATTTATTTATTTATTTTTGCTTCTTTTGTCATCTGGAAAGAGGCAATTCGGAGCTGATGATACCAGGGGTATTGCTTACAGTGGTTTCTAGCCCCTCTGGGGTGAACGCAAGAGGAATGCCAGGATCTTTCACTCATTTTCTCACTTCTCAAATAAAATGGTGATACGCAGGCTCCATTAGAGAAGTGCAAGCAGTAAGTGAAGTGGGGCAGGAAACACATTTTGTGTTGCCTGAAACTTATACAATTTCTGAAATCCTTTTTAAGAAAAATAATACAAAATCATGAATGAAAGCTGGGCTCCATGGCTTAATGCCTGTTGTCCCAGCAACTCAGAAGGTTGAGGCAGGAGGATCTCTTGAGCCCGGGAGTTCAAAGCCAGACTGGGAAACACAGAGAGACCCCATCTCTAAACACACACTATATATGAAATTAGGTATTCAAGCAAATGCTTACCTAAAACAATAAAGAAATCTCAAATTACAATTTTTTAGCAACAAATTGCAACATCCAGAAAACTAGCATGTTATTATTTATTTACCAACACAAATCCAAAGTATTATTTTCTTACATTTTTGGCTGAATAGCTGCTGATGGCCTCTTCATATGATAAAGATTTTACAGTATAATTTTCAATTTAAAGACAAAGATGATTCCACTTTTCCTCTGGCTTGTTTTTTTTTTTCCCTACTCCCAAACCTAGGAGCCAAATTTTCTAAGGCATGTTTATGCAACTCTTATTTATGTTTAATACAACTCTAGACTCCATCTTTGTGTCAAGATGAGTAGGCCCAGTAGATAGGAAGAGCAGGGCAGGGTAAATAAAGGTTACCCAGTGCTCCCTAGAGGGTGCACTTAGAAACACCTGCTTAGCAATCACCCTTCCAGGACCCTCTAACCAGCATGGATAGTGCAGAAGACAAACACGGTCACACTGAAAAATACTGATGCTGTCAACCATAAGAGAAGCAGCAGCTTATATGGTTCCTTCCTAGCCTAGCAAAGTGTGGCAGAGGGAAGTTTTTTCTATGGGCACAAATCAAGCAGTAGTCAGCTCCTGGAGGAATCCTAAGAAGACTCTGACAGATCCTTTTTTCAGTCATTCATTCAACACACACACACATACACACACACACACACACGACCTTCAATATCCCAGGCACCGTGCTTCAATATCCCAGGCACCCAGGAAATGTAAGCAATGTTCCATCTTTACCACCTTAGAACTCAGTAAAGAATTTCCATTCCCCAGTGGATATAAGGTCCTGGCATGGAAAAAAGTGAGTTCCCCAGGACACCATGGACAATTTTTTTCACAGTGGTCTTACAGAATTCTTGATTCTTGACTGTACAGTGAAGTAACTGGAACATTCCCTAGTTCTGATCACCACAGAGATTAGTGCCGTGCAGACATGCAGACACGTTTCACTGGCTGACACTGGCATTCTAGGATCCTGAAATCCAAATGAAGCCTCTGTAGCAATAATGGAGATAGCCACACAAAATCACAGAAGCAATTTTAGCCAGAAAAGAAATATCTCCTCACATGAACTCTCTATGATAGGGCTAAGCTGAGCCACCCTATTATTTTAAAATCCATACCGTAACAGAAAAGTTTTAGATGTCAGGAATCCCTTTACAGAATGTAGATAATAACCCACATGACATGTCGCATTTGGGGGCACATTTTCATCACTACTCATTGTGTTTGAAACAAACAGTGGATATTCTAAACCTTTATTTTAAGAAATTCATATTCTGTCACCTAATTATCCTCCCAAAGCTATAATCCTTTGTCTGTGAAATTATAATTTATTCCTATGGAAATATGATTATGACTTCAGGTGAAGGAAAAAACAGGAGAAATGATGAAACTTTTTAAAGTACCCTTTTTCATGCAAATCCCCCTAACAATAAAGTGAGAATTAAGACAATATAAAATGCACGACGAGCTGGCAAAATTGTGGCTAAATACACCATTTCTAAAATTTTCTCAGCATCAGGTGCTTAAAAAGTACACAGCCTATTTAGGGTGTCTGCAAGGGGCATCTCTGCTTGTTTTTCCACTTCTATTTGAAGATACTTTCATATTTCACAATTTTTTTACCTTCTTTAATTTTTAAATTTCACACTTTCTGTAAATATTTTTAACTTTTCCAAACTAATGTCCTCTACGTAGGTAAAATGTCTGAAAGGCCTGTTTATGTCAGCATCTTTTAGTCTGAATTCTACAAATTGCTTGGTAGGGTATTGACTTTCTAACATTGTGTATTTAAAATAGCAACAAAAAAAAATTAGTGTACAACTCTACATTTACATAAAATGCACTTATCTACTGAGTGGAAGATACAGTATAATTAACTTCTTCAATCTGAATTCTTTTCCACAGTTTCCTTTGTTTTACATGATTATTATATCCACTGGTATGTTTTTCTAAGTTCTTCTTGTTGCTCCTACATTATTTTCTACACTATTCATGCACCTCACTCCTTGACTCTTCCTCCTTCATTGAGGTCACTGATATGTTTCCCTCCTGGTTCCCCTGCGTCTCTGATTACTCCTCTTGGTCTCGCTTTTGTGCTTCCATGCGTCATCCACAAGCCAGTATTGACCTTTTGCATCTATTCTTGGATTCAGGCTTTGTGTTTATCCCAATCTGATAGCATTGAACACCACTGTTTGTCAAGGCCTCCCAGATCAGGCACTTCCAGCTGCATTTTCTAAACAGCCCATAAGAGCTCCCCTGTGGATGTCTTCCTCGGGGGTCACATCACATCACACTCAACAAGCAAAGAAAATCTTCCAACATTTATTCCCTGTCTATAGCATTTCTTGCTGCTAGGGGCCTCAAGATTCTTTTGATTTCAACTAGAAACCATGCAGTCATCTATAACTTTTCCCTGTGCCTCATTCTTTGAATTTTGTCCGTCATTGTGGACAAAACATTTTCTTATTGGAGGAAATATTCATCCCTCCCACATCACCCCATAAGTGGAGACCTCCCCACCATCCACGATAAAGCACCTGGCTCATCTTGTTCTGCTGTCCTGGCCTCACCCACCATTACTCGTCTGCCAAACGAAAACAGATAGATAGTCCTAAAACAGCCATTAGACATGCTAGTCTTGATTTCAGAGCATGATGTGGCTCCATATTTTGTCATTTCATATTTTCACTCAAATATTTTCTTCCCATCTTATTTCTCCAACCTAATTTCTGACTAATTCCCAGTATGTGGCTTGTAATCCACTATTTTCCAGTTCCCAAATATTTTCCTATTAATCTCCCTCTTAGTATCTTTGTCCATGCTGTCCCTCTACCCAGAATGATATAAAGTCCACCAAAGGTCCCTGACTGTGGCTAAGTCCATATTCCCACCTCTAATATCCGTTGGAAGTTCTAAGCCACTTGTCACAACATTAAATAAATGGGTGAGGCCACCTACGTGACTCCCTTACACCAGGTCTTTTATTTTTTTAATTAAATCATATAAAGTTGTTGCATCCCAGTGAATTCACAACATTCTAGCTGTGAATGCCAAGTTTGCACTTTCAGAAACTCCAACACTTCTGATCATTTTGGTATGATCAGACTCTGATTAGTGGGGAGGAGGGGGAAGAAGTAAGCTAAATTAGCTCCAAGTCAAGCCCAACAACACACAGTTATTTGTGTTGATTTAGAAAGTTACTCATATTTTGCTAAGTCTTCACCTCCTCATAGTTAAAACTGGGGTATTAACATCAACTTTCCCTAACACACTACACTGTTAATGGAAGTTGAAATTAGATAATTTATGTAGAAGAACACCATAAAGTATTATACAAACGTACAGACTTATTACTAATTCATGATAACAAAATTCATGAGATACTTAGTTTTAAGCCATAAACTTAATTTAATAATTTATAAAGAGGAATAAGATTTCTGCTGACTGGAAAGATATACGTGCTCTAGAAGTAAAACATGGATTAAAGGATCTAAGGAACTGAGTAAATAATGATAAGGTTTTTGGGAAATGAATCTTGGGACTTGAATGGATTGAGTGATGACTTGCAGTAATCCTTGACCTTTAAAGGAGGTTGTATTTTGTGATGGATATAGGGACCCTGGACTCATTTCTGCAGACATCCAATTCCCCTATGCCATGGAAATCTATTTGCTTTGAGAACAGAAGATAATTGCAATTTTTGAATATGTATATTTCCTATGCGATGGGAAACAAATTATATCTTTTCATTTAAAATTAACCCATAAAGATAATCCAGTTTATGATGTTTTGCAAGTCTCTCAACATCATACTGTATCTAAGAATGAATTGCTTCCTCCTCTGCATTCCATTGTAACTTTATTGTCATGTGCTGGAACCAGAATGCCTGAGATCATATTCTAACTCTATTAGGTTATCTCGAACAACATTTGTGAAACTGGAATTATAATGTACTTAACATCATAGGTTGTATTGAGAATTACAAGAGTTAATGAGTGGAACATAGTAAGTACCCAATGAATCTCTCATGTAATTTTAGTACTTATTTCATTTTGATTTGTGTTGTAACCATCTCTTTGCATATCTACTAGACTGTAAACATCTTCAGAATATAGGTTCTGTCTTATTCCACTTTATTACATTATCAGCACTTCCCGTAATGTTTGCTCACTGAAAGTGTTTGACATATTTGATGAACATATCCAGGGCTGTTTCACATAGGCGCCTTCTTTTGTCAACCACTATTTGATCTTAGAAGCCTTGTAAGCCTTCCTTCACAGCCAAAGTTGTGGTTGATACTCCTTTTATTTCTTCCAAACAACAGGCTCTTAATCAATATTGATGGTTGATTAATTGATTGATTGCACATGAAGTAGTTTCTCACATTGTCATGAAACCTGAATAATGACGCATACTGGTCCAGGATGCTCCCATGTTTCCTTTATCTTCCATTTGCCATCTTCTCTCAGCTCTTACAGTATCAGTCAGAGGTAGCAATGACAACAATGGTGCCAATTATGTGCAAAACCAGATATAGGAGTGTTACAAATCTCCTCACAGACCCAAATATTTTTGAGATAATAAAATATTAATTGGTGCCTTGGAGAAGAAAGACTTAGAAGAAACTGAACAGCAGAAAGAATTTATAAGTACACACTGTGACATGACAAAAAGCAAAAGCTCTAAGAACAAGACCCTTTGTGCACCATGTATAGGAACTGAAAATTCGAAATGATGACACTGATGCTCTGTTTTCTTCAGAAACATGAAATTAATCCTTTCCTCAACTAACATTATGGGTAGTGATTGATACTACCACCCGACAACGCATAACATTATCACAAGATACTTCTTTTCTGATTTTACATAAACTTATTTTGATGCCCCTTTATTCTCTAGGGAATAATTTATATTTATGCATAATTAAATTATATCACAATTTTTTTTCATCACCTACCATACAGTTCTCTTTTACCATCCAAGAGAAATGACTCACTCTATTTTTCTCTATTGGAATTTATAGCTAAAAACTATATTTATAAGAAATATTTTTCCTTATTTTATAAGAAATAAATTTGCATACCTATTTTACAAAATATACCTTCAATAAGGCTATGAGCTAATAGGGGCAGAAGTCCTATATTTGTTATCCTTATAAATACCTAGGACCATGTCTGACAGACAGTAAGAATTTAATAAGTTGTAAAATAATTTAATGAATGAACAAAGAGGTAAGTACTATGTATATGTTCACCAAATGCCAAAGCCCTGGGAGTTTCAAATAAAATATGAAAACTAATACTTGGCCGAGAAAGGCTCATATTAAAGTTGAAGACAAAATATACTCAAAGTTTTGGCTTCTATGAATAGTTATCAATAGTACCTGATAGCAGAGTATTTCTCCTACCATGAACAACTATAAAGTTGGACAAAATCACAGAGATGAAAGAGTCCCATGCTTCCCTTAGTTCTATCCATGGGGATAATTTCTCAAAATAGCACAGATAATTGGAGCACAAGCAGAGTACACTGGATTGTTAAACTGAGAAGACAAACAGGAGTTTGAGGTTTTTGGTTTTTTTTCTTCTTTTTTTTTTTATTATTACATTGATACAAACATGGGGTACAGTGTAGTGTTTTCATATACATTTTGAAATACTTTCATCAAGCT
>NW_003852490.1:6594670-6605980 GCF_000181295.1 Otolemur garnettii
GGGCTTCTTCCATGAGTTTGAGGTTTTGAAGCTGCAGAAATCTTCATTGAAGGAAGCCAGAGACAACTGACTTGAGATTGAGGTGGATTATAGAAGACTGTATGAAAGTTCTCTATGAGTCTTTGGCCAAGGTCTGGGACATGCATACACAGGGTGAAACGTCATGAGGTTTCATCGGCGAGGGACTGCTATGGGGTTGCTCAGCAGTTGTGGGAGACTATGGAGTATTGTACCCGTGAGGGTAGACAGACTTTGTTCACATCACGGTTATCCAAACAAAACACAAAAAAGATCCATGCCCTAGAAATGAAAACTATACTAAAGCGTAAAAGGTACCCTAAATCGACCATACCTAAAAATGAGCACTGGAAAGATTCACAGAAAGGACAAAGCTTGCAATTGTAGTTCTACCATATTCAGATGGGGCTTTTTAAATATTTTAAACTTTCAGTAAGATAATTCTGTTTCGCCCACACAAAACTAAGAATACACAAGTTCAGAGTCATCATCCAGCAAAAAACTTCCTGGCAAAAAAGAATCAACATTCTTCAGAAGATTGTCATAGAACACAAGTTCTCTGTTACATGCCATCTACTGTCCAGTAAACAATTCATATTACTAGGTATGCAAGAAACAGGAAATGAGAACTACGTCTTTACAAGAAACAGACAAAAACTGGTCCCAGATCCACATGTTAGATTTAGTAGGTAAAGTGCATATGTATGTTTTTCCAAAGAATTAAGATAAAATAACTTAATTCAAATAATGAAAGAATAATATAATCTTAGTGCACGGACATACAGGCCATCTTAGCAGAACAATAAAAACTATAATAAGGGAAATGCATACGCAAGAAGTATAAAACTGAGAAGGAAAATTTACTACTAGATGGACTTAACAGAAGATTGGAAATGACAGAATAAAGGAAATGTAAACTTGGAACAGATCGATAGAAATCATCCAACTCAAGGAGAGAAAGAAATGATTTTAAAATATATGTAAAGAATCTCAGTGATCGACTAAATATTGTCAAGTAGTTTAACAACTATGAAATTGGAATGATAAGGGAGAAAAGTGAGACTAGGCAAGACAAACAATCTGAAGGCAAAACGGTCAAAAATTTCACAAATTTTATGAAGAACCCTAACTTCTATATTTAATAAAGTTAGAGAACCCCAAGCACAACAAATACAAAGAAAATCACACAGAGGCAGAATATAGTCAAATGGTAAAAACCCAAAGTAACTGGAAAAACTTGAAATCATACAAAGCTCCATAAATCCCATTAGAAATAGGAGGAAAAAATTATGAGCCATGTTCAACTTCTCAATTTAAAAACGCAGGCTAGAGAAAATTGAAATTATATCTTTAAAATGACAAATAAGCAAAAGACATAAAATTTGCATAATCTTGTGATATTCGTATATTTATTCAGTTAAATGTTTTTCAGAAATAAACATGAAATGAAGACATTTTCAGATAAATAAAACAAAAAAATCTGTTGACAGCAGATATGCACTACAAAAAACACTAAAGTACGTTGTCCTGGCTGAGGCAATGAGACAATAAATGACAAGTTGTATTTAGGGGAAGGAATTTAATTCCTAAGGCAAAAATTAAATATAACAAAACAAAAAGGATATATAAAATATTTTTTTAAAATAATGCAGGACTTCTACCTTCCGTCTGACATACATAGGTGCTCATATTATTAACATCTTTATTACTATGATACATTTGTAATAAATATTATTTCTGGGCAATGCTCAGCCATTATTGCTTTAAATATTTCTTCTCCTTTCTCTCTTTCTTCTCCTTCCAGTACATTTATTATTGGTATAATACACATTTATATTTGTCCATTAGGTCCTGGACACTCGGTTCTGGGTTTTTGTTTACTTCTTTTGTTCATTTGGGGTTTGTTTGTTTCTTTCTTTCTTTCTTTTTCCTTCTTTCTTTCTTTTTTTTTTTTTTCCTTGACACAGAGTCTCACTTCCTTGCCCTCAGTAGAGTGTTCTGACATCATAGCTCACAGCAACCTCAAACTCTTGGGCTCAAGCGATTCTCTTGCTTCAGCCTCCTGAGTAGCTGGGACCCCAGAAGCACGCCACAACACTGGGCTTTTTTATTATTTGTTTTTTTAGAGAGGAGGTCTGGCTCTGGCTCAAGCTGGTCTCTAACCTGTATAAACTCAGGCAATCCACCAGTGTAGGCCTACCAGAGTGCTAGGATTACAGGCATGAGCCACTTTGCCCAGCAGAATCATTCTTAATTTTTATTATAGTGCATTTGGTTTCTTGCATTTTCTTTCAATTTTTTTGTTGGTGTTTTCATCTTTTTTGTAGCTTATATTACCCATCTATCCTTGTATGTTGTCTACTTTTTACATAGACCTAAGAAAAGTTATTATCAGTTTGGTTTTTATTATTATTATAAGGACAGGGGAAGCCATGACTTTCAAGCTCTTTACATGGTAGAGCTTAAACTAGGTCATCGATTGATTGTTGATAGAGTTGCAAAAGTAATTCAATCAGTATGTTTGAGCATTTGAACAAACAACTAAATTTCTATATGAAAAAATAAATGAATATCCAACAGTACCTCATAATATACAGGAAAATTAAATTAATTTAATATAGATGGTGGACTAAAACAGAAAAGACAAAACTTGAAAATATTTAGAAGAAACACAAAACAAAATCCTCACAATTGGAGGCAGGAAGATATTTATAAGAAAAGACACAAAAAGCCCAAGCTATAAAAATATACTGAAAAATTAAACTTTGTTGAAATTAAAAATGTCCAGTCTTCAACACTACCCATCAGGGACAATGTATATTCTTAGTATAAGAAGTGCGCTAAAACCCCAGATATCACCACTAGATAATTAATGCATGCAACCAAAATCCAATTGTACCCCTAAATCAATTTATAAATAATTAAATAAAATCATTGTAAAATGTTTAAAACTACCATTTAACATTATTTAAATGATGACTTTGATATATATAGTTGCATATATATGTGTACATACACACACATACATAAACACCTCTAGTGGTTCAATAATTTTAAAAAAATCCAAAAAAATAAGTACACAAAAGCCTTAAATAAGCAGTTCATAAAATGAGAGAAGTAATTGGCTAAAACTCAAAAAACAAGCTCAACATCATTAATCAGTAGGAAGATACAAGTTCATGCTCACTGTAATAACAAAATTTTAAAACTAAAAATATTAGCAAACCAAGTGTTGGCAAAGATTTTTAACAACTGGAACTATCACCTATTAATGATAGAAGTGTAAAATGCTACAACCAGTCAGGAGGAAAATAATCTGATGGTTCTTATACATTTAAAAACACACCTTTGTTATGATTCAGCATTTCCCATTCACAGGTTTAATTCAAGAGAAAGATAAAGCTCCTTCTAAAAATGATTTCTATAGAAATATTTACAGAGCATTTATTCCTAACATCCAGAAACTAAAATAACCTAAATACTTATTACCAAGTGATTTTAAAAATAGGTGAATATTCATATAACAGTTACTTAACAATAAAAAGTACGTAAAAACACAATAGAAGTTAATCTTACAGACATCATGATAAGCAAAAGAAATCAGAATCAAAGATCTATTAATGTGTGACTTTATTTCTTTTGAGCACTAAAGTACAAGAGAGACTTTTAGGGTTTGGAGATGATGGAAAGGTTTCATATATTGATTGAATTATATTACACAGGTGTAAACATTTGTCAAAACTCATGGAACTCGTCACTTAAAAAATCTGTGCATGTATTGTAAACTATACTTCATTAAAGTTGATTTTAAATATAGATTTTTGTTTGGTTCTCAGCTCTACCGTATGTCTAGAGAGACACCAGGAATATTATAGATAAACATTTGTCTAATTAATTAATTGATTAAAATGTATGAATAATTAAACTAATATAATATGACAATACAATTAAGCTCTGGGATGATTTATACAGACAATAATTACTGTGGAAGGTCAAAGAAGACAGAGCTTGGGGGAGATTTTGGAGAAGAAGTTAAGGACCTTGGACCTTGGAATTGACCTTGAAAGACACTTCAATCACAAATAAGAAATGGCTCCCTCTTTGAGAAAAGGGACCAGCGTTTGAGAAAAGGCATAGAGACATGAATGACTCTTAGGATAAAGAAGAAATTTACCTTGATCTGAAAGCTCTCCTTGGAATTATAATAAATAATGTGTAATCAGTACTAGAGGTATGCTGGATGGATTGAATTTATCAATGAATGAAATCAAAGAAAAATGTCATAGTATTCTATAACAATATAATAATGATCAGATAATATATTAACCTAAGAACCGAGAAACAAGAGCCTAGATTATAATACCAGCAGTAAAAGTGGAAATAAATAAGTAAATTAGAAGTTTGTGAGAAATAGCACAGGGATTTAAATTTAGTTATATCAACAAATATTTTGATTACTTTCTGGACACTTCCACTCCTACCACCCCAGTCCCAGCCACCATACTTTTCCTTGTCAATGGCCTCTACTAGTTTTCCCTAGTTTGAGCCATTTATCCCTTTATCCCTCAGTCCACATCAGCTTACATAAATTACAACAAATGGCTTCCCAATGCTCTAACAAGTTAAGTTTAAACTTTTTACTATGAACAACCAGAGCCTTCCTGATCTATGCCTGATTAACTCTCTAGATTCATTCCCTACTACCCTGCCTGGGCCTGTCCTGCTCTGGCCACTCTGGCCTTCTTACTGTGATGGTCTTCCAGTTGGTTTTACTATGACCAACAAGAGCCTTCCTGATCTATGCCTGATTAACTCCCTAGATTCATTCCCTACTACCCTGCCTGGGCCTGTCCTGCTCTGGCCACTCTGGCCTTCTTACTATGATGCTTCTTCCTAACCTTATGGTCTTTACCTGGAATGTTGTTACCCAAAACATTTATGATGCTTTTTTCATCACTCTATTTCACTTCTTGTTCAAATGTTACTGCCCTGGGGAAGACTTATTCTATCACACTCTGAAAAATAGTATCAAATTAACCTCTTCACTCTCTACCGCTTTACTCTGGATTATATTTCATCATAGACTACACATTTTCATGATAGCATGCCATTCAGTTATTTATTTGCTTGCCAATTGCCTGAATACTTCTCTACCTCTACAATAGTGAACTAGTGATTCTCCAACACGTTTTTAGAGTGAGAATAGATCAGAAAAGTCTAGCTCCAACACTAATTAGCAGTGTGAACTTAGACAAGTTTTATAAGCACAGGATCGTCATGCTCTTAATGGTGATAAAAAAAGACTACTGCTGTCCAGTTTCATGAGGATTAGACTAGAGAATATACTTCAAGGACCCAAATTAGTGCCAACCAGAGTAAGCAATGAATATGTGATAGGATGGTCCTCACCAGTTGGATGTACCAAATGGTCCAGCACCTTCTAAGATGACAAGTGTTAAGTTTCTTCCATTTATAGTACAGGTAAAAAGATATACATGTGTATCTCCCATAGAGATGAGGGTGAGGGTTTTCTTTTCACAAACCCCATATGTGTAGCCACTTAAGGCTCTAGGAAAGCCCACACAGAAGACTTTTAGCCAAGTTGCAGGGCATAAGGCTCCATGTTTTCATTTGTTTGATTTTTAAAACAGACTCAGCTCACATGCTCTATCTGTAGAACAACCATTTTAAGAGCTTTCCGTTATTGTGATTCCTTGAGGCAAGCTGAGTATAAACTTGTTTAAGAGAAAATGGAAAAAGAAAGTCTCACTTTTCATGTTAGTTCAAGTTATTGTAGTTTGTGTTCTAACATGATTCCAAGCATATAAAAACTCAATCTGAAGTGAAGATGTTTACGATACATTGGTGAATATACCAGGAGGGAGGAATCATCACAAGACCTATGACACAACCACATTCACAGTCACAGCTTCCCGAGACAGGTCATGCAAGGGGGTAAGAAAACATCATTCCACCACAACAAAAAAAGTAAGTTTCCAGAGCCCTTCTACTGAACTGGCACACATCATTGGTGTTCACCCTACATTGAAAAACCACTTTTTATTTTCAGAAAATAACTGGTAAGACTGTGAAAACAGTAGCTCATTTTATTACAGCTTTATTACTTTAAAATATGTATCTCAGCATCATGTAAGTTTTCCTGGTTTCTGAAACAGATTTCATGTGACCATAGTCATTCTGAGGGATTATGTGCAGAAGTTCAAGTCAGTCCTCAACTAGTTTTACCACCCCATTCTAATCTGTTCTGCATACTTCAAGTAAAATAATATGCCCCAAAGGCCATACCTTTGCTATCAGTCCAGTCCACAGGCACTTTACTGGTTTATCCATTATCTATGATTTAAAGCCCAAACTCTTGCGATTGGCATTTAAAGTCATGAACATTTGGTCTTTGATTATCTTTCTAATTTGATCTTCTACTCTTCTCTCACATATAATCTCACTTCTTGGTATATACTAATATTATTGCCATATTGGTGTTTTTCCATCCCTGGGTGTTTCTTACCTCATTTTTTCCCTTCTAGTAGACCATTACACTTCTGTTTTTCTATCCAAGACCTTGTGAAACTCTTGCTTGCCATGAGAATCTCCTGGTTCCGATTTTGTATTTTACATCCACCCTCTGTGATATTACATGGTTAGATAGAACTGTTTTTGTATCTACAACCTAATTTTAGTTCATAGATTTTCTTCTTTCCTACTACATGCCAGGTATTCTAGTGGGCACTGAAGCTTTGATATTAAACAGAAACACATTAGATGGCCAATCTCACAGCATTTCAGTTGGTGGCCTTTTCTTTATAATGGCAGAAATAAATGTAAAATTATAGCTGTAGCTATCAGTGAGAGGGACAAAGGCTATGAGATCCTGTTATAGTCAATTTGACCCAGTCCAGGAGATTAGGGTAGGCCAGCCTAGGGAAATTACAACTGCACTATTGAAATCTTGGGGTGCTCCCATCTAATGGGCACAATGTAAAGGTATATGGCACATTTCCTGGGGAGGGACACAGCTACAACCAGAACTCTACCTAAAAAATGTAAACATTGTAACCTAATTGTACCCTCATATTAGTCTGAAATTTTAAAGAAAAAAAGAAATCTGATAATGACTTTAAGTTTACTGGATAAAGAGGGTAAGAGAAAGAATTTGTGGGAGAGTGACCTGTTTTGGAAGGCTGAAGAATAATGCAGGTTCCTCACCACATAACAGAATCCCTGTGTCACCCTACAGTGCCCAGCAAAATTGTTACAAAGTAGATTAAACAAGGACCAAGATAACTACTGGGGGAGGTGGGGGAGTACCCAGCACTTTCTTGCCTTGAAGTGCCCACCTTAGACCAGCCCTGACTGCTTCAGAATTGCTTTGGCTATCCTCTCTTGCCCTGTAGCTAATTATAATAGTAAAATATCTGCCTAGTAGAAAACTGTAACAGCATTAACATAGTATAGTTGCATAGAAGTGTATGATAGGCCTGAGTGATTTGTTTCCCTGTGAATAAGCAAAGATTCAACATAAAAACTTTTCCTCACTCATTGGGAAAGGATTTAAGGCAACGCTGTACATGGCAGATGCAAATTCGTTACCCAGGAGCTCCTGTCTCTCCAAGGAGCCACCACTTCTGAAAGTGACCTCTAACAAAATCCTCTAGCTGGACTTATCTGAGTCCCTCTCTGAGCTCTTGACTCCCTCTCAGTTTTGGGTGGTTTTTCTATACTGCCCTGAGATTTTCTCATAAGAAGGGGAATGAATAAGGCAACAAGAGACTGAAGGAAGTAAGAGTTTGGAGAGAAAAGGGCAGTATGGAGAAAGACAAGGTTAGAAAGTTGGGTAGTGGCCAGGCCATGAGTGAAATTCCAGGCCCATGATTACCAATTGTTTCAGTCTCAAGAAATCTTTATAGTCTTTAAAAGTTACTGAGAATGACATTCCTATGAAAGCTATTAATTTCAAAATAGGGCTGTGTACATTAGTTACTTTTTCTTCCATTCTTGAGATACTTTGCTAAGAACATTTTCCAATTCCATCCATATAAACATGAAAAAGGTAAAGTCTCCATCTTTCTTTAGGGCTGCATTATATTCCATGGTGTACATATATCACAATTTATTGATCCATTCGTGAGTCGATTAGAATGTGGGAATGGGGGTGGGAGAGGGGAGGTGAGGGCGGTGGATGGGGGGAGGGAGGGTGATTGGTGGGGTCACCTCTATGGTTTATCTTATGAGGGTACAAGTGAATCTTTCTAAAAGCAGAGTATGAATGTCTTAACTCAATAACTAAGAAAATAACATGAAGGTTATGTTAACCAGTTTGATGAGAGTATTTCAAAATGTATATGAAAACAGCACACTGTGCCCCATGATTGTATTAATGTACACAGTTATGCTATAAGAAATAATAAAGGAAATTTGAATGGGAAAAAAAAAAGTTACTGAGAATGGGAGTGGCACAGGGGGAGAGTAGGGGGGTGAAGGAGAGGAAAAGTCCAAAGGAGGAGAGGAGTCTGCTCCAGGAATTGGAAAGGCCTTATAAGAAAAGGAGATAAAAGGCACAGGGTGGAGTCTGACCAGGGGTCAGCTCATTGTCACACAGTTACAAGAGGCTTTTATTATCCCCCCGGGTAATAATGTGGGGGCAGGGCAGAGGGAGTCATCCTTTTTTGCAGGACTGATTTTTGCACAACTGGGCCAGGGTATTGTTTCCAAGGAACACTGGTCTTGAAGCATTCCAAGGGAGTGGAGAGGTTGGTATGATCATGCAGTTTAGTTGCTGACCTGCTTACTCTTGTTGGCTGTTTCCCAAAATGTCTGTGCTCTTGTCAGGGTCATGAAGATTTCTTTCACACAGAATGCCAAAGAACTTTTGCTTCTGTGAATTATAATAATAATACTCACTGTCGTATAAATTAATATAAGTATTGAATAATACTTACTATTGTATAAACTAAACCTGAGAATTTTGTAAAGTACAGCTGACCCTGACACAGGGGTTAGGGCACTGACCCCTGTCGTACCCCTACCCATGCAGTATAAAATCTGCATATAACTTTTGCTACCCTAAAATATAACTAATGATAGTCTACTAGTTGACTAGAAACTTACTGATAATGTAAGCAATTAACACATTTTGCATTTTATATGATTATATACTATATTCTTACAATAAAGTAAGCTATAGAAAAGAAAATGTTATTAAGAACCCTACAAGGGAGAGAAAATGTACTTACTCTCATTAAGTGGAAATATATCGTCATAGGGGTTTTCATCCTCATTGAGTAGGCTGGGAAGGAAGAGGAGGAGGAAGAAGGTGTGGTCTTGCTGTCTCCAGAGTGGCAAAGGTAGTTGAAAATATGCATCTACATTGACGCAAGCAGTTCAAAGCCAAGTTATTCAATGGTCAACTGTATTTGTCTTAGTCTGCTTTGTACTGCTATAATAAAATACCATAGACTGAATATTTTATAAAGAATATAGGTTATTTCTCCTCATAGTTCTGGAGGCTGAGAAGTTTAATACCAGCAGGGTAGGAATTAGGGAAAGCTTATGCTCTGCTTCTAATATGGTAACTTGGCAAGGCCTGATGGCTCACACCTGTAATCCTAGCACTTTGGGAAGGAGGATCCCTTGAGGTCAGGAGTTCAAGATCAGCCTGAGCAACCCAGTGAGACCTGATTTATACAAAAAGTAAGATGGTGCCTTGAATGCTGTGCTCTCCAAAGTACACAAAAACTGTACCCTTGCATGGTAGAAAAGAAAGAAAGGGAATGAATCCACTCCCTCAAGTCCTTTTATAAGAACCCTAATCTCATGCATGAGGACTTTCCACTCATGACTTAATCAATTCCTAAAGGACACACCTCCTGTTACTTCATATTGGCGATTAAGTTTCAACACATGAATTTTGAGTACATATTTGAGTACATATCAGAATTTTGAGTACATATTTTGAGTACATATCAGAATTTATTTAAAATCTTAAAAATAAAGGTACATATTAACATAAATAACATGTTTTTTATTAAAAAGGACTACATATCATGAAACAAAAAAATATAAGAATGAAGAGACTGATACTGTCTTGCTTTTGCCAAGCTCTCTGGTGTTTGCTCTGATGGTAAATAACTGGATTCTCCTATCTGTTTCTGTGTTTATTCCATATAATGTTACAGACCGTGTGGAAAACTCGTTTCTCTAGGTGGATAATTGTGTTAGTCTGAAGTAGAAAACAAGGAAATAGGAAAAGTTTTGGGAAGCAGAGTCATGAATTTAGTTGGGCTGAGTGAAGGTTGAAATATCTTTGAGACATCTTTAAAAAAAAAAATGACAAGCCATTGGCCATATCTGCTCAGAGAATAGAACACAGGTATAAGATACATGCCTACAGGGCCTAGTAAAGCTTTCGATGGGTAAGTTTGCTTAGGAGAGATGTAGAGATAAGACACTGTAGAGCCAGACTTTAACAAATTCTTAAATTAATGTTTAAAGTGAGGAGGCCCCAGAACGTGAAAGAAAACCAAGGGAGAGTGTTCTGACTGGGGGTATACAAGAGAGTCAATTTCCTGAGAAAGACAGCACCAAGGTAACATTTTTCTTTTGTTCCCCAACATCACCTTGGAAGAAAAAAAAGAGATCAAAACATCAAACTATGAGAATGGAAATTCAAATATACACAACTGTGTAGAAACTGGATGTTCAGAAAGTAGAAATGAATCTTACATTAAAATGTTTATTAACATTTTTACATATTACAAATGATTCGTAGTTATCACATGAGGGTAAGTAATGCAGGTAAGAGAAATTGTGGGTGCTTTACTCAATCTTTCAAACAAGACTTGGGGGAGACATTACATGAAAATGTTTCACCTTGATCAGAGCAGAAGATTTTTCAGGGCTCTACAGAATCTCAGTCAACTGACTCCTGCATATCTACTTTTGAAGCTAATATGTGCTGAGGTCTTGAAGATGTTTTGAAATTATGATCCAATGCAAGCTTCCATATTTCCCTCCAGAAACTTTTAGTAAGAAAATTATCTCAGAAAGAAAATGTATTGGGCCAAATGCGGTGATTCACGCCTGTAATCCAAGGACTCTGGGAGGCTGAAGGAGGTGGATTGCCCAGAGCTTAAAAGTTCAAGATTGGCCTCAGCAAGAGTGAGACCTAGTCTCTACTAAAAATAGAAAAACTAGCCAGGTCTTGTGGCAGGCACCCGTAGTCCCCACTACTAGGGAGGCTGAGGCAAGAGGATTGTTCAAACCCAAGAGTTTGAG
>NW_003852490.1:6606057-6623667 GCF_000181295.1 Otolemur garnettii
AAGAAGAAGAAGAAGAAAGCAAATGTATCTGATCCCATGTAAAAAGCTTGCTGTGGGAATTAATGAATTTAATGCAAATTTTAGTATATAATATTGACCGATTTGACCAAAACAGAATAAGGAGTAAAAAGAAGAGAAAAGAAGTTGGGGAATCAAATAGCTGAGAATTTCCTTTATGCTTGTTAAAGAAAAACCAGACGGCAACACACTAGTTGAATAAAGCAGCCCATATTTTAGCACATGTGCCAAATACCATAACAGTTACCTCTGATAAAAATAGGAAAAAGGAAACTTTTATATCTGAGGATAGGCACGTGTAAATGTATGATTCCAAAACAGTGTTCTTAGTGCCACATGTTCTTAGTCTTTCCCTTTCTAAGACACCTGTATTGAAGTTTCCCAAATATGTATCTCTAGCTGTGCTGTTTCACCTGAGATTCTGGCTGAGCTTTTCCACCTGGCCGTCTCTACCTTTCAAACTCAGAATGCTAAGGTCGCGGCATTAGAAAGGACTTGAAGGCTCTCCCCTTCCCAGGCCCACATTTCCCAGGTGAGAAGCACGACCTGCAGATGTTACTTGCCCTTGCCCAGTTTGACTTTTTCCTTGGTGTCTCAAATGGAGATAGAACATGAATTCCCTGAATGTCTTCTTTTCCCCATTATTTAATTTGACAGAGGACCTCAGCCCCAATGAGACTGTCTGCTATGAGGAAAGCACTGCCCTGAACACCTTAGGAAACACACAGACAAATAAAACAGTCCAAGCAGCTGATAATCTAGCACGGAGAATGAACAAATGCTGTACCACAGGCCAAAATACAAACACTCAGTGAGACCCACAACAAAAGACTTACAGGAGTTTAAATGAGGAAACATGTGCATTGTTTTGTTTTGTTTTTATTTCTTAAGATATGATATGCCTCTGTACATTTCTTAAGAATTTAGCTATACTCCTAACCATATTTACTTCCACACATCAAGTGTACAGTTGGCACGTACAGGGTCCCTCACCAAAGCAAAGCCACAAGTTCACTTTGGCATCATACCTAGAGTTTGGTGTAGTTGTTTTCCTCTAAAGGAGCATAAATTCATTAACTTTCTGAGTCTGGGTAAAGCAGATACAGAGGGGCAGTAGGTGAAACAGTTTGAGCCCGGTGAGTTTGGCGTGTTGCAGAAACTACCCAGAGGATCACGAGACTCCTTCCCGCTCTACGGCAACATTTCAACCCAGCTTTGCATTCAGGAAACAACGTATTTGTTTATTACACCTGCAGTAACCACGAGAGAGAGTCACCTTTCGAATTGCAGCGTCCACAATAGTTCTTTCTGTCTTCTCTGAGACTTCTCCAGGTTCAGAACTCATTAGGGAGGCAGAAAGAAATGCAGAGCTCAGTAAAGTGAAATGCATATCGCTAGGAACCTTTTCAATTTATGTTTGTAGAGAGAATATCTATTAGGAAAAATGTTACTGCATGAGATCCCCAAAGTCCTCTTATGAACTGTGAGTGATGATAATAAGGAACAAGAGTTCAGCAAAATCCTCTGAGAATCTAAATTTCAAAAACAGTCTGATTGGCATTTTACTAGGTTATACCCTCTGGCTCAGAAAAAAAGGAGGAAAAATATGACAGTGAAAAAGCAACAGCAACCCTCCCCGGGTCCTCCACTGCTCTTGTACCTGCAAAATTCAAAGCAGCATAAAATGATCACAGATTCATTTCCAGGGCAGTGGGAGAGCTAAGGGGGAAATGCCTTGAGTCACAGCAAAAAAGACTGAAAAATAAACTTCAAAGGAGAAATTATAGGCAAGAACTCTGGAAAAGTACGCCTCGTGACATCAATGCCCACAACAACTTTGTATTTATACGAAGACACCACCAAAGGTAGGACTAAAAAATCCAAGAAGTGGCTCGGTATAGAGCAAGACTTTTCAAACTTTAATGAGAATCTGAACCACCTGGACAACATGTTAAAATGGAGATTCTGATTCCATAAACCTGGGATGAGAACCGGGATTCTGTTATTTTAATAAGCTTCCAGGTAATCCCACAGATTCTGTGGACTCATGGACCACACTAGGAATAGCAGGGAAAGGCATAGCAGGGAAGAGGAAAGCATATTGAAGGTTAGGTGTACCCTCCCCAGGCCTCCTTGCTTCCTACACATGGCCACTCTACCGACAAATTTCATAATCCTCCATTCCTGTCAATAGGGATACCAATTACATGCCTACATGGAATACTAAGTATGTGCCTCACTGAGTCTCACTGAGCAAAAAGCCATATGAAAACACTTTAATTGCAAAGAAATGCATACATATATTATTATTTGAATAAATAGAAATACAAAATTATCAATTTTAAAGGCAAAGCCCCTAGAGAGAATGATGGTTCTTATATAAAGGTTTCTTCCTCAGAAAATAGAAATTAAATTGCTCTCCATCTCTCCAGATAACAGGACTGCATCTATAGCCATGGTTCTCAAAAGGCACTGCCCATCAAAATAACCTAAGGAGGTTTAAAAAGACATCACCGGGGCAGTGCCTGTGGCTCAAAGGAGTAGGGCGCCGGCCCCATTTTCCGGAGGTGGCAGGTTCAAACTCAGCCCCAGCCAAAAACTGCCAAAAGAAAAAAAAAAAAAAGACATCACCACTGAGGCACTCCTCATCTCATCCTGCAAATCGATGCAACCAGTCTAGACGAGGACCCAGACATACAATGGTTTCTTTAAAGAAAAGACAAAAATCTCTTCAAGTAATTCTGATATGTAGTCAGTGGTAAGAACTTGAGCAGAAAGAATCACTGAGTGGAAATGGAGAAGGAGATCCGGAGGGGGGTTCTACCTAGTGTACGCCGTAGAAAAACTGGCCTCCCCATTGAAACCATATTCAATGACAATGGGAGCAATGCTGAAGGTGGTGACAAGGCTCATCTCCCTGCTGTTGTCAGAGTGAAATGGGATCATGCCTGTAAAGGCACTTGATTATCTGCTGGGTGCTATGAAAACGTGCGGTGTTGTTATTACGCATTGCCAGATTCATCAAACAGCTCTTATTATTGGAAGAGAGTGAGCATAACTGTGAAGCATGATTCCTCTAACGGGTCTCCTTCAGAGGACTCCTTCACCTTTTTAACATAATTTCTTGTGAACTGATAGAAATTGATGGAGGAATCCATATGGTCTAAGTAAAAATCTCTGTTTGCTGTCTGCATATTTTGGTTGTTGTTTTTTTTTTTATCTTAAACATTATTCAGTGCTTTATTGACTAAATGCTATTGAAATAACAGTTTTGAAACAAAAACAAGCTTTGGAAACCTATTAAAACCAGGCAGCATTTGAAGTGGCTGCAAACAAAAATTTTAAAAACTTAGACACGCATAGGTGTGTCACAGACAAATTGACATAACAAGCAAATGTTGAAAATAAAAACTCAATAGAAGAGAAAGCACCTGGCTCAAAGAAGGGCGTACGGAGGGGATGAGATATCACTCCCCAGTCTCTACCACTGCATGGAAAGGTCACAGCCCTTTGCACTGGTATTGCAATTGTTGATGATGAGTCGAACACTGGGATGGAGGTAAAGTTTCTCGTTGGGCAACTCAGAAGTCAGGAGCATCTTTGCGAGTGCACTTTTAGGAAAGTGGTTGGGATAGAGGGTTCCTGATTCCAAGGATCCGGGAAACAAGTTAGATGATGAGAAAATGAAGACAGCAAAGAATGTTAGCAGATAAAGAAAGAAAAGAGACTGGAGTGAATTGAAGTGCAAGTAAGGGAGGAGATCATCATTCAAAATCTCAAAGGTGGACTCAGCACATAAAGGGGTGGAGCTCTGCTGGAAGGAGAGATGTCTGGCTAGAGACTGTACAAGAAGAGAAATAACAAAAATATAGTAATTGGAAAGTCTGAAATGGGAAGGAGGAAATCAGGAGTATCTAGTCTGGTCCCTTTCCCTCCACTTACCACTAAATTAAGTGATAAATCATTTGTTAAGAATACAAGCAACAGGAGCAGAAATGGTCGTTTTAGGAGAGTCATGAATGCATATAACACAGAAAGGGAGAACATGTAGTATTGCCTGTAGAAATATAACATACTCGCCACCAGAAATCTTATTCATTTCTGGATCCGTGGCTGTGCATTAACTATCTTTCATCAAAAATCTGTTTTTGTTTTTTTTTTCCAGTTGGGCACCCATACTCAGTGGTTAGGGCCAGCCACATGCTCCAGGGCTGGTGGATTTGAACCTGGCCCAGTCCTGTAAACAAACAACAACAAAAAAAATAAATAAAAAGCATTTTTCCCATTGCCCAAAGAGTAAGCGATTTAGATTTACAAAGGAAAAACGTGGGAAGTCAATTTGGAGAGTCCAGTTATGTCATTCTTTCCTATAGGATCATATCTAAATTCATTAGCATGGCACACAAAGCCCCTCATGATCTGGCTATAAACTAACTTTCCAGCCATCCTTTCTGCCTCTTCTCCTATAGGCCTGTTCTTCTAAGCTAGCAAAATTGTTTTCCTTTTCTGTAACAGACTTCTCTAAATTTTTAAGTCTTTGTACATGTTCTTCACTCCATCTGGGTGGCATTCCAAATAGGATGAGCTATTATCTCATCACAAATGCCTGCTAAACCCCAAGTCACCTTCTAACCCTCTGACTTTCAAAACTCTGCTATTCTTGCCACATAATTATATTCTGACTTCTCTGTGTTCCTTTGGCACTTTACACATACCTTCTTTATGACATTTGTCACATTGCATTTTTATTTCTTTTTGGCACATCCAAGAAGCTCAGGATCAGGGACCATGTTATATACAACTATAAATACCCAGGTTCTATCATTAGAATGCTTAGAATATATTAAGCCTTCAATATGCTTTTATTATATGAATGAATGATCAGCAAATCTAGTAAATGGTCATTTTATTGAGCAAAATTTGAATAACTGACATGTGTAGTAAGATCATAATTTTAAATATTTGACAAATTTATTAGGACAAGTTCTTCTCTGTTATGTGCTAACATGAGCAATGTCAGCTTTAACAATCATAGATATCATGTTTTGGTAAAAAGTAATGTAAAATGCATTTGTATCGTTGTCCAGATGTGATGTCAATCCACTTCAGAAAAGTTAGAGAGGAAAGACAGTAGAAAAATAACAGAGTTGGCAGCTGCAAACTCCCATCAATCCATAAAAACACCCAAAAGCACATAGGAACTATTAGCAGCAGCTTTGACCAAACACAAGAAAACCATCTGTAGTTTATGGCAACCGGGTAAATGCTAATTCAAGAAGGAAGCAACTTGGAACCAAAGGAATGCTTTTACTTGTCTTTGTACCAACCTCTCCCCAGCTGGATAGCAGTCTTAAAGACAACAGCCTGAGTGCCTACTGTGAGGCCCTGGTAACTGTTTTGAGAGAGCACTGAGCAGACCTTATTTCAGGTTATTATGTTTGTTCTAATCTGGATGGGAGCTACTTAAAACACTGATTTGAGTGATGCCTGCTACGTTTTTACCCTGTAAAATACATTGTAAGATAAATAAAAATCCATAGCCATATGGTATAAAAAGTTATGATTGATACATAAAATATATACCCAAGCACATGTTCAGAGCAGCAAGAATGCTCACAAAACGCCTCAGGAGACCCAAAGCTTCCATCTTTGGCTAATTTCTAGGTTAGTGCAAGCAGAAATAAAAACTAAGACACTAAACATAGATTAATGGTCTAACTAAGTGTTGAAGAAGCACCACAGGACATAGTCAATCCGCAAAGACTGGGATAGGTTGTTTATTTGCTTTAGCTCAAGGTGGTCAAGAAAATTTTGGTGAAATACCAACTAAATACAAGCTAAAGTAACAGAGACTCCAGGAGGCACACGTGACAAAGAATACAGTCATTGCAAAATGATATTCAGGAAAAGTAACTGAACAAGTAGATGATTATTGTCTTTAACAAGCTAGAACAGCAAACTCTGAGGAAGGGGGAGAATCATATTTTCAGAGTAACCATATCATCTTGTTTTCAACAAAAATAATCACAAAGCCTAGAAACAAACAGGAATGTGTGACCTATTCATAAAGATTTAAAAAAAAAAATAGATTGTCAGAACCCATTCCTGAGGAAGCCCAAATGCTGCACTTACTTATTAAAGACTTTTAATCAACTATCAGGGGCAATGCCTGTGGCTCAGTGAGTAGGGCACTGGCTCCATATACCAAGGGTGGCAGGTTCAAACCTGGCCCCAGCCAAACTACACAAAAAAAAATAGCTGGGCATTATGGCAGGTGCCTGTAGTCCCAGCTACTTGGGAGGCTGAGGCAAGAGAATCACCTAAGCCCAGGTGTTGAAGGTTGCTGTGAGCTGTGATGCCACGCACTCTACCAAGGGCGGTAAAGTGAGACTCGGTCTCTAAAAATAAATAAATAAATGAATAAACAATCAATCAGAAGAGACAGAGGTATTTTGGCACCTACAAAAATAGATTAATATTTTAACATTACTTCCAGAAAAGAGAGTTGGATCTTTTTGAGCCAGTGGTGGATTGAAAAGTTCAACTTCTCCATCATTTTAATGTAAACCAAGTCCTGACCTGACCTGCTCTCAAAAATTTCTAGCTAGATAACCTTTGAGAAACAAAAACACCTTAGAGAATTATTCCCATGTGTCTTCCTTGGTGAGTGACAACTTAATTATAACATGTATCCCTGAAGTCTGAATAGATTCAAATGCAAAAGTTGTGCTATAAAGTAATTCTAGTTCAGCCTACAAGGAAATGAAACTCTGTTTTCTAAGAATGTGCTAGGCAATGTATTAACCATATTACATGAAAATATTCCCAAGAACTTTTTGAAATAACTATAATCAACACCCCCCATTTTACTGATGGAGAAAATGGGCTTAAAGAAGTTGAACAATTAACCAAAAATCCGAGAGTTGCCTCAGAGGTTGCCCCATCCCAGAGCTTCTCCACCCTTGTCTAGTATGGTAAGCCTGCCATGTGCTATAGACAAGCACCACCCCGGTAATTCAGAATATGTTTGTTTTTAATCCCATCCTTGTTACCTACTCAGTAAACGTATGTTAAGCCCATAATGTATAACAATTCTCTGGATTTAATATCTAACATCTGACACAATTAATATTAGAAACACTCAAGAATAAAGACTAGAATTCATAGCATAGATATTTGTCATTTAACTATTTTTACCCTATGAATATGTGATTCTTTTAGTATTCAAATAAAGTTTACCATAAGCGTACATCCTCCAATTCTAAAATTAACAAAAATTTAACTGGCTACAGTAGTGAATCCTTTGCATTCCATTTAAAAATGAAAAGAACAATGCTGTCTATTTTGAACAAATTTCTAGTAGTGCATGCCTATCAGAAAGGTTAGTTCAGCTGAAAATTTTAATAACCTTTATCAATTAACATAAATTAAAATGAAAGATTAGATAGATGGCATGTAAGTTTATATATGTGTGTGGTGCACAGTTATTGGAAATGAACAATAGCAAAAGTAATAAAAAGCAAACAATTATTATTCTTAAATGATTTGGAAAACTCTTGGCAATGAATTCAGTGGCAACAGAGCCAAGATTTTAATTCTGAAACTCGTTATTCATACTCTTAACCTTGATGATTTAAAGGGGCTAAAATAAAAAGTTGCATCAAGAAGGTTGTGGGAAGAAGAAGAGAAAGAAATAGCTACAAAGAGAGAATGAGCTAGAAGAACTACTGAGGAAAGAAACAAACATTTACTTTTCAAGTGGAAATTGCGCCCCACAGAGGATGAGGTGCGCCCCACAGAGGATGAAGTAAACCCTCTGGAAAGAGCACAGTACACAGGAGGGAAAAACGGAGGTGGTTAAGGGGCAGAATAGCTCACCTGAGGCTGGATTTTTCTAGCAAACAGCATTTCTAAATAAGGCAGCTTTTGTTATGAGTGTCAAGAGAATACAAAGACAGTCTAAGTCCAACAAAGGAAATCATTGATTTAAAAAGAACAGATGAAAATCCATTGATAATGATCCGTGGTGCAATTCAACCTCAAAGATATTTGACACTGTACCCCAGAAGTGCATTAATGTACATAGTTACCATTCAATAAAAAAAAAAAAAAGAAAGAAAAGATATTTGACAGCACATACTGAACATGGCTCAGCTCCTCAGGGAATTTCATGCTCAGAGACTTGTCCCAGGATTTCATTATAGTTAGGAAATTGCCTTTAATTGGGATGACTTTCCTATAGAAGTCAGTGCACTGAGGAGCTACTTCTACCATTCAATCATGGCTGAGGAAGGCTTCTCTCACTCAGCAACTTCCAAATGTGTCACGTTGCTCCAGTTTTACACACACTTGTTACCCAAGGGCAGTTGGGTGAAGCTTAAAAAATCGTCTACTCTCAATCCACTGAGCCATAGAAAAATTAGGGTACTGGTTTAGGACAAAGTTTATCATTTTGAAGTTTTTAGCTGAACATTTCTCATGCTCTAGAACTTTACAATAGAATGAAAGATTTAAGGTTTTGAAAAATACTATATATGCAAATTTAAGTCACAGTTTTCCTTTCTCCATACTTTTGTCCACCAACTGTAAGGTTTAAAAAAAAAATGTATG
Source organism: Otolemur garnettii (assembly GCF_000181295.1). Lineage (NCBI taxonomy): Eukaryota > Metazoa > Chordata > Mammalia > Primates > Galagidae > Otolemur > Otolemur garnettii. Next base: position 6,614,686 of record NW_003852490.1, read on the forward strand.
TTTTCTACAGGATGGCTCAGGTGGGACATAGGAAAAAAAAAATCACAGAAGAAAGAACACTTACATAGGGATTTTTGCACACAAGCAGAGGATGAGTTCCGTGATTCGTGTTAGTTGTATTTACCTCCATGGCAGAGTACATGTATATGCATTTAACAACCCCAGTACATTGGTGAAGACAGGCGGGCAAGCACCAAGAAAGGAGAAAGGAATGAAGGAAATCTTTCTTCATTGAAATATTCTGCAGAAATAACTTTCCTGTTTCTTTTAGATGGTTCTAAATTTGAGTGCAGGCAGACTATAGGCTTCTGAGACCTAGTTCTTCCTTCATCCAGCTTGAAGGAGCTGCACCCAAACCTGGCCTCCCCGAGGGCCCAAAATCACCTAAATGTAGTACAGCTGCCTTTCTTGACAACTTCAGTAAACAAAGGACACCTGACTCAAATGTTTGGTGCCTCAGTAAATCCGATGGTATTCCCACTGAAAAACCCATTCCTGTAAGTACCTCACGAGAGGGTGCAATGGGTGAGGACTCTTTCCTGGAATGCCAGCTGCAGGAAAATGTTAGTTCAGCAGGTCTGGGAGTGTTCAAATTCAGCACATTTTCAGACTTCAGCAAAGAAGTCTGGGCTTTCAGTGGTTTCCAGAAGGTAACCTCTAAGTCCTTGGAATAGCCTAGCCAAAAAGAGAGTCTTTGTTTAGCTGGAGCCTCAGGTCATACCAGTTAGCCTATGTCAACAACGAGATTTACAGTAGGGGTCTTGGACCACATCATATCAGTTTGATGTCTAAACGGGCTAAAGATTAAGTTCAGCCACATAGGCACACCATGCCTATGTGATCATCCCCTAGGTACCAGAGATTGGGTGAGCTTCCCTGGTTGGCAGTACTCCATATGTATTACCACACATTATTGGGAGAATTAAGCACAGTCTGGCTGGCTCCATAGGAAGAACATGACTGCAAGCTCTACTGAGCTCTGCCCCATGTTCATTTCACCACTGCCAATTTGAATCTGTATCTTTTCACTCTAATAAACTGTAAGTGTGAGTAAAACTGCTTGTCGGAGTTCTGAGCCCTTCTAATCACTGAACTTGAGGAGGCCTCGGGGACTCCTAAACACACTGTCCCACGGCAGTGTGTGCAGCCTCAACAAACTCCTTCCCGGGGCTCGCAGGAAAATGGGGAGACCTGCATCTTCTCTCCTTTATGAACTTTGGCGCAGAAGTTCTTCCAGTGTAATCTGTTCCTTCCTCCACTCTAAACTGTGTGCTGCTATCGAATTCCTTGACAGTAGGTACAGAAATCATGAATCCCAGTGCATTAGATCATATAGGGTTATATCACATAATTATGAGAAAAAGTAAAAGAAATACTATAGCTTTTCCTTTTTCATTATTTTTGAAAATTTGAACTCAGAACCAAATTCATTTGTGTGTCTTTTAGTATTCCAGTATTATTGAGGTACATGTGTGATTCCTTGTTTGCTACCTACTACCAAATCTCAGACCAATTATGGATTAAAAATGTGTAAGAATCCCAAGTAGACCGAAATCATGGAGAAAAGAAAGCTACAGAATGTCAGAAGAACTAAAGTTGTAAATAACAAATAAGGCATTGTAAAACCTAAAATATATTATGTATTTTTCTAGTTATTTAGGCTTCCTATGAAGTTTGGAACTATACCATTGTCAGATTCCAAGAATTTATTATTGCCCATATGCAGATTTAATACAAAAAGACACCATTAGACAACAGATACATCTCCACTCTCAAATCTAAGTTATATAGAATCACACACTTGGAATATTTACTGTGATCAATGCTCTAACATAAAGAACCTTGGGCTCCTAGCTCTGTCAGTGTGCCAAAAACAATGCAGAGACAATTTCTCAGGACTGAGGTTGACAATTGCTATCGGAATAAGCAAAGGCCAATTTGTGAACTCTGAGAAGTATGTGTCTGCCTCCGATCCTATCTCTTTTCTTTGTCCCATCCTTACTACCTAACCAGAACTTCACTTTCCTGGCCTTCCAACCATTTGTTCATGAGCATTTGTGCTTTGCACACATGATCTCCTCAGCGACCTTCAGGAAGCATGGACACCATGCCTGGCACAGAGCATGGCACACTGGAGGCCACGGCGTTGGTTGAATGAATAGCTCGGTCTTCTTAATTCCTCTGTTTTTACAAATATGCCTTTCAGGGAGGTGTCCCCTTTCCCACCTAGAATTCAAGATTCTGATCTACTAACTACAGATCCCTTTGTCCAGTCTTGAACTTTAAGGATAAGTAAATAAACGTTGTGGCTTCTACAAGGACTCGATCTTCTTTCCTCTTATGTATAAAAATAGGCTGATTGCACAATTTTCAAGAGAAGATTTTTAAAAAGAGGAGACCAGCACTCCTGATCTTCTCACAATTCAGAATGAGATATTTATTTACAGAATGCAGGTGCAATTGACAGCTGAGATAATCTGCACCTAACCAAAGAAAACGTGTTTTTCTTTTATTGCAAGGATTGCTGGTGGTGTTTTAAATAAATCCCCAGAAGAAATATCTTGTTCCTGTGATAGCTTTTTTTTTTTTAACTTTGTGACACTTACGACATTCTATTCTATATTAAAACTACTCACAGTTGTTTATCTCTTCTAGAAATAGATTGTACATTTCTTGAGAGTAGCGGCCTCATTTCTGCATGATCCTAGAACAGTTGTAACCGTACTTAGAAGACAGTAGCTGCCCAATAAATCTTAGTTAAACATGCAAGTAAATAATTGCTTCCTCAAGGAACCCTCCCCTGGTTTCACTGTGTATGTGTTTTTACCTTTCCCTATATAAACAACTCAAGTTGTATACAACTGAGAATCAAAGCTGAGCTATGGGACATGAATACATTCTACCTCATAGTGCTTTGCAAATAAATCAAACTGTTATCTCACACTATTGAATCCAATAAGTGAGTAGTTACCATCAGCAGATACCAACAAAGACACCCTTCTGCAGACCCCAGCTGCCACTCTCTCTTGCTCACCTTGGAATCACCTTGCGGTCTTGACTGACACTCAAACTTCTGGATCATAGCCCACCATCTGGACTTCTGTCCTCCTCCAAGTGCACTTTCCATACTGGGCTGCTGCTCAGTTGTTAATTAGTGACACTGACTAGAACAAAATGTCCTATTCATGATCATTTAAATTATAAGTGCCTTTTCCCTTCCCAATAGCAATTATTGCCAAACACTCTTCCTTCCAAGCTTCATCTAATTCTCAGTTTAACAATATGTTACTTACACATTAAGAATAAATGGTGTTAGAGATCTGGCCTGAGAAACAGTCTTTCCCTGAGTTTTTAGAGAGCACATTTTTAAAAGGAGACATTGAAAGAGTAAGCAAAATCACTGAATGGTTAAGGTCAGGGCTGGAATGTTCCAGACTTGCCAGCCTGGTTCAGCCAGCTGCCCGTGACTTTCCACACATCAGCAAGTTCCCCTCATAAAAGGTTTATAGCCTAAGCCAGGCTGGTTTTAGACAGAGTTAAACCAACACCGCACAAAACAGTGAAGTGAAAACAGTGTGAAACCAATTAAAACAAATTGGTAATGAAAGCAACAGCTGGATATCAACATGTTCCCCGTTATTGGCATGTCAACGGGACGAGTTTTAGAGAAACCCTGTGCTGTCTAAAGGAGAGGAGACACCAGTGCCCTAATGGGACAGAGCAGGCCTGCAATTCGCCAGAGGCATTCCTGCCCACTTGCCCCAGAAGGCCACCTGTACAGATTAAAACGCAAGCAAGAAATTTTTGTCTCTTCTAAAGCCTCCAAATCATCAAATCATCACCATAAAAAACAACATCTTCCTTACCTAAATACTGAGCTCAAAACTCACTTGGCAAATAATGCTGTGACAGTAGAGGACAGCAGGTGCAGCCTGAACATCATGGGGCAGACAGATGGCCTGGGTTCAGGGTCCAGTGCTGGCATTGCGGTCTTTGTTTCTACTACACCCTAAATACCTCATCTATAAAGAGGCGCATATACAGCCACCCCTCAGTATCCCTGGGGATTTATTTCAGGACCTCCCCAGAACTTAAAATCTGTGCATGCTCAATTCCTGATATACAATGGTACAGTATTTGCAATTAACCTCTGCACATCCCCCCATATGCTTGGAATCATCCCTAGATTACTTATAACACCTAATACAATATAAATGTCATGCAAATAATTTTTACATCCTATTTTTTTAAGGGAAAAATGATAAGAAAAGAATCCATGCATATTCAGTACAGATATACTTTTTTATAATACTTTCTTTTTTTTTAATATTTTCAATCTTTGGTTGGTTGAATCCAAGGATATAAAACCCATGGATAAAGGTGGCCAAATGTACTACCTCCTTCTGCGAGCTTCACAGGGGTATCTCAAAGAAAACATGAGAAATTACTTAAGAAGGTTGAAAATTGCAAATATTACCCATCAAATAGGGAACTATTCTTAAATGGCTGGAGTAGTTTTGAAAACCAGTATCAAATCTTCCAGGGAGAATAATGCTGAGTCTAGTATTGGACCACTTCCTTCTTCCCAGAGCACTGGGTAAATCCAGGACCATATTAAATGCTTTGAAATTATTCAGGCATCCTCAAACTACGGCCCACAGGCCACATGCAGCCCACCTAGGACATTTAATCGGCCTGCCAGGTGTTTTTGCCACTGCTGCCTATCCTACTTAGCAGCCAACTCATCCGAGGGCCTGCAGTCTGGCCCTCCAGCGGTCTGAGGGACAGTGAACGGGCCCCCTGTTTATAAAGTTTGAGGACCCCTGTATAGATCATATGTAATATTGCATCTTAGTTGACTTTCTATGTGCTAGATATTTTAATTATTTCGTTGATAACAAGCCTCTGAATTAGGTATTACTGTTCCACTTTACAGACAATGAAACTGAGGCTCAGAGAAGTCAAATATATAAGTTATACCAACTTGCACAGCTGTTCAGTTGAAGAACCAGAACTTGAATACAAAGCCTTGATTTTAACCACCATGTTACCTCTCTGGCTTCACTTTCCCCACTGTACAGCAATGAGATGTTGAAACGAGATTAAATCCTAAGGGCCAACATATGAACCACTCACTGGGATCAAGCTTGGAGTAATTTGGGTTTCTGCCCAAGAAAACAGCTAAAAAGATATATATCCCCAGATGCCATGTATTGAGCAAAGAAACAGATGGACACTTCAAGAAAACACCTCACTGCACCCTCTACTAAAAAGGTGCTCCTTTCTAAAGAAGTGGATTTGTCTGTAACCCAGGGAAGAATCCCATGAGAGGTCATCGGCTGTGAACTATCAAGCCCAGAAAGGGCGACATGCCGTTTCACAAGAATATCAGTTGACGAAAGTGTTTTCCACTACATACTTCCTCCTCCATCTCTCCCCTCTAAACTTGGTGAGGTTAGAGGCTGCCAGATGTGAGGGAAGAGAAAAGAAGAGAAAGATAATGGGTCGAGAAAAAGGGAAAAATCACCTACTACTCTAGGTCCCCAACTGGAGGGAGGGAGGTGTGTGAACTTGGAAAGGAGTAAGAAATTTTTGCTACCCTGGAGGATTTATTTTAATTACTATTTTTGTGACATGGGACTTTTAAAAAATCTACTACATCCAGGAGGCTGGGGAAACTATGGAAACATCCCACATTTTTATCAAATGTCAGGAAAGAACTAGGCCACCAAGGGAGTTTGGATTTAAAGAAAAGAAAAAAAATTCAGTTGCTTTATGAATTACTCTACTTTTTAAAATATACAGTTACAGTGCCCTGGGTCTAGAAGTGAGTAGAGAGAATGGCTAGAGTGTTAGAAATATTTTTTCTTAATGCAGACATAGAGCATCATTTGAAACAGGTATTCTAGAGGGAGAATACTTAGGACAGGAAAAGGTAGACTCTAGAAGAATCTTATCTAGATGTTAATACATCCCTAGCCCAGGCCAAAGTTTCCTAAGTGTGTGGAATACTTTTCTGGATAATGTATGGATCAGACCATAGTCTGCAGCTCTGACAAAAGAGCCTCACTGCCCAGTGTTTCCTGAAAGGCCAGGGGCCCTTCAGGTCAGCCCCTGCCTCCTCCCTCCTTCCCCATCTCCCTCCTATGCTTTGGATAGTTGTGCTTACTACTCATGTATATGTTCTTACAGACCTAGATAGTCATCTATCAGGGGTTGCAACTACAGAATGAACAGAAAAAACTAAGCATGAGGAAATAGTATACCAGTTTGGTGGGATGTGGCGGTCTGAGCGGCAGACTGGCCCCTGGACAGAAAAAAATGGAAGGAAATTAAATAAAACTCATGTACATACAGCAGGTGAAATTATACATATTTGTACATGTATATGATATACATATGTACATATATCCTGGGCAACTTCAGCCATAGTTTAAAACAGAATTGCTTCAAACCAGAGAGACAATGGGATTCTAAGAGATAGGATGACCAAGAAAACCCTTTCTAACCTTTTCCACTCCTTTTACTTGTCTATAATTTGTTTACCCTTCAGTCCTTTCTTATCTACAAGCCAAGGATAGAGGATGTTGTTAAAATCTGCATGTTATCAGCTCATATCAAAAGAGTTATTATTTGTGCAACATTGCCTCTGTTCTGGTAAACAAAATATATATGCATATACTAGGAAATATGAATTGTGTGATTTTAGTGATACCATATATATAACTTAAACACTTTGAAATTTGCATTAAAATGGTCACTGTACAATATAAAGGTGAATGGTCAGATGCCTGCTAGTGATTTAAAATGTCATTTTCTGGTTGGGGGTGGGGGCCTTAGCTTGCAGATTGTGGAAACAGGAGCATGTGGAGTTTCCTGAGAACTATGGGCAGAAGCCCAAAGGGAACAAAATATAAATTTTTCCTACTTAGAGTGACATCAAAAAGTAAATAAAAAACGCTGCTCTGACAAGTCAAGAGAGAGTAGGACCACCCAAGAAAGGGGAAAGATTTTTGTTTTAATACCTGTCCTGCACTTTTCTGGCTTTTTGAATAAGAGTCTTCTTATCTTCCCTTTACCCTGGGCCCAGCAGCTTAAGTACCTGGCCCTGGACCCAGGCAAACAAGCCTTCTGCAAGCCTCAGGTTTTATACCAGCTTGACATTTTGTGGCCAGGGTGAAGCCATAGATTTTGAAATCAACTCGGCCTACAATAACAGAGGACTTAGAAAAGGAAATTTAAAGTCATGGCCTTAAAGCACTCGGGCTTTACCTTCTTTTTCTAGAACAAAAAAAGCTTTTATTTTGCTGCTACCTGTGAAAATAGGATATGAACCTAGGGAATAGCTTAAAGCTGAAAGATGTGAAATACAGACATTTTCCCTCATGATTTCAAGGTAAAGGGAATAAGACCTAAGTTGCATATGTTTGGGCTACAGAGTCTAAAGGCATTTCAACAGGGAGAGGTGAAACTGGTCTTTGGCATCCACATATTTTCTATGGAATGGACAGAGAGAGTACGCTGTAATGATTCAGAGCATAAAACCAGAATGACTCAAGTTTGTCTATTTACTGCTTACAACAAAAATAACCAGACATTTTAAGAGTATAACTACAATTTAAAAGAAAGAGAGAGAGTGCAAAGTAGACAATCTATGCTGGATGAAGTACAAATATTGGACCAAATAGTTTAATTTTTTTAAGTATTTAAAATACTGTGAAAGAGATAAGATACCAGTAGCATGAAGCACGACAAAGTTGAAATATGTGTTCAAAAATATAAAGAGTTTGGCCCGGCGCCTATGGCTCAACCGGCTAAGGCGCCAGCCACGTACTAAGGTGTTGGGTTTGAATCCCCAGCCCTGTTGTTTGGACCTGCCAAACAACAATGACGGCTGCAACCAAAAAATAGCCGGGCGTTGTGGCGGGCGCCTATAGTCCCAGCTACTTGGGAGGCGGAGGCAGGAGACTCACTTGAGCCCAGGAGTTGGAGTTTGCTGTGAGCTGTGATGCCATGGCACTCTACCCAGGGGGACAGCTTGAGGCTCTGTCTCAAAAAAAAAAAAAAAAAAAAAAAAAAGAATGATAAAAGAGATTAAAAATTTCAAAAATATAAACCACTCAAGCTATATGTAATAGGTGTCTGGGAGTGATAAGAAAAAAAAAAAGAATGTAGAGAAATAATGTTTTAAAAATCAGTGACAGGCTTAAAGGTAAAATATTTTTTTAAAAAAAAATTAGTAGAATACTGAAGAAAAATAAACATTTCCAGAAGTTTCTAGAGATAAGGAGCAACCCCACAAAGAAAAGGATGTCAAATTCCTATCAGCTTCTGGACACTACAGACAGAATATAATATGTGCGAGGTGTTGGAGGGAGAAAATTTTGAATCTAGAATTGTATTTTTGCAAATACTATTCTCTAATTGTGAGAACTGAATAAAGACATTAAATTTTACCACACAAAGACCCTGTCTGAAAACAACTGAAAGAACTATTCAATTAAAAAATAAAGAAATCCACACACATACTCTTCACCCATGAAGACTAAGTAAATAATGGATAGAGTTTACTGAAGTCTTTACGAGAAAGCAACAACTGGGAGGAAGAAAGGACCCATGGTCCATAAAACTCCAGGAGCAGACTTAGGCATTGTTAATGTGCTTGGGGGTAAAGGAAATTCTGGGTAAGAAGGGATACGGAGCTGGAGAAAAGAGATTATCTTTTTATGTTGTGAATATACATTTTCATCACCCTCATATTCAACATTCATGAAGAATATTACTATGATCTTTATGAATCACGGACTTGGAAATATCACTAGAAAATTTAACATTAAATGAAGAAAAGAAAAAATGAAAATGTTAAGTGACTTCAAACTGCTAACAATTCCATAACCACAGTACTAATCAGAAGTCCTGATTCTTTGATTTATGTTTCAGGTATTTGCAGCCAGGTGTTACTCAAGGTTTGTCAGGACCAGC
>NW_003852490.1:6624244-6660900 GCF_000181295.1 Otolemur garnettii
TTTAAAGCAATAACTGAGAAAATGACATGAAGGCTGTGTTGACCAGTTTGATGGAAGTATTTTGGATTGCATGTGAAAACCCCACACTGTACCCCAGAAGTTCATTAATGTACATAGTTACCATTCCAAAAAAAAAATTAATTAATTAAAAAAAAACCTTATTAAAAAGTACTTAATGTATAGTATTGAATAGTAATCAACAGAAACTCTGTGAATTATATGAATATGAACATGTAACTAATTTACTAATGTGTACTATTTGTGTACAGTATAAAACCAATGTTGATATTGATATATAAAGCCAACATACATGTTTTTACAAACACACTTAAGAAACACATAATGAAGAATTTCTACATTACTAATGTTTATGCTGGGATCGCCAAAAAATTATATACACATTTTAAGAGACCTTGTGAAAGTAAAATCGATCATTCCCAAAAGGTATATGAACTTCAGGTAAAATAAATATGTATAGAATCTCTGGGTTCATTTGACCAACAACCATACCTTCAATTCAACTTCAAAAAGTAAAACATATATAGCATCTCTTGAAATACGCATGCACTTTTTGGTACACTCTGTATATAAAACTAATATATATATATGTAAAAATAATGTAATGCATGTATATACATATATGTGAGTGATATGTACTGATATGTACAAATAAATATGTTATGCATAGGACACATATATATGTGAGCTGTCCAGAAAGTGTCCAGCCATGTACTATGAAAAATAGAGACATACATAGCTGGACAATTTCCTGACAGCCCTCGTATAATGATATATACAGACAGAGAAATACTTCACAACATTGGAGAGGGAAAGAATTTTTTATATCAAGGCTCAGATTCAGAAGCCATTTAAAAAGAAAAAAAAGACTGACAACCTAAACTACATAAAAAATCAAAAACTTCCACTTTGTAAAAATCTTGCAAGGACAGTAAAAAGAAAAGAATGAAAAATACAAATAGGAAAATATTTGTGAATCATTTTGTAGATATAGGACTAATTTACCAGATATATATTAAGAACACCTGAAAATGAAAACAAGCTCTAAAGAGAAAGTTTATATAAATGGACATTCACACAAAGAGTTGTTCAAGTTCACACATGATAAAAGAATGCCGTTATACCTATGAGACACCATAGTTTACTTATGAGAATCGCAAAGAATCTGAAACACCACAACACAGTCCAATAAGACTCTTATGGGACAGTACTCTTAGACTTGCAGATGTGATTGCAAATGCATTCAACTCCTATAAAAGCCAACTGGGAATTATCAAGCTTACAAGTTTATTTACTATGGCTTCAGAAATCCCGCTTCAGGAAATTTATTCATAAATATGCCTAATTTTATTTGAAAAAGGTTAGTTACTAGAAATGCTTTTTCAAACACCAAAAGTTTCAAATGCCCAAGTCAGCATCAGTGGAGGTAAAGTTAGATAAGTATGAGCTCTACCACAGAATATTATAAAACTAAGGGAAAAAAAGGCACGTAGAAGCTCTGTTCTAGCTGACGACTGCACAGCACACCTTTCCATAGTTGCTGACGTCAAATGCTAAAATAGAAAGGTAGATGGCATGGGAGCTATTATGTTCATGGATTCTTTGGATCAAGAACTCTGAAAGGGGCTAGTAGGGACAATTTAGTTTTTATTTCACCAGGTTGGGAATCTCAGGTTGGGACCTCAGTTGGGAAGATCTGCAGGCTGGATGTTGCCTTCCCTGCTGTAGGCTAAATTCATTTATTGCTAATTCATCTGTCTTGTGCTTGGCACTGGCTTTTGGAACCTCAAGTGGAGCTAGAGACACATTCCTTCCATAGGTGCAGCATCTCCAAGAGCTTACTGGCGCTTCTTTACAGCATGATGGTAGGGTCCCAAGAGCAATATCTAAAAAAGATGGCCAGGACAAGTTCCACTGCCTTGTATATTTTAGTCTCTTCACATAGCCTCATTTTCTCTGTGGTTGAAAGCCCACTCGGATTCAAGGAGAGAGAACATCAACCCCTCTCTTGACAGAGCAAACGTTGACGTCACTCTAGAAGAAAAGTAGATGGCCTGGGAGCTAGTGTGGCCACAACTTTTTGAAAATATAATCTGTTCCACTATGCAGGACTGTTGCAGGAAGACCGACAAGGCCCAGTGGAGAGAAAGAACACCCAAACACCATGTTTATAGGAGGAAAGGCTTTATGCACCAGCCGGGAGCTTACAGCATAGAAGAATTCCAAAAGGCAGTGCTTCCTGACTGGTTTCGTCTTTCCCTTTTTATCTACAGTCAAAAAGTTCCAACCCACAGGTACTGTTCTCATTGGCTAATTCGAATGAAGCGGGAGATGCTGTTCCAGCCCGGACAGAACTACAGGATTTCACAGAAGTGGAAATTTCCAAGTTCCAGGAAATTAGGTTCACAAATTCCCAAGAGCTGAGTCACCACGGAGAGGACCCGGCAGGTGTATCCTTGTGGTCTCCTTGAGAAGACCTGTTCTGGACCTCACCCTCCTGGGGTGTCCTTTCTCAGGACAGGATACTGTGCTCCCCACTGCAACAAACATTCTCCTTCACAAATATATCTTTCATGGAAATGAAATGGAGCAAATAAGTTTGGATAAGGAAACAACAGAAAATACACAAGAAACCTTCAAAAAAATATTCTATTTTGGGGAAAGAGTTTGGAGGGGACTGTAGAAAAATATATGAATAAGGCCAAGAGGGAGACTTTTTTAACCTTTTTTTTTTTTAATTGGGGATATGCATGCTTTGAAAATAAATTAAAAATAATAACTGATGAACACACTGGCAGATACTCCATTTACACACATGACATAGATAATTCCTCCATTAGAATAATCATCTGGATTGGGATCTTTTAAAGTCTTCAGAAGTGTTTGGATAAGTAAGCCCATCCGGATACCTGCCCACACACCCACCCCCCACCTCCTCCAAGCGAAAAGCGTGTTTTACTCTCAAGCAAAGAGTATGCTTTGGGGGCCAAAGAAAAATCACTTCAAAATATTCTAAATGCTTAGACATAGAAAATTGCCTATTGTTCATTCATATTTGGAATGAAGGTCCGTGAAGCTCACCTCCAATACAAGGCCTGGAATCCGTTCTTTTTCTTTGCATTTCATCTCCAATTGTGAAGGTTAAAGTATCAGTTGATTTTGGAATATTCTCTCTCTCTGAATCTCCCCACTCCCCACTAAATGATATTCAGGATTACGCTTAGCTTTGCTTTTTGCCCAAAAGAAGTCATTTTTACTATTTCCAGCTATTTCCATTTTAATCTTCACAACAGCATTGTGAGGAATGAACCATTATTTTGTCAGTTTTAGGGGTAAGTTTGCAAAATACCCAAATGTACACATTGTATGCAATAGAGACAGAGCCTGTGAAGGTTTGGTTGGGTCCAAAATTCATTCTCTAAACTCAATTTTAAGACCTCCTATTCTAATACTAGGAGTTCACACTTACTGGAAAACACTTTAGCAAACCGTGAAGACATTTAGGCGGCTATAAATCTAAAGATCAAGGAAGACAACCTTCTCAATTACAGAAAAGGAAATTAAAGTCAGAAGGAAAGATAGCAGCATGCAAACCTCACACAGCTTCTAAGGAGAACCCAGGTTTCCCAGCTCCTAGGGTACTGTGCTCCCCACTGCAACAAGTGTTCTCCTTCACAAACACAATGCACTTGTCGCTTGATAGCCCTGCCACCACTGCAGTGACAGGTTGTGCTCAAATCAATTCCACGGCAGTAGCTCACCACAATAGAGCTATAATACCTGAGTGGGAAGTGATCAGCATCACAAAGGGGCAGAATGGCCCACTTTCCCTGGGCTATAAAAAGAGTCCTAATTATGCTAATGGTTTAGAAAACAACAGTTTGTAGGTGGTACAGGAGGATGCTAACAAACAGCCCTGGAATTTGAATAGTCTCTAAAGGGGAATGCACACGGGCTACGCAGAGGAAGGGCACTCCCAGATGAAGGCGTTTCAGGGCTCCCACTGCTCTCAGAGGTCAAGCCTTCAAGCCAGATGTCCCCAGGGGGTTATTTTCACTTACTGAGCCTAACTTGGAACCTGCCTAAGGCCCAGTTTCCTTTAGGGTGTGAAAGGAAGATGACGCTCTAGCAAGAACACTTCAGTCATTGGCATGAAGTGTCCCTTCATAACTGGAGCAAAGATTTTCTTACTATTTTGGAAAAAGTGATAACTTCTCTTTGCTCTGTGCCCACTTTGGGCCAGAATGTGGTGTTACTGGACAAAGAGGGTCTGGCCACCTGCCACTGTCAGCCAATATGCAGAGGTAGGGGGTAGGTTCCCCAAACTGTATCAGAAGGCTGGGCCTCTGGAGAACAGTGAGGGCAGCCTCTCCAACACTGTTTTGTTCTCCCATTTCCCAATTACAGTTTTATACATAATGGTGCACAGTAAAAGATTATTAAAACCCTTATTTTAAAAAATAGCACAACTCAGTGACAATCTATTACAACATTTCCAATTTAAAAGTTAATTTCTTTAATCAATCTTCTTAAAGCAAAGACCACACTAACTTCTATTTTGAATAATAATCAGCACAACTCAGTGACAGTCTGTTACAACATTTCCAATTTAAAAATTAATTCCTAAACTATTCTTCATGATCATCTCTGGGGTGAGAGCTAAGTTTTCACAACAGTAAGAACGGGAGACCAGAGGTAAAGTCCAGCTGTGTCATGTTCACCCTACCCTGACAGACTCCATGTCATTCTCAATGCATTGCTTTTGTTAGGAAGCAAAGAGAAAACAGGGACAATCTATAATCTGGACTGAATTACTTCCTCCATCAATGCCAATGTCAAATGAACATTTGTTGCACACGTAGTATGAACTAGAATCAAACATTACCTTACTCTGCAATAATCCAGTATGGTCCTGCCCTCATCAGTTGGACTACTATAACAAAAATACCATAACCTGGTATTTGAATAGTCTCTAGGCAGCTTAAAAAGTAGAAATGTAGTTTTCACAGTTTCAGAGGCACTGAAGTCCAACCAATTGGTGTTGGCAAGTCCAGTGCCTGGTAAGGGCCATCTTCCTGGTTGTATCCTCACATGGTAGAGAGAGAAAGAGAAGCCACAAGCTCATTTTTTTTTTTTTTTTTTTTGGAGACAGTCTTAGAGTCTTATATTATCTCCCTCAGTAGAGTGCAGTGGTGTCATAGCTCACAGCAACCTCAAACTCTTGCCTTAGCCCCCAAATAACTAGGACTACAGGCACCCACCACAATGCCCCACTATTTTTAGAGACAGGATCTTGCTCTGGCTCAGGCTGGTCTCCAACTCCTGAGCTCAGACAATCTACCCACCTGGGCCTCCCAGAGTGCTAGGATTACAAGCAAGAGCCACCTCGCCTGGCCTTTGTGTCTCTTCTTATAACCCAATTACTTCTCACAGGTCCCATCTCCAAATGCCACCACAACACTGGGAGTTGGGGGTCCCAGTTCCCAAACCCACTTGACCTGGTTCGATTACTGGGCTGAGCCAGAAAGTTCAACTGAGGCACAGAAGTAATGGAAAGTAAAAGTGAGTGAACCTGAAAATCAAACTGGAGTGGCACAGGCAGTGTGGAGAGAAAGACAGAGTCACCTCCAGCCACCCTCCAGCCAGGTTTTCCTCCCACCCCCTTGAAGCCCATTCCGTGGTCTTCCTTCTCAACACCAGCCGTTAGGTTTTCATCACATGAATTTGAGGGGAACACCAATATTCAGTCCATAGCAGGTATGTATTATTCAAATTCCCCTTTGAAACATGCAGCAGCTAAATTTAATCCACGTCCTCACAAGGAGTACCACAGTGGTGCTTCAAACTCGGCCCTCAACTGTTTCCTTACCCACATTTCTAGCTGGATGGCAGCGCTCTTAACCGGGTTGAGATGGGGTTGGGGGAAGGTGGAGCTTAATATGCTCAGTCTAGCCTGATTAATTTTGATGTACTTGTGAGATATTTGGGTAGAGAAGATGAACCCAAAGAATAAGGCAACATCAGGGGCAGAGATACAGCAAAAAGTGTTGGACCTGTGGCCTAGGGAGAGTTCTCACGTGGGATAAGTTCTAGAGACAAACTTAAATGCCACACTTCGCCTATAACTAACAGATATAAAAACGCCAATGCCTATTTTATAGTACCACATTCCTATGAGGTTATTTTCAAGGGGCGATTTCCTGTCATAAAGATACATGATTTTGAATTATCTTCAGGTCACGAGTCGTGCAGAGCTTAATTACTAAAAACCTCTCGAGACTAATAAGATCTCATCAAGATGTTAGAAAAACTCTTCCAACATCCCATGCCTGCTTGTTGACCACTGATATTTTTCCAACATTGCATAATAAATTTATGTATGAAGTTAAAACTCATTCTAAACTATATAAACACTGATGACTTCAACTTTCCTCTATAGAAAAATATGGGCTTCGAGATTGGCTGAAGGTATGTGTATCTGACTGGCAAGTCTTGTAATAACTCATAGACATCATCACAGAACAAGCCTAATTTTTGTCTCAAATCTTGACTTAAAATCCTGAGTGTCATATTTTTATCATAAGCTTGGCTTTTGTAAATTTTGTAGTACTTTTTCTTTTCAGCTATTCATTATATTTATGGCTCATTATGAACATTCTGAGATACACAAAGATCAAGAAATATAAAATCCATATGGATGGAAACAAATAAAATTCTCCCAGCAACACTAATAAGCTGAGCAAGTTCAAACTCACACAGATGAATCAGAAAGGACACTGTCAACTGCATTTCTTAGGAGTGAAATAATGGACCATAACAGAGTTTGTCTCCAAACTTTCATAGTGACCCACGTGTGTGTGCCTGTGTGTGTGCATACACACAAAAATATATAATGAACATACAGGGTGGCCATCAAGTTCATGTGCAATTTAAAATAGTCAAACCTGAACTTGATGGCCACCCTGTGTATCAGTGAGTATGTGTGTGTGTGCATCTGTATACAGATGAACCAGGCAAGATCAGCTTCTGCCCTCACGAACCTTACTTTTCTGGCATGTTTCTAGGAGGTTAAGACAGCAGGGTAGACGGCGCTGTGGAACACAGGATAAATGTATTCAGCACCTTTTATCCCCACACCACAGGAATAAGTCAGACATCTTTCAACATCCAGTTTAAAAAGCTACCTTTTCCAAGCAGCTTTTTCTGATCCAACTAAAAATGACTTTCGCCTCCTCTCAAATCCCATAGCAGTTCATTATTCATTGCTGTCTCTTCAATGAACATGAATTTACTGAACACCTGTTCTGCGTATAGAGTAGTCACTCAAGAGAAAGTCGCTCAATGAATGAACCCACAGTAAGGATGTCAGACAACAGAGCCCCACGTTATCAGCACCTACTGAGGACCGGAATTGATGGAGTGTCCTGCATTGACGTTTTCATTTCATGATAGCCCATTGCGGTGGAACTGTTTGAGAGACTGAGGATACAGCCGTGAATAAAACAAACCACCTTTGAAGCTTATTGGAAATCCAGATAATAAAGAAATAAACAAAAAAAATAAGTGTACAAAATTTAAATGGGATATAGTAAAAAAAATTAAAGAGAACATAACAAATTAATGTTAAGGAAGGGAAGTATGATAAGGGGACAGAGAATGACAGTGGCATAATTTTAGATGGGTGGATGAATTTGAGTGTTCTACTGAATGAAAGAAATGGTGGGACAAAGGGCGCATCTGAGCAAAGAGCATTCCAGGCAGAAGGAAAAAAAACATGTGAAATTTCTGAGGACAGAACCCAGGAGTTTGGCTGAAGGAGAGTGGAAGTGAGAGGAAGAGAACAACCCTGTTATCTCTGTAGGTCAACTCAAGGAGTTTGGTAAGAAATTAATGTGATGCTACTTTATAAAGGTATTTAAATTTCAAGAAGATAGATGTAGTATAGCATAATACAGTAGAAAGAAGAACATTACACTTGGATTAAAAAAAAAATACTGTAAAAGGAAAGGGTTCCTTTCTCAAATCAGGCCATTAACATTCCTGGAACCTGCATTGTAAAATGAGGAAAGCACTGCCTGAAGCAGGGTGAGAGCCACGCAGTCCCAAAGCTAGGAGTTAAACTTAAACCCGGCACACATTCTATGAAATCCATTCTATGTGAAAAACACCTCAGGGAGAGAAAAACGTTCCCTGGGCCAGAAGCAGGAAAGAAATGAATCTGGCTGTTACTATATGATAAAAATCTCATATCTCAAAAAAGAATGAGTCCATCAGGAAGTGAATCAATCAGCAAGGCGTCTAAGAGAAAAGACGACGTGAATTATCACTCTGCCTTCAGCACGGACTGGAGAACAAAGCGTCCTCCACGAGAACATGATACAAATATGCCCCGTTCTCATGTTGTTGAGACAGATCTATCAGACCATCAGAGCAGACGCCTTCACACACATGAGTTCCCTAACCCGCTCTTCTTGCTCTGATTCCATGCTCGTGAGCTACCTTCTAATAATCAAGCTTCCCAGGATGTTTGTCTGCAGGGGGAGAACGTTCTGGTGTGCTGGGAAGTTCCATTTCTCTCTATAAATTACAGCATTGGCTTTCTAGATTCTATATTTTATTCTCCCATGGATTTAGCTGATGTAAATCAGCATGGGTAAGTCCAGTACAACTCTAGGAATCTGACACCGTCTGTTTTCTGAATCTGTGACATGGAGGGTCAGAGCCTGGGCTGTGATGACCTCAGCAGGCAGCACCCCTCCTGGGGAAGCTGGTAACTAGCCAGCCGTATACATTATTTTTTTTAGCTTTTTCACTACCTTCTTCAAAAGGGTTATTGGGTTGAGATAAAATGATGTATTTGAAAGTGCTTACACAACTATAAAGTCCTGTAGAGAAACACTGAAAAGTGCCTGAGATATAGGGAAAAGAACAAAGTGAGCTTCTTGCCCGAAATCTGGCTATTTAGGACTCTCTATGGAATAGGGAAAAAATGCCCAATCTAGGAATAATGAGCATATGAGCCCTATGAAAAATATCGAACTCATAGGCCCAAGTTCAAGTACAGAGGAAGCCGTTTTACCTTGTTTGAATATTTTTCTTTCAGGGCTAGAAATCCTGGTTTGTCTTTTAGGAATGTAATATTCCAACGTGAAAATCTGAAACCACGGCTTTCCTTTCAGTTACATACGCATCGGCATCTGCACATGTAGCCACATAGATACACACACAGTATTGATGATGTGCCAAGCTCTAGGCCCAGCTTTGTAATTTTCAGAGCTCTGTACAAATGAGCATGTAGAGGCCTTTATTTAAAAAATAAGAAAAAGTGCTATTAAGGGTCTTCAAATACAAAGACGTTTTTCTTTCTTTCGCTGTTTGTTCACTTTCATAGTGTTTTTCATTTTGCAATTTAATGCTTTTTAAAGAAGGAAAAATTAGTTTTTTACATGTTTGGCCTGAACTTCATTGACCATCTTAGGGTGTACAATATTGGTTTAAAATAAATATATAACATCATTTATCTCCTACATCCAATTTTTGACCTTGTGCAATTCACATATCTGACAGGTTGTAGAAGCACATTTATTTTTTTTTTCTTGGTAGAACAGAAGAAACTCTGCACAAAAATAACCCAGCTGTTCTTATTCCATGTCTGGATACATGTACAGTCTACCGACACTGTCTACTTTTAGTTGACTGGTGAGCAAGAAAGAATTGAAAGGAAAAATCACATCATATTTTCTTTTCCCCTCTGTCTCGTAATTGTCAGCATAAGCACTTGGCTAAGAAAGGGGAGGAAAGTGAGTAAGAAAGACAATGACAGGGAGGTTTTTGTCATTTGTGTTTCTTGTAATGCCATCATTTTCTTTTTGCCTTCCAAAGAAGTTCTATTTTGGACAAAAATCGTGGTGCCTTGGAGCTCTCATTTCGTGGTTTGTAGATGTAACACACTGACCCTGTGCTTGCTCTGAGTCTCGCTGAGCTCCCACATTGGGTCCACCAGAATTCTGTGCTCATGGGGCTTCACAAATGGCAGGCGCTAACGTAGCAGCAAGGAGGAGAGTAGACGCGCATGTTAAGTGTAGCTTCCCTGCTCACACACAAGCTTGAAATTAAGAATAATTAGATAGTATCAAGCATTTTCAGACAGCAACCGTGAGCGTTAACCCAAGCATGGCTTGTTCTGAGGTCGGCACTGGTGCAACTGCACAAGTCACATGTCCATGAACCCAGTCCTGCCAGGCACTGCTTTAGGAAAAATAATTAAACTTTCATAACAACTGTATGAGGTCGGCACTATAATTAGCTCTCATTGAAAACAAAGAGACAGGCACAGAAAGGTCAAGTAGATCGTTTAAGGGCTAATAATTAGCAGAGCTGGGACTTGAACTCAGGCTTTTAGTCTCAAGAAACCATGATCTTTACTAACACACAGCATTGCTTCTCCTAAAAGCATTGATTTGCAATTAAATCCCAAGTTTTCTTGGCTCTTCTCTCTTTCCTTACTTTAAAAAAAATCGTTAAAAGTTAACTCACATTCATCATAAACCCACAGATATTGTGAGTATATATTGTAATGGACTACTGTTGATGTCAGCAGCTATAATAAATAATGATAAAACTTCCCAGGGAGTCTTTCTGTTGGCCTAGCAATTTGATGAGGGGGTCGCAGTTATAATTTGTGCATGCAGGTAAGGACATAGAGGCTTACAGAAATTAAGTAACTTGTGTTAGACTCAAATAGTCAGTGGTAGTCAGCATTTTGTCTCGGCAACTGGCAACTTAACACCGATATCCACGAGCTTTCATCCAGTGTCATAACACTATAACTCTCCAGATGTCAATTTTAATGGTGCACTGGTGCCAGTGGTAAGTGACTGGACCTATGCGGATATAGTTTCCTTCTACTGAGTTTAATTTTTATAGACTCAAAATTAGAGATATAATTCAATTGCAAAGATAGAGTTTGAATTGCGGACCCCAGTGCAAATTTCTTGCTTTCCTTTAAAAGCTTCAAATTTTCTGTTTGAAGAAAGCGCAAATAGATTTAGCCAGAAATATGAAGGGGCCACAGAGAATTTAGGATGCTGCCCTTGGAGAAACTATTGTTGCTAGAGGACAACCTCTAAGCAAATAGAGGTAATAATTGGATGGACTCTTTTAATTGAACGCCATAGACAGAGAAGGCTCAAGTCCCAGTCTCTCTTCTGATGTCCATTAATACTACATAACTTTCTGAACAACCTTGAGATCAAAAGAAAGAAGGATAAAACTTGGAAAGCTCCCAGATCAGTCTCAAAAAGAGAGTTTTTCTGTTCAAAAGTTGCCTTCAGAATACCATAAATTGTTACAGTCGGTCACATAATTAAATAACAAAAGAACAATCAGAATAACGATCTCCAAAAATATCACTAAATTAGGTGATATTAAAAAAGAAGAAAAAAAAGCCTGAAGAAATAATTTGGGTTTAGGACATAAAATTAACTAAAGAGCTGAGGGACTGTGAAAGTCCAGAAGCCATGCGTAATGATGGAAGACTTTTAAATTCCTGGCAAATTTTCAAGGCACATAAAGGAAAATTAGGGCTGTCCTCCCAACAGATTTTTAATTATGAAAGTATTTTATTCAAAATTAGTTGAATTCTTTTACCCTCTATTGTATATTCTGCAATTAATTGAAGATCCATTACAGAATACTTAGTTCTTCTATCGCTGTTCACTTATGAATCTCAACATATTACAGACATTTCAAAAATAATTGAAAACCTAAACTCACTTATTAAGGAAGGAAAGGAGGGAGGGCAGGAGAGAGGGAGGAAAGGAGAGAGGGGTAACACTTGCTGGTGAAAAAAAGCATCCATTCCTTTCCCTGTTCCTTTTACTGGACCACACAGCTTCCCGTTTTCTGTTCTTTAAAGAGCAGCTGCTTTACCTTGTATTCCCCAGAACGCACAGCCAGAGACAAAGGCTTAAGTGTAATAATTTGTAGAGCCTAATCCCCTAGATTCATGGAAGGGTCTGAGGGACAGGGAAACTGAAGCAGGGAAGAAGGGCAGGGGAATACGTGAATGCACTACAGGCTTGGCCTCTGATGCTATCAGGAAATTGGTGCCTAATTGAAAAAAAGGATCAGAAAATACATCTCAGTACCTGTGTCTGCCTGGGAAAAAGAATGGGAGGTATTTATCCATTGACATTCATTCTTTGGTCCAAGAAGGTGTGGGCACCCTCTCCCTGAAGGTAAATGCTTTTGCTTCCATTGGTGTTTTTCTTCAGCTTGTCCTAACTTTCCTGCATTGACTTTGTCATCCTCTCTAGGCTCATTTTCTCGTTCTTCTCTGTAAAGGTAGGATTTCTCCAAGGTTCTGACCTTCATCCTTAAAATCTACACACTACATGTAGTTACACTGAATGCTGTCTCCCCAAGACAACATTCCTTACCCATTAACCACTCCTTCCACTGTGTGCTTGCTGAAGCCGAATTGTAAGTGCCCAGCCAGCGTCTCAAACGCAGTCTGCTCTAACCACACTCACAGCTTCACTCTTCTGTGCTTCCCACTGCGGTGGACACATTCATTCTTTCAGTCTCCCAGGTCCTAAGCCCTGTTTACCAGCACCCCAGCACAATTCTACAGATTTCTCAAAAAGAAATAGAATACAATTCCCTTACTTTTAAATACGTCAATAGAAAATGCACCCAAACAGTAAATCCTGTCCCTCTTCACTTTCTAAGTCCTAGAAAAGTTTTTTAGAAAGTTATTCTCTGGAAGGGGTTCCTTCACTCAAGGCCAGCAAAGACTGAGCTCACTCCCTGTTTCAGAACAGGGAGTATTTTTTACATACATATATTTTTACATACATACTGATGGAGTTCTAATTTAAAATACATTAATAAATGCAATCTTGCCTAAATGCACACATATACAATGCATTTATGCATAAATGCAATTTGCATAATTGTATTTAAAATGCATAATATCATGCATTGCCTTTAATTCATTTTTAATTTGTATTACATTTTTGTATCTCCTTCCATTCCCCGTTGCATCCAGATAACTTTCTTCCTGCCTCCCCACTAGGTAACCCACGTTAGCAACCTGAAATGGATCCTTTCATATTGTTTCTCCAAGCTCATAGGGTCACGCACGTATTCATATATACACATGTGTACATTTAGAGACATAGATTCATATAGAGAGCTTTAACAATGTGTTACAAAAAGGAGATAAAGCATGCAATGTCATAGAAATCTCTTGAAGTATCTGACATAGTTTCCTTGCTTTTTTTTAGTGGATTGGAAGAACAATAATTTATTTATCCGTTTCATTATTGATAGGGATTTTTCCTCTGCTATGAATGATGCTGATGTTGACAACCTTGTAGATCACCCTAATATAATGAAATTTTTCCTTCTGTGGAATAGATCATCGGGAAGGAAATTATTGGGTTATTAGAATATATGCATTCTTTTTATAGATGTTAAGAGATTTCTCTCCCATTCCTTCGAGCATTTTTATGGGCCTGCCATTTTTTTCCCCTCCCAGACAGCAATAGATTTTTATGATTACTTCAATATTTGCCAGTCAAAAAGGTAAAAAAATGAAATTATCTTAATCCATCTTTTCTTGAATACTAATGTGTTTGTGCATCTTTTTATTATTTGACCCGCATAGATTTTCACTGATAAGTATAAATATTCTCTCATATCTCCTGTCACTTCTTTACTATTTATAGATTTCTTGTTAGCTTTTGAGTCTTTTTTATAGTATAGATATTACCTTTTTCCTCTGCTATGCAAGTTTCTGTTTTTCAAGTTTATTGTTTGGTTTATTCACATTATTTATGGTATCTTTGCCATATAGAAACATTTTAAATTGTATATGCTTACTTCATTTTTTCTTTTCTTTTTTAGTATCTGAGTATCATTCTTCCTTTTGGAACATTTATGTAGCCTTCTAGAACTTTTTTATAAGATTTTTATTGTATGATGTTCATTAATTATCTAAACCAACTGGAAATTATATTTTATGTGGAGAAAATAAAGAGATCAATTTTTAATATTTTTCTTCATGGTAATTAGTTGTGCTCCATCAAATAATCCATTGGTTTTATTTGATTAAATAATACATGTATTAAATAGTTCATTATTTTTTCTCTCTATTGAAACGTTATCTGTAATATTTATTTTTTTAAAGTGATGGGGGAAAATTGTATATATTTACCATGTATGAAATAGTGTTTTGATGTGTATATACAATCCAGAATGACTAAATCTAGCTAATCAACATACATATTACTTCACACGGGTATCATTTTTGTGGGGAGAACACTTTACATCTGCTCTCAGCATTTTTTAAGAATCCCATACCCTGTTAACTATAGTCACATGCTGTAAGTGTACGTACAGTGGATCTTGTAAACTTAGTGGTCCTAGCTAACTGAAATTGTGTGTCCATTGACCAACATCTCCCTACCACTCCCCAAACCACGGCCCTCAGTTCCTGCTTCCAAAAGATAAATTCTGTTTAAGATAAACTCTCTGCTTCCATAAGATAATTTTTTTTTAATTCCATGTATGAGCAAGATCAGACAGTATTTATCTTTCAGACTCATACATACCCGGATCTACTTTTAGATTCTTCCACCTTCCATGTTTCCATTTTGTACATTTCTATAGCCATACCACAATTTAGGAGCAGAAGCTGTCTGTTTAACACATTCTGAATCTCTAAGGCAAGTCACTTCTCACTGTTACTCCCTTGAGTATGTTCTTAAAAACTTGTTCTTAAGTATTAACTAAAAAATCACATTATCAAGAAGGAGCTATTGGTATTTTTAACTCTAAATGTGTATATGTTTATGCATATATGTATAGCAAAGTTTAGAAGAACTGATTTTTTATACTATTATGTTTTCTAAAGCAAGAGGAAATTTTATATAGGACCCTTAAATCGTAACAAATTTCTTCATGCAAGTCTTATATTATTTATAAACAAGGCGTTGATGTTTTGCTATTGAAAGTAGACTATAACACCTCTCCTTACAGATACAGAGTTTGACTGCTCTATTTCAGACTTGCTATTGCTGGGCATTATTCTTTTTCCCCTGAATCCTCTTCTTTGTACGGTTAGAGATTAGAGTTGGCAAAAGTGCAATTGCCTGGAATTTTGGAGACAGAATGAAGCAGCAGCCATTAAGCAGTGAATAAAGGCCCGAGCAGGTGCAGTTTGCTTTTGCTCTTCCCCTCCTCTCCTTCCTAAACACTTGTTCTACCCTGCTTACCCACAGTGACCTGCCTGCAGCATTCTGTGAACGCACAGGGGTAGGGGCTGTGACGTGCTAACAACTCTTCATGGGCATGGGCGTGATGGTCCATGAACCTCTAAAACCAGTCTCTTTTGTGGTTTTAACCACAATAACCAGACCCACCTATCTTCCGGGTGTGCGAGCTGGGGAATACCTGCAGCAGGGTTGATTACTCAGTTTTCCCTACTTTTTTTGGTCTTTATTTTACTCTGCTTCTTTAACTCGTCTCTGGGGATCTTTCCAAGTTTGTAATGTTCAATTCCTATAATAAATTTTCCCTCCTCTAGGTAATTCTATTTCCCTGATTAAAACACATCTTAATCCAGCCTATTTATCAAATTCTATTACCAATTATCTTAGATTTTTATAAACTATCTTGCATTTTCTAGTATTCAATCTTACCATCAAGAAAAAGAGCTTTTCTTTATTTTTTCAATCTTTATATCACTTCTTTATATTTTTTTTTCTTCTGATATTTGATGACACCTGCTACAGTTTCCACATCAGTGTCAAATAACATCAGGACACCAACCCCTACGGGCTGCTAGTACAGAGCAGGCAGGAGGCCAGGCCCTGATGAGATCTTTGGAAGAAGCCTCGTTACTCCTCTATTCTCTCACACTCCCTGAGCCTCACAGATCAGAGAACCCAGCCCATCATCCTCAGTCCAGTGACTTGATATCTCAGGCTAGAGAGTCTGACACAATAATACAAGATTGATGCTCACATCCTCCTTTCATTAACAGGCATACTCCCACCCTCGGCCAGCTTCACTACTGTGCAATCTGTGCAGTCACATAAAGCCCTGAGCTGTGAAGGGCCACATCCTTTACCTAATGCTCCATCAGCATCTAAAATTTCTGATAACTTTTTGTTTTTGTTTTTGAGACAGAGTCTCACTTTGTCATCCTTGGTAAAGTGCAGTGGCATCATAGCTCATAGCAACTTCAAACTCTTGGGCTCAAGCAATCCTCTTGTGGCAGCCTTCCAAGTGGCTGGGAGTACAGGCACCTGCCATTAACACCCAGCTATTTTTTAGAGACCAGGTCTCCCTCTTGTTCAGGCTGGTCTTAGACAGGTGATCGACTTTCTTCAGCCTCCCCAAGTGCTAGGATTATGGGCGCTGAGCCACTGAGCCTAGCCTAAAATTTCTGAAAATGATTTAACAAGGGTTCCTGTATTTTCATTTCACACTGGACCCTCTAATTATGTAGCTGGTCCTGCTCCCAGTATCACTGTGTCTAGCTCTCTCAGAAGCCTTCTTGGTTCTAGTTCTTCTCTCTGAGCTGTTAGATGTTATTATCTATTCTCTACCCTGGTCCTCATCTGCTCTCACTCCCGCAATTCCCATAGCACCCAGGGCTTCATGGGCATCCAGGAATGTGTTGTCTCACCAGCCATTTGACCCAGAAGGGGAGAGGCAAAAATCACGGATAGGCTGCCTTTTTCCTAGAACTTCTGCTGAATATTTAATGTGGCAATATTAGAAATTAAAAATAAGTATCATCATATGAGGATGTAAAGGAACTGAATAATACTAACAAAAAGCGAGGACTGGAGTAATCCATTGAAATGATGAAGGGAGGAAATGGGAAGTGACTGAGTAAAAGAAGTATCAGAACAGGACCAAAGATCTACCACATTAATGGCAAATAAGATGTATAATTAAAAATGAATTACAAAATTGACATTTTCTTGCTTGTATAGTCTATTGAAAATAATAAAAGGGTGGTAGCCAACTTCGATAATAAAACAGTTAATGTTCTTCTTTCATTGTACTCATCTACCTACCTTTAGTAAACAAGTATGCAGCATGTATTTTAAACTTTCCTTCAAAAAATTATGTATTTTAAGGTTTCTGAAATTCAAGAATCTTTTTTGAACAGAATAGGTATAGAAGATACACAGTATTGAATTTAATGGT
This sequence comes from Otolemur garnettii, assembly GCF_000181295.1. NCBI lineage: Eukaryota > Metazoa > Chordata > Mammalia > Primates > Galagidae > Otolemur > Otolemur garnettii. The sequence goes on from NW_003852490.1 coordinate 6,641,492, forward strand.
TCTTAAAATGAAGACATATTCTGGGAGAAGTAGCACAGAAACTCCAAGACTAACACATATTTTGAAGGTTTGCAATTTGCCAGACATCATAGGCTTTTCAATGGGTTTACATTATTTAATCCTCAAAATTCTATAAATCTGATAATATTAGTCTCTTTATAAATAAAAGGAAACCAAACCTTCAAAGGGTTTAATGACTAGTTTACATTCACACTGTAACCAGAATTCAAATCCAGAAAATATCAAATAATGATCTTTCAAAGATGAGCTATTTATACAAAGTCCATTTGGTCTATCTAACCTCTTAACAATCTAGTTCTTTGCTCTTTTACCTAGTAATTCAGATTATCAAAAACACTTCTTAGAAATAATTCTTTGTCACTGTTTTCTGATCCAGAGGGAGAGACTGTTTCCTAACCATATGGATGAGTGCAAATTCCTAATGTGTGTCTTCCCACGGATATTACATGTACAGGTGTGTGTAATATATGAGTGTGTGTGTGTGTGAGGGTGTAAGGGTGGGAAGCAAAAGGTGTATATAGTGTTGGGGGAGTGAAAACCCGAGGCATATGATTTTTAACTATCTCATATTGCTCCTAGAATGAAGATATTTTTGTTAATAGGCAAAGAGTGGTGTTTTTCAAGGTGCCCCATCTACCAAGAGGCACAGCTGATAGATATCCTGGGCAAGTCACAGCCTAGAGATCAGGAGTCTTCACTGTAACACATTCACATACTTTGGAGAATTTCTCCAAGAAAGTCTACTGTCAACGAGGTGCATATTTTCTCCACACTAAGCAATCTCTACCTCTTCAGAAACCACATTTGTCTGGTCTTAGCAAAAATCCTCACCTAATGGTTACCAGCACTTTGCCTTCTATGCCTCAATGATAGACAGGATTCCCTTGGAATCCACATGTGGACTGCCCCATCCTTCCTATTCTATCTGCATAATCACTATAGGATTTTGATTCAATACTTTGAAATCAGACTTATTTTTAAGTAATCTACAGGCCACAATTATAACCATCCAAAACCTCTTCTGGACAACTAACAAGAAATCTCTAACAGAGTATCACAGGTTTAATCTCAAGACACTGGGATGGGATACAAGGAAGGTGCAAATATGAGGAGAAGAAGAAAGAAGAGGAGGAAGAAGACGAAGGAGAAAGGAAAGAGGAATAAGAAGTAGTAAGGTGTAAAAGTGAGGTTTTAATTAGAAAAACAGAAATCATTTCAAATATATCAGAGAATTTAATTCAAGGCATCAGTTACACAGGTGAAGTCTAATTCAGAGATTAGCACCAGAAAACCCCCATACCCTAGAGCTGATGAGACAAAGGAAGAAAGAAACAGTGTTACCTGAATTCCAGAGTTGGAGTTACACCTCTCAGGAGGGAGCGGGTGTCATGGAGGATTCCAGCCCACCCCGAGAGGCTACTGGGGGCAAAATGGGGATGGTGTGATATTCCATGTTCCCAATTTCCATCAGCACGACTTTGGGGTGATCAGAGTTGGAATTCAGTTGACAACAGAACTCGGGATATGCAGCCTGTAGGTGTCAGCTTCCCTACAATACAGAGCAGTGCAGGAGAAAAAGAGAAATCCGTCAGGCTCATACACAGTAAGTAACATCAGAAACCGAGTTGACTTTGAGCCCACGTGTTGCCCTCAGGCTCAGGGTGCAAAATTCACAGCTGTGGTCCAGAAAGGGAACAAACAGAAAGTAGCTACTGATGAGAAAACTTATAATTGTTCAATTACACAAAATAGAAAAAGGAAAGATTCAGGAGTATTCACTGAGAGGAACTATGGTGTCAAGAATGAAATGACAATAAATAACTGATCATGAGCACCTGGGACACTTTTAAACACAAGTAGCTGATGTAGATGATGGAAGGGGAAAGTCCAACGGCTAAACTGGCAATGACTCCTAGGAAGTGAATGGAACAGGGTAACATTATTTGAGAAGAATTAGCTACCTTCTGAGTTGGCTGAATTTTCCTGGGGACACACAAACAGCTGAACTCTGTAGAGAAAATGGGGAATAAGGATGATTCTTGTTTTCTTTTATTTGATCTCAAATTCTGTTGCTCCATGGACGTGAATATGTTCCATGAATGCTAAGTGTGAAAGACCAGTGAATAAAAGAATTTAACCTTCAGTCGTGACCTTGAATGGCACCAGTGGTGGCACAAAACTCCCCTTTGTATTAACCTATAGTTTGTATTTAGCTCTTTTTGTAATTTCATCTACCCCAGGTTTTTAAACTTCCTGACAGGCTGTGAACACAATAGGCAGTTTGTCCTCACATTACCTGTTTCAAACTGTGCTTTGGGGAGATCTGACAGTGTTTACATCAGCACCAGCTGAGATACTTGAGTGCGCCTTTTTTTAATGAGAATCTGGTGATGAAATACAAAATTATGCATTTTCATCATACTTCAGCTGATTCCATGTAGTCTTCAATTTGACAGCCCCTCTATCTGAGGCTCTTTGGAGGTTCTTTGGGGACCACCATGGAAGGAACAAATGAGAAAGAGGACAACGAAGAAAGAACACCAAGTTCCAAATCTTCACTCCTCTCCCCTCTTCATGTGACAGTTCTGTGAATTGGTCCTCCAGTTTTATTGCAATAAAAATTTTTATTTTGTGGCCAAAAAGTGAGATAGGTAAGAAAATCATGGATCTGTGTAAATATTTCCATTAATCTAAGCCCATTCTGATGAATCCTATAGCTGCATTAATTACTTGTCTGAAGTCCCCTTCTCTGTTTTTCTTGGTCAGACTCCCAATCCATCCTAGCTGGCTGCTTTCTCTCCAGTTTTCAGAAGACACATTCTCCTTGCTCCACCCATTGTCTTGCCCTATGTTATTTTTATGATTCTTCAAATGTTGGTGTTGGCCACTCCATTCTTCCATCTGTCAACATCAGCGAGCACTTGTATCAAACCAAACCCCAGGCAAGTATCAACTGGGCACTAAGAATTCAAAATTAGTCAGAAATGTGAACTATTGTTTACTACCTGTGATGAGACCGACACATACCAGAAAGGGTGAACAAAGGTCTCTTTTGCAGCCATTATGGAATTCATATTAAGAAAAATATCAGAAGAATAGAAGTTGATCTTGAAAACCTGACTATTCCCTTGGTCATCTGAAAACATTATATCACTGTCTTAACCTGTGTTACTCTAAAGGAATACCTGAGACTGGATAATTTATGAAGATAAAAGCTTTATTTGGCTCACCATTCTGCTGAGGCAATGGGCATGTGGTAAAAGGCTCAGGCTGCTTCCACTCGTGTAGAGGGGAAGGAAAGCTGGCACGGGCAAAGGTCACACAGTGACACAGGAAATAAGACAGTGAGGCGGAGGTGCCAGGCTCCTCTTAACAACCAGCTCTTACTCACTACCAGAATAAGAACTCACTCACCCCAAAGAAGGACATATTCATAAGACACCCCATGACACAAACAACTGCCATTAGGCCCTATCCAACACAGGGAATGACATTTATATGTGAAACTGGAAGGCAACACATATGCAAACTGCAGCAATCACTATGCCACGTATAAGCTCGGAGCCCTCATTATCTTCATATTGTACATATCTTTACCTTTTTTTACTGCACTTGGTATTATTTTCAAAACTAATTCTTACACTCTTTGGTGTTTCAACATGTATATAGGTCATGTATTCTGCCTTTTGTACATGGCCGGTGAGTAAATACGTGTGTCCATGTGTTAATAAATGTCTTTTGTGCCAGATGATATATCACAAACTAATGGAGACAATTCAATAATAAATGAGATATGACCATTGTCCGACTTTCTACAAGAAATGCATAATAATATTGATTGGAAAACAGAATTTTTATATATTTTGAACTGAAAAATACATCAGAAAACAGACACTTTGAAGAGATTTCTTAACCTTCTGAGGTCAGAATAGAGTCATGACTTTAAAAAAACAAAGTAGGGACTTCCATTGGGGGCAATGATCTGTGTGAGAACAAAGGAGGGAAAGTAAGAGGAAGGAATTGAAGTTGAGAAAATATTATGAAATAACACAGATAGGATCTATATAGATTACCAGCAGGGTTGTCCAACTTTCTTTCCTCTCTGCTGGAAATTGGAAGAAGAGTTACCTTGGGCCATTGTAACGTTATATACACAAACACACAAACACTAACAAAAGCCGATGACCAACAACAACAACAAAAAGAGACTGTGCTACTGCCCCTGATATCCAACACCACAGATAAGCACAACGGTCCTCTGAGAATCCGCATGCAGCCCGTGGGCCACAGACTGGAAGCCCCCGCACAGAGATGAGAATCAAAGAGAAGGGAAATAGTCCGCAGTAATGAGTTTAAAAGAAAAATATCAGGAAGCATGCTATGCCCTAGTTGAAGAGAAAAAGTTAAAGACATTTTCAAGAGCCATTTCAGGAGCAAAGGAAGTTGAAAGAAAGGATTAAGAGACAAGCTGATGCCAGGTTACCAATTCAAGAGTAAAGAGCACATTTTAGCATGGCGTCAGAAGGGTTTGATTCTAATTTCAGAACTTACTAGCTATGTGGCCTAAGGCCAATTATGTAAACTGTCTAAGAAATAACCTGAACTACTTCTTTGTAAACTTTAAAGATTTTCTCTAATATGAGGGTTCGTAACTCATAAATTTTTTTTTTTTTTTTGAGACAGAGTCTCACTCTGTTGCCTTGGGCTAGAGTGCCATGACATCATAGGTCACAGCAAACTCCTGGGCTCAAGCCATCCTCTTGCCTTAGCTTGCCAGGTAGCTATCTGGGACTATATACCGGCACCTGCCACAATGCCTAGCTGGTTTTTCTGTTTTTAGTAAAGACTTGGGCGGGGGTGGGAGGGTCTCTCTCTTGCTCAGGCTGGTCTCCAACTCTTAAACTCAACAACTCCACCCATCTTGGCCTTCCAGAGTAGTAAGATTACAAGCATAAGCCACCATTCCAGCCTAAGGAAAACTATTTTTAAAGCAGATATTACAGCACCAGAAGTTAAGAGTTTGTTCACTGTTTTTGTTATCCAAGAAGCCCTGATTCTGCTGACACTAACTGAACATATACTATACATCTGAGAGTATGCCAGGTTCCAGACACATAACGGTAAGCAAAAAGGGGCTGAACTCTTGAACATCTTTCAGTCCTCCAGGAAAAGAGAACGTGTAAGGAACGATCTATAACTCTGCATGACGAGAAGTAAACTCTTGGAGTGACACAAAATATGCAGGCTAGTTTCAGTAAGATCTCAGGAAGAGGCTGCAACTGAATCTGACTTTTGATACCCCCTTTACATGGACTTTGTTATCAAGGAAATTTATAAAAAATTAAAATAACTCAGGTATACAAATAAGTATTAACAGTGAGAAAATAACATTTTTCAGTTTAGATATGGAATTGAAATGGAGAACAGTGACATTACTAAATATAGACTCTAGGTTTGGATTTTTAAAAATCTTATCCCAAAGCCTGTTCAGAACTTCACAAAAACATAAGGCATACACAGAAATGATTGGCTATATAGTTAACCACCTTAACTTGAGAGAAATCAGTCACTGCCAGGACAGAAAGTACATATGAGGAAACCTTAAAAAAGCCTCCTCATAAGGAAAAAAATGGCATTAAAAGATAAAAATACTTTGCTTTTGAACATTAGTTCCATTCAATTCAAGATACTTTGGTAAAGGATGATCCCAGTCATTCAGTCCATCCCTAAAGAACTGAGGTTCTGAGAATTATGTCAATGCAGTCTCTTTTTTTTTTTTTTAACAGTCTTTATTAACTAAAGAAACATTGATGCCCTTGAAAGCCATTTTAAGATCAAAAAACAAAAAGGAGTCAGAGGAGCCAGATCAGGACTATAAGGAGGAGGCATCATAATTTCTCCTCTAAAGCTTTGCAAAATTGTCCTTGTTGAATGAGTGGAATGAGCAGGAACACTGTCATGGTGGAGAAGAAATCTCTGGTGAATCTTTCCCAGGTGGTTTTCTGCTAAAAACTTGCTCAAAATACTCTCATAATAAGCAGGTGTTGTCATTCTTCAGCCCTCAGGAAAGTCAACTAGCAAAATGCCTTGAGAATCCAGAGTGTTAATCTAACCTTCACTCTTGACTTCCCCAGTCTGACTTTGACTGGACTACTTCTGCCTCTTGGTAGGCATTTCTTTGATTGCACATTTTTTAGGATACAGTAAAGCCTTGTTTTATCTTCTGTTATAATTCTTTGAAGAAATGCCTCAGAATCTTGATCTCATTTGTTTAAATTTCTCTTGAAAGCTAGACTTTCATCTGCAATTGATCTGGAGGCAATGGTTTGGGAATCCACTGAATGGAAACTTTATCAAAAAGCTAAACTTAAATTTTTCAGTCAGAATGACATAAGCTGAACCAATTGAGATGTCTGTGTTGTTAACTATTATTTCTGCTGTTAATCTTTAGTCTTTTGCAATTAGGGCTGAACAAGATTAACTTTTTGCTCACAATCTGATGTGGATGGTCTGTTGTTGCAGGCTTCATCTTCAATATCATCTTATTCCTTCTTCACATAAGTTAATTATTTGTAAACTACTTATTTTTCTGGAGCATTGTCCCCATAAGCTCTTCTAAGCATCAGTGATGTCATGATGTCATCATTCTTCCACCCAAGATTTGCCATAAATTGGATGTTGGTTCTTCCTTCAACTTTAACAGAATTCATATTTCTCTCATAGCGGCTCTTTTCAAGTTGATGTCTTATCCTTCTTACTGCCTCAAACTAGATCCTGTTTTGATATTTTATAATAAGATAGTGTGAGGTTATTTTGGGTGCAATAATTTTTTAAATCCATGCATAGTTTTTTCATAACATGCATTTTCCATGAACTTATTTTAGACCCCTCATATTTTGAAATTTTAAAAACACATTTTTATGGACAAAATTATGTTTTTGATATGAGACAGACACTGAAAAACAGAAAACTATTATTTAAATAAGAGAAATATAATATTCCAGTATGCCAGTAATGAGATGACTGAGAGTGAGATTAAATTAACAAAGGGAATGAAATAAAGATTGTTATTCTATTCTATCTGTTATTCTATTAGCACGTGGTCTAAATACACCTTGGGTACAGGAGCTACCTTACATTAAGATGGAAATAGATGAGGGCTGAGTAGGCCAAGCTCAGACATAGTTGCAAACTGCATTATGTAGATCTTAACAAAAGAGAACCCAAATACCTCAAGTATCCTGTGGGAGCTGGGACACTAGGCCACCAGCCCTGGCCCAATGAATGGAGGCAGAGCATTCTCTGTGCTGTGCAAGCTCAATCTGCATATCGGCCCTCCATAGGTGCTGGGGAGCTAGTTGTCTCAGTCAGGTCAGAGGAGCCCAGGAGCCTCAAAAGTGCAGCAGTCAGTCTTAGTAGGAGGAGCCCCAACTAACTTCTCCCGAGGCTATGCATAGAAGTGATTTCTGGCTATTTACCCCACAGGTGTGGAGACTGCCAAGCAATAATGTATATGCTTTTTAACGAGATACCAATCCCTTCCCCATTCCCTTATTACCAAGGTGATTCTTTTCAGGTGTTTCCTATGATATTCAAATTAAGTGGAATCTGAATTAATGGACTAAAGTCAAAACATCAAACCATAGGGAGAGGTAGAACTGTGTTGTCATCACAGAGTTAGAAGGTGAGCCAGTGAGAGTTGTTGCTATGCATTTTGCAAGAAATAGTTGCCATTATAACAAATAGAATTGAAAGAAGCAACAAAAGACATAAACGTGTATTAGTTTGAAGTTACCCCTACTAGAATACTATAGCTTTAATCCACCAGCTTCAATTTCCCACCTGAGAATGTTGGAATTGTGAGGAACCCTCAGCATCAAAGCCACATGTGGCCCTCTAGATCCTTGAGTGTGGCCACTTGACCAAATCCAAACCTCACAGAACAAATGCCTTTATTAAAAGAATTCATTTTGTAAAATTTGGATTCAGTCAGAAGGCCACACCCAGGAACCAGAGGCCACACGTGGCCCCCCAGCTGTGCTTCCTCACCCATATCGTCTAGTTTGGGGTCAGATTCTCCCAGATACTGATTCTAAGCCCAGGATGTGCGAGCAGGTGGTTTGTTAAGAAAGATCTTCCCAGAAAATCCACAAGAAAATGAGAGGAAAGATAGGGAAGAGAGGAATTCAAACAGCATGTAATTTTAAATTTTGGTGAAGTTCTAACCTCAGCCTGTTGCCAGAGACGGCTCTGGAATATGAGTCGCATCTTAGAGTTCATTTTGCCTCACAGCAAGGGAGCTGGCTTTGATGTCCCATACAAGTCTAGTAAGTGGGTATGGGCTAACCTGGGACAAATATAGACTCACAGACATTCTCTCTTTCCCATAATCTCTCTCTCGTTTTATGGGTCCGGGCAGCCCAGAGAATCCTCTGAGGATTGCAGCTGCAAGGTAATTGAGCCAAGCACAGAGCACTCAAGGATGGGCCCAAAGATGTGTAAAGTAGATCAGAGGAGATATTAGCAGGACCTTAGCAGTGTCCACTACAGGTGGACACATAGAACAAGCCAGACAATAGAATATTCCTTGACCTGCACATAAGAAATGCTTTCATAATAGCATATAGCCCAAAGCACTCTGGTTGGAGAATTGACAAGCACCCAGAGAAGTTAAGTGTAAGTCTGAAGCTTCTGGAAGCATCTTCTGCCATAAGGAGAACACCTGCCTAAGACTGGAATAAAGTCAGAGGGAAGCCGTGAGAGGGATAATGAGCACAAGGCTGTCGGTGACATTATTTGAACTACTCTATTACCTGGCTTGACGCCTAACGCAGAGTTTCTGTAGCAAGTTTGTTAATAAATTCCTTGCTTATGCTTGGGCTAGTTTAAGCTGAGTTCCTCTCACTTCCAATAAAACTATCTCATCTTTTAACTATCAAGAAAGTAACCGTGTACATTCAGTTTCCGAATAATGAAAACCAAGATCCTGATACACGCCTTCTAGGAAGTGTGTTAGTCTTATGTGAGGACTTCTGCCTGTATGTAGATGCCTGCGGAGAGGCGGGCTCTGTGAAAGAACGTAGGGAAATTGGAGCAGCTTGGAAGGCAGACCACGCACCTTCACAGGCAGGAAAGCTAGCTATGGTCAGTACCAACTGTCTTGCGATTTAGCGTTGTTGTTTTACATAATAAAGGTTGGAGGAGAAAAAGAAATGGTGGCAAAGGCTTTAGTCCATCCCTCCATACTGAAAAACAGATGGTCAGGAAGAGCTTTAGGGAAGACCCAGTGAAACTCCCCACCAACCGAGGGAAGAGGTTAACCAAGCACCCAGAAGAACAAAGGAGAAAGGCAAAACAAAGAAATAGATGGTGTGAAACTGGACCCTCAAGATTGGGAGAATGTCAAAGACCAAAGTGAACATAAAGTATAGAAATCATCTCTGTTATATTTTCATTGAATCACTCATTCATTTAATAAATACTTATTAGAGGAATTAACTATGTCTCAGGTCTTATGTTAGACAACAAGAATGCATAAAATGCTCCTGCCCCATGAAGGAAATTGTCTTTCTCCTCCTTCCCTCTCCTCCTCTGCTTCTTAATTTTGAACAAATAAGCAAAAAATAAAAATAGGAATTTTTAGAAGTCCAGTAGTTCAAAAGGAAATAACAGATGTGGGTCATATTTTTGTTGCTGAATATTTTTCAAAGTATCTACCCTATACATTTGTAATTTACTTACCACACGTGCAAAAAGAATGTCTTAATTAGCTTGATTGTGGTCACAGGGCATGCATATGTCAAATCATCATGTTGTACAATTTAAATATATATTATTTTATTCTTCAATTATACCTCAGTAAAGCAGGAAAAATAGACGTAAAATTTAATTTGTGTTTCTCTGCCATTTGAAATAAAATCAGTCACTAAAAATGAATAAAGTATCTATTCTGTGAACCACACCAGGTTAAGAACTATTCATAAGAAATATATTTTTCTATTTGGTTCTATTTTATAGTTTCTATTTCTCTTCTGAGATGTTATAACTTTCACACACTATGAACATATTTTCTTTACATTTATTGAGCACAGTCGTAAAACTTGCTCTAAAATACTTATCTAGTTTTCACATTTTGGTCATGTTGGAGTCGGTTTTCATTGACTATGTCTTTGAAATAAATCACCATTTCCTAGGTCTTAAATGTGAAATAATTTTATATTGTGTCCGGAGCATCATTTGTTGTGGAATTTAAGATCTATCGTCTTCTTCCAAAAAGTGTTTCTGTGTGATTGTTTACTTAAAAAAGCAATTAATTTATTTGGACTCATGCTGTAAACTCTGCCTTTTAAACGATGGTTCAAATCTTAGTTCAGTTCTTTTTTCCGCAGCTTTGGAGTTTGGAGGTTGGCCCATTTATACATGGCTGAAGGATCAGCCAGACATTTGGGCAACATTTCCATTTAGAATTTAGGGCTTCCTGTTTCTGGTTTTCTCCTTTCTGGAATTCCTTTTCTATTTTCTAACATCTATGGTTGTCCCAGACTATTCCTTCTGGTTCTTCAGGACAGAAAAATCACACTTTTTGTTTTTGAGTTCAATCTTCTTTTCTATCTTTCTTTCTTTTTTTTTTTTGTTTTAGAGACAGAGTCTCACTTTGTTGCCCTCAATAGAGTGCTGTGGCATCACAGCTCATAGCAACCTCCAGGTTTTGGGCTTAGGTGATTTCTTGCCTCAGCTTCCTGAGTAGCTGGGACTACAGACACCCACCACAATGCCTGGCTATTGTTTTGTTATTGCAATTTGGTGGGGGCTGGGTTCGAACCTGCCACCCTCGGTATATGGGACCGATGCCCTACTCACTGAGCCACAGGCGCTACCTGAGTTCAACCTCCTTGATTTATTCTCCAAATCACTGACTACAACTTAATCTCAGGCTAAAATCTGTAAAAGTACAAAACTCAAATTAGTGTTTTTCTTTTCTTCTATACAACTTCCCTACAAACTCGGCTTTCTTTGGGTCATTTAACTTTCCTTTGTCTTCAGGATTTTTTTTTCCAGTTTTATCTATAGTTTATAATTGCTATCCATAGGAAGGCTGATTTGGTAAGAGCACCTACAAGTTATAAAAATGTGGAAGTCCCCAGGATATACATTTTAAGTTCTAGTTACTGCTAAAAGAAAATCTAAGTATTTAAAATATGAATACTTTAAGTCTATACACTCTTTATTACAACCTGTGAGGAATAAACAAGTATAGTAATGAAAGTATGGATGTAAAAGACATACAATTAATGAACAAGGAAAATGCATCCATGTGTTACACTGTGGGTCCAACTGAGTTTGAATATGCTTTGTTGATTATACCTGTAATTTATAGTTGGAAGTAACTCCTAAGGTTGTTAGGGTTATTCTTTTCACATTAGAGGCCAAAGAAGTAGGAAATATCTGGGGAGGTCGGTTTTAGTATCTGCCAACTTGTCTTGAAATTATTTATTTACGTGATTAAATTTGATAATCTTATGCTAAATTTGAAGGAAAGACAAAATCAGGCATTTCCTCACAATCATTCCTTAATCACTTCAGAAGAAGAAACTTACAGCTTTCTCAGCATAAACCACCTAAGGCCCTGAAAGCTACACACCTTCTGTGTCACAAAATAAATCTACAAAGCCATTATATCGATCAATACGCCAAGCTGACCCAACCTTTAAACTGAGGGTGACGTCCTCATTTTATAATATCTTAGCAAGAACTCAGGTGTAGGCCTGGACATAAAAAGCAAAATATCCTGTCTGGTTGGTTTTACTATTTCTTAGCAATGGAGGAAAAGACTTTGAATTACTCGTCAGAAATCAATGCAAATTTTTTTCTCTATTCTCTGTTCTTCTAACCACCTTTGAATGAAGACAGAGAAGGAATTTCACTAACAGGGTATAGCAATGTTAAATTTTTTCTAACATAACTAATTAAAAAGGGGGAAATTCACTCAGGTAGTTGGAGAATGATCCATCTATATCAATGGTGGGCCTCTCCTCAGAAACAAAGGTATTCTCCTTCAGACAACAAAAGTATTTATTCTCTTTTGTATCCTGCAGCATCAGAGTCACATGCGAAATCTAAAAAGAACAGCCCCCAAAGGTAGCCTGAGTTCAGGAGAGGTAAATTTGTTTTCTCTCCATCACTCTCCACTCTGCACGGGCTTGCTGGCTGGGGTGCCTCAGAGTTTCCCACAACCCCTTCAGCCTCCATGTGACCACATGAGTCATGGCAAGTATCGCTGGATGCTACCTGCTTCCAATATTACCACCTAAAAGCTGGACTTTAGCCTCAACTAAGGCATCTTTTTAGGTCAGACCCATAAGATCTAATTCTTGCACCACAGAAGTCTTCATTACATATCTAATTCCCCAGTATACCGAAAAGAGTTTTCCCCAAACTCCAAACCCCAGGAACTAGTAATCAAGTCCTTTTGAGTTCTCTACAAAACACTTGACCTTTTTAGTCTCTAGGATGTTCATTACTGACATTTTTCTCTGTTGGAATTTTTTATTACAGCATACCTCCCCCATTGAGTCTGCTCAAGTCACTTCTTAAAGTTCTTCACTTAATTTACTTCATGGCACCAAGGTTAGGATGCATTAGTTATTCTGCCACTTTACCAGACTAGTGCCTAAGGTCCTTATATGGGCAGGCCAACACCAAAGCATTGTGTTTGGAATTGGGTATGTTTCCAGCTCCGTGAGCATACAAACTCATGGGATCAGGAATGTTGCCTGCTAAATATACATTATAACGCAGTTCTTAGATCACTGCCTGACAAAGAGTGAGTGCTTACATATGTTTGCTTTGTGAGTTAATGAATACATAAATCAGTAAAATAATTCCACATCCCCCAGGGATAAAAAGTAGTACAGCTTTTCTTGCCCTTCTTCTTACCCTTTCCCTTGCTCACAACTTCACCCCTAAAGTCATGGGTGGGGCAAGGCAAGCTAGCTGCCCACACTAGTGAGGGTTATGATTAAAAACCTGTAATAGAACTGAATAAGTTATCAGAGACACCAAGCAGAGTGAGAGGAAGGTGGGTTGTAGCTGATGTAGGATGTCAGTTTAAGCAGGTGAGGCTAATACTCACGCCGGGGATCCGCCCAGGAAGATGAATAAAGCAGCAGCACAGGGGCAACCCAGAGTAGTCAATGCCACACTCCATCAGAGAGGAGGCCCAGCAAGCAGTGTGAGAGCTCAAGCAGCATGAAAAAGGCCACCTCTAGAGGTGGGGGCAGCCCATTCTGGACAGTCAGAGCCTGAGTGGGTGAGGTGGTATGGCTGTGCATGAGAGACAGGGGAGCCAGCCTGGGGCAAGTTTCAGAGTTCAAGTGGAAAGAGGGAGTAGCCTGGTTGGGAGTCAGACCCCATGGAGGCCCATGCTTGAGACAGCTTTGCACAAGATATCAGAAAAGAAGCATAGTTAAAAATAATTCAGATCAGCTGCATTGTGGCATGAAGCATCAGCTCAAGTGGGGTGAGAAAATTGCCCATGGTGAGGAAAAAAATGGCCTAGTTCAGTGGACTAGTATGCACAAGGAGGGTGAGAAGTTCAACACAGGAGGGATAGCAGCAGATAGGAGATTGGTTAACATGTGGAGAGAAAGATAAAGTGAGTAATTCTAACAAAGGCAATGAACCCAGGTTTCTTACTATCACATATAGGGGTTATAAACGTGGAAAGGGGAAAAAGAGAATAAACCCTGTGCTGGTGAATTGTTATGAGAAGTATCTGTATAAACGCATGGCTTTTAACAGAGACACAGAGAAATACACGCAGATGTCAGTGTATGCAGAGGGATGCGTGTATATGCATAAATACCTATCCCGCAGTGCCGTCCACTGCAAGGGCCTGGGAGCACTGACACTTTCATATAAATGAGCACATCTCCCACCCAGATTTTGGTTTCTAAATATCATTCTTCACTAAAATGAACTTTGTGCTCCTTGAAAAACTAATGGATTATAGGTTTGGGGCAGGGTAAATATAAGCTAGATTATCGTGTGTGCTAAAAGTGAGAATGTGTCAAAAAGACACAGAAACCACATCAGAGAGTCTCCATCCAGACAGAGTGTGTATAAAGTTAACATAAAAATAACTAGTGACTATAAAAGATTATAATGTCTCAGGGTCCCTTCATGGTTGCCACTCATCAGGGCCGGGACTGGCCAGGTGTCTGGCCCCTGGCTTATCCAGGTTCTGGATGTGGACCCCTATGCTGTTATAGCTCACTCAGGAACAATTCCTCTTAGATCCCTCAGGACTATTGACTTTAGCAGAAGGGGGGGGAGAGAGAGAGAGAGAAAGAGTCTTTGAGGAAGAAGCAGTCTTAGAAGAATAAGTCTCAGTCCTTTGCAGAGCTTAGTAATCTGCAGCAGAGACATGCTGTGCTGGCCTTCTGCAAGCAGGAGAAGAGACTAAGTCAGAGTGAGCGGGTCTGTGATAGAATGTATGTACACTCCTGACTGCCTTCTCCTCCAGCCTAATATAGAGCTGATCTCATGGCTCTTGCACCACAGATGTAATGACTGCTGCTGCTCTCATCTCTTGAGCTCTCATGCTTGTTAAGAGAGCTAAATCCCTCCCCATGCCCTTTTCACCACAATGTTCCATTGTTGAGCTATACAGGTGTTACTTATAACTCTCACTCCTCCTAGCCATAGGCTACATGGGCTGCTACAATAATGCATAGAATAAAATAAAATAGAAAATGTTTCTCTACAGATATAAACAACTAGATGGAAAGTCTGATGAGGAACAAGATATTGACATGGGAGAACATCCCCACAATATACTTGGGGAAAAGTCAACTGAAAAAGCCTGACAGACACCATGGGTATCAAGTGATCAAAGTTAATATCACTAGTAATTGGGCAAGTTGAAATTTTGCACTTTTTGAAAGGACATAATGAGGGGAAAAAAACCATCACTTTTATGTAATTCTTGCCAATGTACGTGACCTGAATCTGGAAGAAATTCATAAAGAAAAACTGCAATTGAGGAACACTGTACCAGAAAAACCAACCTGCCTCTCCAAAAGTGGCAAGGTCAAGAAGGCCAACAAAAGACTGAGTGACAGTACTGGACCTTAGGAGAGGAAAAGACAGGACAGTCAGATGTAGTGTGCATTGTGAAATGGATCAGTCTACCATAAAGGACATCACAGGCAAAACTGATAGGGTTCTTGGATGGGGCCTGAGGATTAAATGGTGCTGCAATCATAATGGCTGTGTAAGAAATCACCCCATACATATAAATCACATCTGTACCACAATAATCATAAGTTATTGGGGCAACAGTTCACTGCTTGCTCTCAAATGGTTCAGGGAGGATAAAAGGGTATTTATACTGTACTTTCGATATTTCTATAAGTTTGTAATTATTTTGAAATAAAATAAAAGTCTATTTTTTAAAAAAAAGCAATATGTTTTTTGATTGAATGAGAGATAATTAAGATTGTAAACTTACTCCAGCAAGTCCCTTTGGTCCAAGTCCTCAACACAGATCAGACTGACAAGATAAACGTGGTCCAAGTTATCCAGAAATTCCTTCTCTGCCTTCATTCAAATCTACTCTGCACATCTTTACCGTCTACCTTCTTATGTTTATATACACACATGTGCATATGTACATATACACATTTATAGGATGCCATGTGTGCACTATGTTATACATTTATCTGTATATGTATATATGTTTTATGGAGCAGCCAATGAATTCATCAGCATCAATCTATGCATCAGGAAATAACGTTCCTGTATCTGCATCTATGTTAATGCAAGACATACTCCAGCAGGACAAAGTTATTTAAAGAAAATAAAAGGCAAATTGTGAAGTAAAGTCTTCAGAGAGCCACAAAAAATTGCATTTGACACTCGACTGGCTTTCCATTTAGGTTAATGTGGCAAAGCTAGCTCGCTATTCAAAAAACCCCTTTCTCTTTCCTCCTGGGCAGGAAGATGGAACGTACTTCTCAAAGCCCTTGTTGGCCTAGATTCATCAATGACTACATGGTGCAGAACCTTCCTCCTCCATCACCATTTCCTCTTTAAATGAGCACAAATAAGCTCCTACTTTTAAAACCCATGGAATTTTTTTTTTTTTTTTTGCCCACTACAGCACTCTCAGATCTCAGAGAGACCACAGCTGATTGTGGGTAGGAAACTTCCTCAGTTTCCTCAGAGTGAAACATTCACAGGATAAAACCAGCCATTCTCTTGCTAATGTTAACTTCCTCATAAAGGATAAATCTCTTCATTTTGCTAATGAAATCATTCATTTCTTTTTCATCTATCAAAGGACCTTTTTCCAGGAAAGGAGTGAGGAGGAGGAGAAAAGATAAATCTGCCACATTTATGTCACTGTTTATCCACCCATCTGTCACCATCTACGTACTAAAGTCTGTTATAGACCAGCTGAAAAATGTCAGATCCTCGTGCATGAGAAAACATGCCCCAAAAAGAATTTGATTACTTTAAATAATTCTAGTCAAGTGTGGCAAATATCAGAGCAGAGGACCTAGGGTGTTATGAAATCAAATAACAGAAAACTGAAGCTGGTCTGGGAGTGAGGACAGGCTTCCCAGGGAAGGGACCAGCAGTGGTCCTTCCCAATCCCTCTCTATAGGGCTTCTGGCTATGTAGGTTCCTGTGCAGCTCCATCCTTCAACATCCGTGAGACTCTCCCTGGCAGTGACCATAAGCCATTTTATCTCTACACTTTGTTGTTTTCAAAACATCTTCAGTGTTTCCATTGTAAAATGGAGCTGGAAACGCATATCTCACAGATTTATTATGAAGTTAAAGACAAATGTATGAGGAAGAGTTCAGAAGACCAACTGATTTACAAAAGGCAAATAACAAACTGTCATGTTTTTTTAACCTTAAAGACCAGATTTCTTCAACATAATAATGTAATTGAACTACAAGACATATGTCTTTTATTCCTCATCCACTTTGGGAGTTAATGTTGTTTTCTGTCATACGTACATATGTCTATATAAAAATAAATAGTTGAGTATTGAATATGTGGTTTCCCTGAATCTTACCATGCTGATGCATACATGAGACAGTTCTGGATTACAATGGTTCAAGTTGTGATTTTTAACTTCACAATGGTGTGAAAGCAAAATGCATTTAGCTGAACTTGTACATTGAACTTTGAAATTTGCTCTTTTCTCAGGCTAGCAATATACACATGTGATACTGGTGGGTGGCAGTGAGCCACAGCTCCCAGTCAGCCATGAGATTGGGATAGAAAACAAAAAAATACTCCACAGTGCAGTCTTACCGGATGACTTTGCCCAATTGTAAGTTAATGTAACTATGCTGAGCACATTTATGGTAGACCACACAGGCTATGATGTTCAGTAGGTTAGATGCATTAAATTTATTTTCAACTTAAAATTTTTAAGATGTAAGTTCAGAAACATCTCTGTGGGGGGGGTGAATTTTGACTGTAACTTTGCTTTCCTCTGTGGATTGATGACTGTATGCATCGTGGCTCAAGTTAACCCCTTTGCCTACCTCCTCATAAACAAAGTAATGACCTGGTCAATCCAGGTCATTATCACCATCATCACATTAATATTAGATGTATCTTTTATTAAATATTTACTAGGTATCAGTCATAATCTTTTAAAAAAATTTTTAGGTAATAATTCTTATCTTCATAAAATCATAAACTACTTGGAAATATTTACATTTTGTGAATGAGTCTATTGAAGCTTACAGTGCTTGAGTAATTAATTTTCCCAGGTTCACAACAATTTGTACCAGACAGATTGAAGCCTATTTGTTTCCAGTATATCTGTTTTCCGCTGTGCAGAATACCTTCCCATAATGAACTAACAAAATATCTTCTCATAAGTTTTATCTTATTGCTACATTTTTCCAGTCACAATCATGATCAGTATATATATTTAATGGGTACACTAAAATGCTATGAATCTCCTAGCACTAAATACCTACCACAAAAAAAAAAGACAAAAAGATTAAACATTAACAACCTAATGTCGCATCTCAAGGAACTAGAAAAATAAGAACAAACCAAACACAAAGCTAGGAGAAGATAAATAAAGATCAGAGTAGAACTAAATGAAACTGAAACTAAGTAGAAAGGATCAAAGAAATGAAAAATTGATTCTTTGAAAATATAAACAAAACTGATAGATGACTACCTGGATTAACCAAGGAAAGAAGATTCAAATAAGCTTAATTGAAAATGAAAATGGAGGCTTGCAACTGATCCCACAAGATACGGAAGATCATCTCAGACTGCTGTGAACACCTTTATGCACATAAACCAGAAAGTCTAGAGGAAGTGAATAAATGAAATATACAACTTCCCAAGCTTGAATCAGGAAGAAATAGGAGCCTTGCTTTAAAAGGCCAATAATGAGTAGCAAGATTGAAGCAATAATAAAAAAATGAAGGAAGGAAGGAAGACAGGAAGGCAGGCTGCCCAGGACCAGATAGATTCACAGCTGAATTCTACCAGACATACAAAGAAGAACGATTACATGTCAGACTGAAACTGTGCCGTAAGATGAAATAGGTGGGAATCCTCCCTAACTCATTCTATAAAGCCGGTATCATTCTTATAGCAAAGTCAGGAAAGGACACAACAACCAAAGAAAACTACTATTTAATCCAGTGATCCATCCCCGGTCATATACTCAAAGGAGAAGTCATTATATCAAAAGATACCTAGAATCAAATGGTTATCACAGCACAATTCATACTTGTAAAGATATTCAATCAACCATGTTGCCCATCAACTGGGAAGTGGGTAGGAAAATGTGGTGTACACACATACACACCATGGACGACTACTTGGCCATTGAAAAGGAATGAAATAACATCTTTCTCAGCATCTTCATAGAACTGGAGGTGATTATCCTAAGCAAAGAATCTCAGGAGTGAAAACACAAATATTGTGTGTTCTCACAAGCAGGAGCTATGAGCGTACGCAGTCATACAGTGTGTGTAAAGGACACTGGAGACCCAGAAGGGGGAAACTTAATATGGAGCGAGAGATCAAAATCACCCATCAGCTCAATGTACACATCTGGGGGACAGATACACTGAAAGTACTAACTTTTACACTATAAAATTCATCCATGTAACAAAAAAAGCACTTATACCCTCTAAGTCTCTTGAAATTAAAAAAAAAAAAAATGCAAACTGAACAGAACTGAAGAACTTTATCCTAAGTGAAGTATCCCAGGAATGAAAAAACAAACGCCATGTGTTCTCATTAATAAATGGGAGCTAAACAACAGGTGGGTGTACATGGCCATAAAGTGGTGTGAAGGACGTTGGAAGCTAAGAAATGGGGGGGGGGG
>NW_003852490.1:6660920-6722401 GCF_000181295.1 Otolemur garnettii
AGGGGTAAAAATGTACCCATAGAATATGATGTACAGTACTCTGGTGATGGGCACACTAGAAGCCATGGTTTCAGCATTATTCAATTCATCTATGTAACAGAAACTCCTGTACCCCATTATTATTTTGAAAAAAAAAAAAAAAACATGCTATGAACCTGGAATCTGAGGATTAGTGCACAAAAAGCAATCAAAAATCTAAAATGGAATGATTAAATGAAAATATATCATCTAAGAAATTATAGTGTGACATTACATAATGAAAGAAGATTTGAGAAATTGAAAAACAAATTTGAATAGTAGAACTGTTTTCTGGGTTACTTTAACCAGGACAAAGGACACCCAACTAATGTCTATTTCCTAGTGTTCTGGGTTATAACCCTGGAAGAAGAGTACATTGTGCTATCATAGCTAATTATACTACTGCTTAATTAGTTTGCTTCTCATATTATTACTTCTCTCCCTGGGCGTGACTTCCTGGCAACTGGATTCTCCCATTGGAAAAGAGCATCTTTTGCCCAGTTTCATTAGATCTCTCAGTCAGCTTCACAGGGGACAGGTCTTCCAATCTGCATTTGAGTGGGTGGTACGTAAAAGGCACTTGAGAGAGAATTTTATTTCTGGCCATAAATAATTGGCCATTTGTTGTAAAGCTGGTCTCCTACTTTTGGTTCAGTTGGCCCCACAGACTGCACCCCTTGAGGGATGGGAACAATACGTTCTTCACACTGAGACTCTAGGTGAAGCTGGGAATCAGACTGCAGGTGAAGAACGCACCTGCTGTAAGCACTAGCCAGGATCAGTCCGCCAATTACTGCTCCTGCCCAAGGATGCTGAATTCAGTGCAGTAGTGCCTTCCACTCCGGGGAGAAGGTGAGGAACACATCAGACAACACGATATTCCCTAAGGTCTCCATGTTTCTCCTCGCAGCTTTCTTTACTGAGTTAACCATCAAAAAGTTGCTTGTTTTTTCCCCCCAATTCTTGGGTTAACTACCCACTGAAGAGTATTTTTTTTTTTTAATAGGTCCAAAGACTGTTATCCTTGGGCTTCATCTCTTGGTTTACTCAGAAGGGAAAGCTTGCTATGTTGTTTTGATTTTAACCATAGTCTCCATGGGCCTTCTGGATTCTCTGTGGTATTCTTGAAGAAACTCAATGTAACTCCCATATCACAAGCTGATGTTACAACTTGGCGACTGATGAAATACTTGAACACGATGCCCTAACTCTCCCATTTGGGGACTGAAGTAAGTATATGAATTACTGCTTGCCAGCTGATTCATTATGGGCAAATTTGCTGCGACTTGAGCTCTAGGGAGCAGAATATTTCAAATCATAACTGCAGATAATCAGAGAATAGTGGAAAGGAGACACAAGGATATTTATAAGATGCTGTTGCATTTCACAAATTCCACTAAAATAGATTATCTAGAAATTACCTTTAGGCAGAAATTTATTGAATTACATGATAAATCTGGTTCTCTGTCATACAAAGAAACAATTACCAGAGATAGAAACATCCCCTCTTTTGTTTATATCTTTCCCTATCATCAGATAAACATCTTTCTTTAAATTTTGGGCCCCAACCTAGTCTATGATGCCTTAAGTAGAATGTTTCCACGTGTATTTGAAAGAAGACTATCATAGATTTTATGTCCATGGCTTCTAACCTTTTATTTCTTCAGCCTATTTGTTAATATATATTAGGTTCCTGACATTACCTAATAGGGATGAGGTGGTCACTATTAATGAGATGCAATCACTACACTAAAGAGGTTTAATATCAATGGTCTCTTTCCTATAGGGCTATAATAAAAATCTAGTACAATCATAAATTCTATGACCCAGAACATCCCCATATTAAAGTTGAAAATGTTATTAAGTGCATCCTAGGCAAGGATTACTGTTTTTCAAAAAATGAAATTTCCTCCCCAGTAATTTGACATTAAAATGCTACTCACTATAATGTGTTTACAATTATGATTCAATAAATTTGTAATAAAATTTAAATACAATAATGCTCAAGCACAGACTATAGAAGGCACACAAAGGTGACTTGTCTGGCCTGTGGCCTCAAATATCTTTTATGTTTTCTAAACATGAGGAGTTTTCCCCCCTTTTATTTTTAATTGACACATAATCATTGTACATATTTATAGAATTCAGAATAGTTTGTACATGTATACGATATGAAGTGACCAAATTAGGGTAATTACCATGTCTATTCCCTCACACATACATGGTTTCTTTATGCTGTAAAACAATCAAGATCCTCTTTTCTAGCTTTCTGAAAAAATATATAAAATTATCCTAAACCACATTCAATGTACAGTGCCACAGAACACCAGGATTCTTCTCCCTCATAGGGCTCTAACTTTGTCTCTTTCAACCAGCCTCTCCCTACCCTCTCATTTCTCCTATGCTTCTGAGCCTCAAATGGCTACAATTCTAATCTTTACTTCTAGGAGATCAATTTTAAATACCGGTTTTAGCTGAAATGAAGACATGAGAAGTTTTATGATTTTAGAGATTCCAGCTGATTCAATACCTGATGGAAGATTTATAATACTAGAAAGAATAAAGATGTCATAGAGAAAGAAACACATTAGAACCTTCTAGACTCTTCCTGAATACAGGCATAACTTGACATTGCAGGCCACCTCAAGTGACTTGGTAAAGCAAGTCACAAGAACTTTTTGGTTTCCAAGGGCATATAAAAGTTACATTTACATTAGGCTGAAGTTTACTAAATGGGCAATAACAATATATCTAAAAAATAATCTACATCTTTTAATTTAAAAATATTTTGTGACTAAAATATGCTAATGATTTTCTGAGCCTTCAGCAAACTGTAGCGTCTGGCCTCAATACTAATGGGTGCTCAGTGGGTGCTGACCGATCAGGGCAGTAACCATTGAAGGTGGATTGTGGAAATTTTTGTTCTTTTTTTGAATCAGAGTCTTACTATGTTGCCCTCGCTAGAGTGCTCTGGCATCATAGCTCACAGCAATCTCAAACTCTTGGGCTTAAGCTATTCTTTTGCTTCAGCCTGTAGCTGGGACTACAGGCGCCCCACCACAATGCCCAACTATTTTCTGGTTGCAGTTGTCCTTGATTAGCAGGCCAGGGCTGGGCTTGAACCTGCCAACCTCAGTGTATATGGCCAGCACCCTACTCACTGAGCTATAGGAGCAGAGCCAGACTGGACATTTCTTAAAATAACACAGTGAATTGCTCCACGATTGACTCTTCCCTTCACAAACGATTTCTCTGTCACATGCGATGCTATTCAATAGTATTTCACCCACGGTGGAGTTACATACGAGTTGATCTTCCCAAACCCTACTGCTGCTTTATCAAACTTTTATTCTAAAAGTTTGTTGTCATTTCAATAATTTTAACAGCATCTTTGTCAAGAGTAAATTCAATCTCTAGCACCCACTTTTTCATTTATCCACAAGAAGCAGGTTTTCATTCATTCAAGCTGATGAGATTGCAGCAAGCTGACCCTATCTTGACTAATACAATGTCGCAAAACAACTGTATTTCTTTTTAATCTTAAGCATACGTGTATGACCCCTTCGAACATCATATTTTCCATCAGTCATACCAAAGGCTGAACTTTTCATCACTCTTTTAATTCTCCTCGTTCAGCCCCTAGGCCTTCCATGTTTTGAAGATTCCATTATTTATATCTTTGACATGTCTCTTGATTTTCGTGTATTTCTAGGTCTAATAGAGAAATAACTGAATCTCGTCTTCTGCATCTAGATAAAAGACACTCATTTTGAACAGTGAGGCATCTGATATCTCTAGGCATTGTGATGTGGCAGCTTCTTTTTGGCCAACACAAGCATCCCGCTGCGTGGCAGCGTAGCCCCTGTAATTCTCAGCACACACTCCTCCTTCCACCAGCTCTTTGTACGTGCCGCTCTGAGTGACTGGAGAACCTACAGCCTTCTCAGCTCAAAATGCTTCTTTATAAGCACCAAAGAAGCAGGAAACACTTCATCTATCTCAGTTTCATCCCTTGTAATAAAATTCTTTGCTCTACAAAATTTGGATTCAGTCAAAAAGCTGAACTTAAGGATCTAGAACACCCCATTTGCCTTAAGGCCACAGGTTCCCCAGTCCAGCTTGCTGTCTTCTGCATTCCCTAGCTTTTAAAGTCCAAATTCTGTTTCTTTCCATGAAGTCTCTCCTCTTTCTTCTAAACTCACTGATCTCCCTTTCCTCAGAAAGCTTTTTCCATGAAGAAGTAGTGCCTGAGGGCAGCGCCTGTGGCTCAAAGGAGTAGGGCAATGGCCCCATATGCCGGAGGTTGTGGGCTCAAACCCAGCCCCGGCAAAAAACTGCAAAAAAAAAAGTAGTGCCTGATAGCCTGAGAGATCAGTGATCTGTTCATGAAAAAAGGAATTGTACTGGGTTTGCTGGAAATCTCTGTATCTTCTGCTCAGTTTTGCTGAGCAGAACCTAAAACTGCTCTTGAAAAATAAAAGACTATTTTTTAATTGGATGTTAAGTGGTACTTTTCCAAACCTTTGAGCTGAACGGATAGTCCCAACATCCTTTATAGCATTTCTTAGTTTCTCCCTATTTGCTTTCAGAAATGAGTCTAATTCTTACCTAATTACATATGTCAGACAAGCTTTCAGAGCCTTGTCAGATTAGTTCCCTACATTAAAGTAACCTGGTTTGCTCAGTTCCTGTACGGATGTGTCATGATGATCACATAGATAACGTAGGTGCTTTTATTCGCACTACTTCTGTTGCTTTTTTCTAAAGCTATGTTGAATATAATTGGCATTTTTCTATGCTCAACAACAACAAAAAAGATTCTTTTCCACAATGTGTCCTCTGATAATGTTTGTTAATTATCACAGCTTTAGTTTGTTTGCTTTAAATGCTTTTCAATAAAGGTTTCATAGTCATTAAGTTCCACTGACTTACTTTTCACTTCTCTGGTCTGTAACCCATTTCATCTCCTAAATTCGTAATCAGTAATTAAACAAATAAGAAAAAAAATATGAAAACTAAGAGTCTGGAGAACTCACAGACTGGATCACCTCTCACAGATATCTAAGGGATAATTGCAGTGCCATCACGAAGAGCACTCTCTAAACGCAATTACTCCACTATCAGATACCACTTTTTCGTCCTCATTAGTACTCACGAGTCCTTTGTAGAAACATGATGTAGAATTTTATATATTTGAAGCGTTTTTTTATCTATTCACTAATGAGATTCAATAGGTTGTTGCCATGTCTCTAAAATATGTTTCAAACCTTAGTTGTGCCGCTCATGAAGAGTGCTTCTTTGACTTAAAAATATAAGCCCAAATCTACTGCTTAAAGCAATCATTCTTAGACAACTGGCTCCATCTTTAGCTACAAGTACTACTGAGCTTTTCAAAAATTATTTATCAAAT
Organism: Otolemur garnettii; assembly: GCF_000181295.1. Classification (NCBI taxonomy): domain Eukaryota; kingdom Metazoa; phylum Chordata; class Mammalia; order Primates; family Galagidae; genus Otolemur; species Otolemur garnettii. The sequence continues at coordinate 6,666,349 of NW_003852490.1, forward strand.
ATTTTCGAACCCCAAAAACCTAGTAAAAGGAGTAAATAAGACTCATGTAGTCTCTTTCAGTGGCATGAAATTCTTGCAAAGCTGTGGTCTCCAACATGACAACCACTAGCCGCCTGTGATTGTTGGGTACTTGAAATATGCCTTACCCAAACTGAAATGTGTTGTGAGCAAAAATACATACCAGAATTTGAAAAATTGCTATGAAAAATATAAAATATTTCATTAATTGTTTAATGTATTACATCTTACACTGACAATGTTTTCGATATATTGATTACATAAAATATAGTCTTAAAATTAACCTTTGTTCTTTTTGCTTCTTTAATGTGGCAGCTAGAAAATTAAGATGTCAACAGCCACACATTATCCATGGGGATGTGTTCCAAGACCCCCAGTGGATATGTGAAACTACCAGAAGGACCAAACCTTATTTTGTCATATTTTTTCCAATATATTACACACCTGGGGTAAAATTTGATTCATAAATTAGGCACAGTAAGAGATTATTAACAATAACAATAAAATAATTATAACATACAGTAATAAAAAGTTATTTAAATGTGGTCCCTCTCTCAAAATGTCTTACTGTAGTACACTGTGAGTAAACAAAACCAGGTAACGTGAACCCACAAGTAAGGGAGGGAGCACTACTTACAATGAGTGATTTCTATTGGTTCCTCACATTATATTTTTATTGAATATGCCTCTCTGAAATCTCCAAAGAGACAGGCCATTAAATAAACATTTATAATCAAAGGTAATGAGGATTTGGATAAGGAAACTATAAGAGCCTGGAGACATGGTCCGATGTTAAGGTCCTTTGGGTGACCAGATTCGTATCCAAGGAGTCCCAGATTGAATGGCTACTTTGGATAATTTAAAAGATTCGTCTTCTACTATCCCCTCGCACACTGCCTGTACTACTTTAGCACTTAGGACATTGTATTTCAAGTGTGTCAATTCAATAACAAACACGTATTGAGCTACACACTTTCTACTCAGTTTGGTTCCCTTAGCACATGTCAATGTTTCTGACACGTAGTGAGCACGCATTAGATGATGAAAAATGCCCTCTGGTAAACTATGAGCTAAGCTAACAAGCTGGATGTCTCGCCATACAAGTAGTACTCCTACCAGTCGCCCTGGCATGCTGCCCTCTCTGCCCAGGAACCGAGATATTTTGTTATTCACTCCCTGCAGATGTCCAGGCTGGTGGAATTGATGTTTTATGATATTATTGTCAACACCTGATGATCAACAGCTTCCTCAATCTTGGCACATGGAACCTGCCAGAGGTTATCTAGAAGTTACACACCTGTAACAGATCCAGCTTCACATCCATAAAGGAAATTGGACAGTGCTCCTAAGCAGTAGACTTTCATTTCAGGCTGAGGTTTGATGTATCTTTGACTGACAGACTGCTAGGTGATGTGTGGGTTTCTGGAATGTGGTATGTCCTTACCTATTACTGTGCTACGGAGGGGTGGGGAATCACTGCAGTTTGTCTGTATTTTGGAAACTCCAAGTCTGTCTGGAAGAAGTTTTCATAAGGCATTTTTTCCTCCCAAGCTTATGCATAGTACTCTGCCAGTTTTATAGACGGGAATATGACCCTCTTCAAATGCTCCTCGGCAGACCCCTAAAAAGCAGTGAGGAATGAAAACAGCCTCAGTGGGGTGACCTCAAAGTGTCTAATGGAGTTCCTCAGGCTTTCCTAGTAAACTAATGAGGAAAGTTGGTCCCTAAAAAAGAAAAGGTACTTCAAATAACCGGCTTCAATAGTTTAATCATTGAATTGACTAAATCTATTGGCTATTTTGTATCAAATAATGCCTCCATCAATGATTAAACTAATCCAATAACATATTTATGTTGGCCTCACACTTTGAAAATACTAAAATGCACATAAAGTATTAAAAATATGTGTTTTGCTTTTATTGCAACCTCGGAAGTGAGAACAATGTAATCTAAAAGTTTGTACCGTCATAATTTGAAATTTTTTAAAAAGCCAAGATAAATTTAAAAGTTAGAAATTTAAACTCATGTAACAAAGTAACTCTTCCTGTAATCTTTGGAGTTGTCAGGGGTCAGAGAAGAAAGTGAACGAGGAGAACTAGAGTATCCCCCAGAGACTGGACTTTGCCTCGGGGGTGTCTTTCTGGAACTTCAATGCCTTACGTCCTCTCAAATATTATTAACAAACAATCGTTTCACAGTCAGAATTCAGCAGACGTGCTTCTGCTTTTTGTAATATAGCAGACAAGTTATGGCATGTGGCCTTCAATTATTTGGCATTTAGGTGCTAAATAAACTGCCACAAATACAAAACTAAATGATTGCTGAACAGAGGCAAATACAGAACAGAGAAAGCAGACTCAGGGATACTTTTGGAGCCTATATTCAAGGTTCTTCACTTGACAAGGACAGACAATTAAGCTGTCATCAAACTCCACTGTTCCAGTGACTTTTGAGAAGTTCAAAAATCTGGAATTATTCCCTCAGCTACAATGCATAGAATGCAGGGACTCTGCAGGACTCCCACTCCTGGTTGCACCTCCCCTGGACCTTGGTACCATTCGGCGAATATTAGTATTCCAAGGCGGTACAAATTTTACCACCGCACACTTTTCATCATTGTTCCTGGTCTTCATATTTTGAAATTTATGTTAGTTTCTTTTTTCTTTTATAATAATAAAGTTTAATTGTCTTTATTCCCTGACACTATGACCATACTTCTAAGAACTACTTCATTAGGTACAAATGTTGTATCATTTTATTTTAAACCAAGTTCTTATTATTTTCTAGTACTCTGTGACACACATTTTAACAATCTTACTTTTTTTAAGTGAAAAATGAAAAATGTAACATATGATGTAGAATGTGATTTTTTTGATATTTGCATACCTTGTGGAATGATTAATCAGCATATCCATCACCTTGTCCACTTAATTTTGGTGACAAGAGTATTTAAAATCCACTCTTAGTAAATTCCAACTGTTCCATACATTATCGGTAGATGCAGTCACCATGCTGTAAGACAGCTCTCCAGAACTTACCCCTCCTGTCAAACTGCAACTTCCCACCCTTTGACAACACCTCCCTTTCCCTCCTCTCTCCTGTCCTGTCTCCTGGTAAATCACCATCCTACTTTCTGCTTCTATGAGTTGGAAGTTTTTAGATTCCATATATAAGTGGGATCATAGATGAAGTTTCCTGAAAAATTTAAAAACATAACTATCGTAGGATCCAATTCCACCTCAAGTATATATCCAAAGGGTATGGAATCAGTGTGTGGAAGAGATGTCTACACTCCCATGCTCACCTCAGCGGGATTCACAACAGCCAAGGTATGGAATCCATCTAAGTTTCCACAATGGATGAGGAATAAGGAAAATTTGTGATATATATGCACAGTGGGATGCTAGTCAGCTATTAAACAGAAGGAAATACTGTCATTACAACAGTGTGGATGAACCTGGAGGATATCGTGCTAAGTGAAATCAGCCAGGCACAAAATGACAATTTTACATTTGAATTATTATCTACTTTAGTCCTTTGTTAAAATTATAAGACATCTTACGGAAATTACATGGCAGTTGCCCTTTGATCTGAAAACACTGCAAACACAAACTCACAGACACACCCACCCACACACATGCATTTTACTGAACAATTATATTTAGTTAATCTTAAGGACAAGTAGTGTGATATTTCATTTTTGCAGCAACTCATGTATAAAGCTTGATTATGCAAAATAATGTTTCTTTTTGCTGGAAATGGGTAAAGGAGAATTGGTGACAATAGAGAAAATGATATATTTTTGCACAAACAAGAAGAATGTGAGATGGGATGATATGAGACACAAGATTTGTGCAAGACTGGAAGCTTTAATTTGGCTAAATGTACTATACTAAATCTGTGCTTCTATTTGAGAAGCAAATATGCGTAGACAGGACAGTGAGCCAAACCCTTAAAAAGAAGAGCTTTGAAGGTAGACAACACAAAACTACATTCTAGTTCTGGATCTACCACATATAGAGACTTGATGACCCCATGGTGCACATCCATTTATAAGTTTGGGACTATCAAACCTACCTGGGAGTGCTATTTTAAATAATCAATGACAGAGGTGTTCCTGTTATAATGGGTGTCCAAATATTACCAAACTCACCCCAAGCCATAACCCACTGACTGACACATAAACACACATCACAGCTATTTTCATTTACATTAGATCATCTAACCTTCTTTGAAAAGTAGAGAAGTAAAAAACATAAAAACCTTAAAAATTATATACAACCTAGTTAAGAGTCATCTGGCATGATAGAAGACTTAAACATGCACTCTACCTGTAACCTTTAATCCGTGGCCTGCCTTCTCGCAACCCGGTGCAAGGTGGGAGAGTTGTTCTGAGTGGAAACGGTGGGAAATGGAGACATAAAGCCAAGAGAGACAAAGAAAGACAGGAGACGAGAGATAAGATGGCATCAATAGGACTGATGCAGCTGATGGCTACAGCCAGCACCTGAACCACAGAAACAGCTTTATTTATACAGTATCTCAACAAGGTTGCATAAATCTTAACACCTGGGGTAGAGATCATCCTTAAAGAGGAAAAACTGTACTTGCTGATAACAAGGAAAGTATGCATGGGTTTAGTGACTTCTGGCAGGTGGAAAGAAGATTGTTAAAGGAGGAGAAGTGGTGGGGGGTCACTCCCAGTGTTCCCCCAGGCAGTGGGGGCCCTGCCGCCAACAGCCTGCTCCCCACACTTCTCAGACCAGTGATTTTCAACCAGCATCCTGTGACACACCAGTGTGCCATGAGAGGATATTAGGGGTGCTACAACAATTTTTAAAGATCTTCAGTTAAATTATTTTTGAAAGAAGTTCAAGGCACAGTTAGTAAGTGCTTTTTTGTTACTCTTTTTTTTTTTTTTTATCTACACAGTTTAAGTGTGCAGCAGAACCTTAACTGTAGCTTCAAATGTGCCCTGAGATTACAAAAAAAAAGACATAGACTTGAAAACAGTTATCTGGCCTTGCATTTATTATACTAGCAGCTCTCAGAAAACAACGGAAATTAATACTTAATTTCAATAGTGTGAGACCAATTCCTGTTGATGCTATTTAACTTCAAAATTGGTGATGATAATCTGTCTCCAGTCTTTCCAGCCTGGAACACAACAAAGAAAAGATGGAACTAAGTTACTTGTTAATGCATTCCTAATTTCAGGCCTCGTGAATAAGAGAGTCTTAGAGAACACACAGAACACAGTTCTTCCCATCTCTAATAAACAAGATAATAGATAAGTAGAGACTGTGGAGACATCTATAGCAATAAAGCTCAGTTATTCATTTTCAGTACTATTTGTTAAAATGGTCCTGTGTGTGAAGACACTAGAATTTCTGGAATCTACCTTGTAAAAGCCACACACTGAACTGAAGTAAAAGCTTCCACTTTTTATCCTGGATAAAATTGTCTGTATCTGGAAGAAAATGCACAGTCTGTTATTCAGTTCAGTTACACAGGTAACCAAATATTAGTTATTACTCTCATTGCTTCAAAGCAATTTAAAATTCTCAGAATGGCTATGGGTGAGATCACGTCCATGGATTATCCTATGGGGGTACATGTGCGTCTTTCTAAACGTAGAATACAAATGTCTTAGCACAATAACTAAGAAAATGACATGAAGGCTATGTTAACTAGATGGATGAAAGTATTTCACACTATATATAGAATGTACCCAATGTACCCTATGATAGTATTAATGTACACAGCTATGATTTAATAAAAATTTAAAAAATAATAAAATAAAATTCTCAGAATTAAAAGTTAACCCTTTTTGATTAGCTAGATTTCCATGTTTTAAAGCAAGATTTGTCTTTGACTACCGTAATACCAGTTTGTCTTAAATTCTCTAGAAACACCAACAATCCCCATGTCTCTATCTCTCTGTCACTGATTTTTTTTAAGTGCTCATTCAACAATAGACCCTCCTCCAGGAAACCAGCTGGGGTACAACATGCACAGTGGTGCTCTGAGCTTTCCTTCCTCACTTAGTTGTGTCACCTACCTAAGGGAAACATTGCCACAGAGACCTCCATTCTTCTCGGGCACAATATCACTCCCGTTAACCAAGATGTTAGGTATTTGGCAAGAAGCGTTAAAACTTTAATGGGTATTGTTCAATGTTCAACATTCTAATTAGTTTAGTCAATTAATTAAGGGAATACATAAGACCAAACTAGTATAGCTAATATCACTGTGTTAATTTGGATGTCAGTTAGCTATCTCGTTGACACAAGCAGTCAGTCCCAGGTTGTACAGAAGCCGGGGTAGGATGGTGTAAGATCTCATCAAGCCCCAAGTTGTTTGAGGGAAAATAGTTCAATTCCTCTACCGACGGTTTGTCTCAGGCGCTGTCTGAGAGTCTGTCCTCCACAGACAAATGACCCAAAAGCTCTGCAGAGCTCATCCCTTCATTTTACAGATGAGAACAGGAGTCCGGAGAGGAGAGTGGCAAGTTGATATAAGCTCAAAGATCGTGTATGCATGGAAGTTGTGTACCTATCAAAGATCAAAAAGATTAAAAAGCAGGACAAACATAGATCTGATGAGTTAGATACAAACAAAAGAATTCAATTAACTCTTTGTATTGGAACAATTAAGTTCCAGCAAGTCTGAGTGTAAAAAGGCCCAAATTTCAGTGTTAGAAGGGGGACAAAGTTCCAGCTCTGCAACCCACAATTTCATGACCTTAGTGCAAGTGACTTCAGCTTCCAAAGGGAGAGTCCTAATTTTTTAAATTGGGAACTATATTTCCATCTAACTTGGATGCTATGGGGATTAGATCAGATACAAAAACACCTAACAGAGTATCTTAGTGAGAGCAAACTTCTCTTTTCCATCTTTTCTTCTATTTATTAATTGATTTGCTCTGTGGCTAGAATAATACCCAAGGTGATAGATGCCTGAAATTCAACAAGAAACAACTATTATGAAAGGTTTTAAGCATTATATTTAGTCTACCTGTAGGAAAAATGTTGATGAATATATATTAAGTTCCTAACAGTAATTTCCTTTATGTGGTGGGCAGGCAGGAAGAGGGTATCCTAGCTCATTCAGGCTGCTGTAACAAGATTCAGTAAACTGGGCGGCTTAGCAACAGCTTTTCTTTCTCAGTTCTGGAGACCAGAAAGTCAAAGGCACCAGCACACTTGTTATCTGCTGGTAAGGATTTCCTTTCTAGTCCACAGATGGTGCCTTCTCCCTGTGTCCCTACAGAATGGAAGAGGCAAGGCAACTTCCTTGGGCTTTTATAAGGGTACCTTTTCAAAGTCCCCACTTTCACTCTGCAGTTAGGAGTTCCTCCTGTGAATTTTAGGACACAAACATTCAACGCCATGCAAAGAGTTTTTAACTTCTGAAAGCCCATATATATCTAACATCTCCAGTATTTTATAATGTGCCTTTATTGCCTTAGTGATAAATAAGAAAGGTAAGATAAAGAGGAGAATTATTAGCTACATATTAAAATCCTTTTACTACATTTACTATACTAGGTGTGTTACTGCTCCTGACCATTATCCTTAGATTTCATGATTTATTTCAGAGAACAACATGGACATTTTCCATCAATGGAGAGAAGAGTCCGTGCACAAATGCCAATTTGGGCCATGGCAAGCTTTCTACTGTCAACCTTAGTCTGTATTCTTGAAATGGATTTCAACCAACATTTTTGATTCACTAGCTTTGGGTTTCTTTATACTTGTATTTTCCTTTCTAAATAATAGGATGTTCTTTAACTGGTTGTACAAATCAAAATTTTCAACACTTATTTGATCCTCAGAGCCATTTCCATTTTTATATTGTACGCCTCAGCTAGATGCTGTGCCTGTGTGATAATCCATTTGGTGCATCCTGAAGATTACGACTGCCGGGTTCTTTATGATGTAATCTGAGGCTGTGCTTGCTGCTTTTCATAACCACTCTATACTCTTGGCACGTCTTCAACGGAGGAACCATAAAAACTCCTCAAGTTCTTTTTTCCCAAAATATTGCATATTTCACATTTGGGCAGCTACCATATTTTCTGCTATGTCTTACTATGAATTCATGAAACTGGAAGCTCCCTTAAGGTAGGTTTTTGGAATTCTCTCTTTAGTGTTCTCAGTAAATACACATAAGAAAAAAAGAGATTGAATAGAAAAGAAGTTTCTTTCCATATTATAGTTACTATTCTGTCCCTCACTAACAAGAAAGCCAATTATTTAATTTCGAGACAACCTCTATAGGCAAGGAATAACCAACGAATATACTTCCTATAGCTGAAACCGCCCTCTGGTCACCAACATATTTGTAAATTAAAAATGCGGTCTGATATTGTTGAAAAGCATATTCAAAGACCGGATGCACTATCTCCCTAGAACCAAAGTAACTACTGGCCCTACGTTCTAATTTTTTAGTTATCATAGGAAACATTTGTATAAAAAAGATCTTCCTTGACCTCTACATCTAAGAATTTTGGCACTTATAACATTATTATTTCCACAGGGCTGTACTTTATCCCCTTCCCACATATATTACAGCAATCTGTTCCACTCCCTCACTCTACCCATGCACAGAAGAGAACATATGGGCTTTATGATGAATATAATGAAAAATTACTGAATCTAAGGAGAATTCATATGTTTCTGGCTATGGTCTGCTTGACTAATGTCATTAGAAACCCAATCCTAAAACTTTTAATGAGCCTTTCTGGGAGATTAATGCTCATGAAAACACCATTCTGAGATAAGGATATGTCTGTCCTTAAAAGACAATGATCATAAGAAAGCAACTATAAGATTGAAAGAAAATAAGATCTATAGTCAAAATCTCAATGGGCATGGAGTGGTGCATTAACTACAATTTAGCAGGGGAAGGAAAAAACAGAGAACTATTGAGCTTTTTTATGTTACACAGAAACTTTTTAATAAAATATTAAATTCCATTTCCTTTACAAACATTTCTCTATGTAAGTGAACGAAAGCCAATCCCTGCATTTCCCATAACTAAATATACTTGGCTGAGCCCCTGAGCAGTTTTTTACCCCACGCCTCATGAAGTAGGGCAATAGTTTAACAGTCAGGATAAGAGAGGAATTAATTTTGCTGCTTTTATAAAGCTAAATATTCTTGGTACTTTGGAGGTGAGCCTTAGGGTATCCAAGTCACAGTCATCTGTTACCAGCTTATAGTCACCTAGGACCAAGCCACAGGCACTAATTAGTCACCAGTCACCACCACAAAGTCTCTCTCCATCTACCATGTTAAAATTATTAGTCACAAAGGTACAGTCACCTGTTGCTAAGTCAGTTGCCTGTCACCAGGTCATAGTAACAAGTCATTGAATCACAGTCACTGAGTCAACAGTCACTGAGTCACAGTAAGCCAAATCACAGGTACCAATTCGCTATGGTCTGAATGTTTGTGTCTCAAGGTGGTGACATTAGGAGATGGGGCCTTTGGGAGGTGAGCAGGTCATGAGGGTCATGGGAGTTCTGAGAGAGACTTTGCTCACTACCACCATGGGATGGCATAGCTAGAAGCGACCATCTATTGGGAAGTGGGCCCAAGGGTCAGGTAATAAATTTTTGAGTCTTTTATTATCCATGGCCTGTCTACCAGATCATAGTATTGAATCCCAACATGATTCACAGTTACTTTCCTTAAGGTAAGAGCAATGACTTACACACTATGGAGTCTGTCTTGCTGATTTGCTGCAATCTGCTTGACATTGTAATACCAGGTTGTGAGAATAATGATCCCGCCCAAAGGGCATGCATAGCAAATTCTCTGAGGCTAAAGTAGCATCCTGGTTTTAGAATGCATGGGATCAAGATTGAAGGGTCCAGTGGTTACCAAAAAACTATTATTCCGCAAACCTGAAGATCATTGAATTGTACATTCTCTCCATCCATGTCAGGATCCTAGTGCTTTCCTGAAACCTATAGCGAGATATGTTCTTCCCAGGACATTTAGTTGAAATCACAATTTTTTTAATGTGATATAGTTCAGAACATTTAAAAATCAGAGAATTTTTTTATAAAAGACAAGATAGATGCCTTTAATTAAAAATAAGCCTCAATAGAAAGAAACAAAAGCACTAACAAACCAAACCAAAGCTGGCTTTGGCTAAGCAAGGACTGTCCCATCTCGATGGTGCACATGCTGAAGCTCTGTCCTGGCCCTCCCTGATCCACTGACCATGTTACCTTCCTGGCCTTGGAAAGCAGTTTACCCTGAAAATTCAGGTAAAGAGAACATGAACACTAGCAAAATAGTAAAAGCAGCCAGAGAACCTGTCACTCTTCTGTAGGCATACATGCAGGTCACTGGGTTAAGAGTGTCCCTTCACCCTCAGGAGATGTTGGTCTACCTTAGCCAATCCTGACAATTCAAGACAAAGCTTCAGTCCAGTCTTCTAACTGACTCTCAGTGGAGGCATCCTCCCTGCAGGCTCTCCCTGCCTGTTTGTTGACTGATGACCTGGAAAGTGAGGCTTGGAACTAATCACAGCTCTCTTAGAAGAGATAATCCCAACTTGTATCACACCAGGATGCCACAATGAAACGACCAAAGTGGCCCAGTGTTCCAGCAGGTTTTGCCAGAGTCAAATATATGAAGTTTCAGGACTCATCAAGTCTGAATAAAAGGTAGAGAGAAAATCCAAACACCTTAAGCCTGACGTCATGGAAAATGTGTGTGTGTTTATATATGTGTTTGTGTGTGCATGTGTGTATGTGTGTGTGTGTGTGTATACTGAATGAACAGAATGCAGCATACCAGAGGCAATAATGGGGAACTAGATGACCAATCTGGTCATTTTATCTGGCAATGACAAATCCTCAGGTGAACCACAGGACAAACGTGGCCAAGTTTCATGGATAGCATGCTCTTCTGAGCCACAGGCAAACATTTCTAACCAGCTCCCTGTGAAGAGTATTAGCATTCATAGTAAGAGTAAGCGTAAATGATAATTTGATTGATTTCAATTCATCCGTGATTATGAAGTCCCAGAATATTGTTTGAGGCAATGTAAACAAAAGATGCCTCTGCTTTTAAATTATTCTTTTCTATGTGTGCACTCTTTTGTTTACTGATAACTTGGTTCTCAATTTTCTATTTTACATGTAAATTTTATTGAACTGTGTGATGGTTTTAACATATTTCAATAATTTTTTAAAAGCTTATCTACAAAAGAAAACTCAGAAGACCCATTTGGCTACATCCCCGGAAATGAAGTAGTACTACCAAATAGTACTTAAGTACATCACCACCACCCTCACATCAACTTCCCTCCAATGTACAAGTTACATCTACATTAGGTAATTGTAGGAATGAGATGCACATTGCCATGTAATTTTGAGTATAATTAATTCTGTCTTTTTATGAGTAAAATATGTGGAACATTTTACTTTAAAACAGAGATTCACCATATTGTGATGGGTAAATACATGAACGCACCTTCATCAGAATGCCTGAATCTCTCTTCCTCTCCTTCATCTTAGATATCAAGACTATCACAACATTGCCTTTAGTTGCAGATTCTTCACCTAATCATCTCTTCCACCATTTTCCAATCAAATTACCCTTCCTTCTTTCTTCACACATCTACTTAATGCATAATTTTTATTTTTTCACAATGCATTTAGCACACACTTGATATAAACATGATAATAGAAGCTAGGTATATAAAGAAAAAATATAACACTAGTTCCTAAAAAGACTTATAATCTGGTAGAATATATATTTAGTTTAAAACACTTATTGCATTTACTTATTTTCTCAGCTACTAATAACCAAGTACCTAATACATATCTCATATTGTGCTATGTGTAAAAAGAAAAATCATTGTCTATGATAGCATGGTGTTTATAATCTAGTGAGGGGGGGAAGAAGACCACAAATGCATAAAGATAACACATAATTGAAATACAGTACATTTTATGAAGATAAATAAGATGCTCTAAAGAAAATAGAGTAAAACATTTGCTCACAGATGGAAATTAAAGGAGGTAGTTTGAGGTTGCAGTGAGCTATGATGATGCCCTTGCACTCCAGCTTGGGTGACAGAGTGAGACTCTATTTCCAAAAAGAAGAAGAAGAAGAGAAAAAGAAAAGACAGATAAATCAAAAGAAAAGCAGGGGAGCCAAGAAAAGAGAGATTTCTGTGGAAAGGAAGGTGAATTCTGGCAAACAATACTTTCGCATAACTGAGGAGTATTTTCTCACCTGCCTACCTGGGCTGTGGGTTGGGGAGTGGAGTGAAAAACTTCTCAGAGAAGTTTACCTTGCATTTGATCTTGATGGATCCATTACTTTGGAGGTGTACCAAAATACAAAGTGTAGAAGACATGCTGTATTTCCAGCAAAGGCAATAGATCCACAAAAGCATAGCAGTATAAAAGGATATGACACATTTATTTAGTTAATGGAAAAATTTCTCTACAGAACTGGGACATAAGTTCTGCACTGAGGCACTGTCTGAAAAACCAGCAATGGATGAGAAGCAGTTCTTGCATTTCATGGTTAGGAGTCTGAACTTTATGTGCTAGAAAATTGAAGGATTTTATTTTACATGGAAAAATGATGTGACTAGATCTGTATTTGAAAAGGTCATTCTGATTATGAAGAAATAATAAGGGTGAAAATTTGGGTGGAGGAAAAAAGGACGCTACAATGGTAACCTAGTAACCATTAGTAGAGTGCACAAAATCTGAGGGTGATCCACCAGAGTAATTCAGATATAAACTTATGAGGTTCAGAGTTATGGTGGTGGCAGTTGAACTAGAAAGGAATAAAAGCAAAATGGATGCAATAATGAAGTACATTTACAGAGTTGATAACTGATAATCAAGAAAAATTACAGGAGAGGCAGTGTAAAATGGCTGTGGGGTTTATGATGGGACCCTATTTTTCCAGATTGAAATCTCTTTTTATATAAAATGAATCAATACAATGTATTAAGGAAATAGTTAAATGTTCAAACCTGTGGTTCAAGAAATAAAAGGAGCTTGAAGATTTGTATTTTCAGAACGTTCTCCTAGAAGTACACAAAGGAACCTTGGAATTGCGCAAGAGAAAGCAATGTCTAAGCTTTCCTAGGTAGTAATGATAGATGGATCCATACAGAGGATTAAATACCAATCTATGGCTACAGCCTAAATTTGGAGGCAGGGGAAATGGGACACCTACGGAATACATTGAAACAACATCTAAAAAGGAGACTCAGAACACCAATATGCCAGACAATCAGGTAGATGACTTAGACTCTGTCATGTTTTCAGAGATTGAGCGGACACTGATGTCTTTAGAGAGGGTGGTCACAGTAATAGGTGGGAGTAGAATTCAGTTTGCAAGTAGTTATAGGAATTGGTAGTGGGAGAGAAAGAGAATCCTTTTGCCTCTATAATCATTTCCTTCTTTCCATTTGAGAAGAGTTTACTGCACTAACTATTCAGATTCAGAACTTCCCTGACCACCTCGACTTCAAAACTTTGCTCTCTCTTTTATTCCTTTCTATTTTACTCTTGTAAACCAAGATGGTACAACTGACTTAGAGTAATCTCTTGGGATAATGTTATTTTGCTTGTCCTTATTACTAGAAACCACATAAAATTATCATCTCTTCAGACTTTAAGGGGAACCATTGTTAAAATGAAGACTTATGGAGGAAAAGAAGGCTCACTTCTCTTTGAGCCTAATTTATGTCCTCTTATACATTAATAAATGATTAAGATGAATGCCCAGGAATTAATATTCTGTTTTTCATTATTGCAGGGAGAATAGGGACTGAAGACCCAATTCTTGGCAAAGGAAAGCACCCCCAGAATAAGAGGAAAGTTAAAAAGTAAGCTGAGTGAGTCAGAACAAAGAAAAGCTAGTATACATTTAAGCTACCCATTGCTAGCAAGCTTCCTGCCTTTTCTGAAATTCTACCCAGTTGAGGATACAGCTTACAAACACCCCTGGTTGGTCTGTGAGCACTCTGAGGAAGAATGGTCATAGAAGACGCAAGACTTTGACAGATACTGGATTGTCTCCTGCTTAGTAAACAGGCAAAGCAGATACCCATTGTGGAGATTTGTATTTGCCTGGGACAGAGATCAAGGGAGTAGCTCTAACCCTGAGATATGGGCAAAAGAGCTTATATCCCTTATCACAGAGGAAGATCTTCGTGGTGGTGATGGGAGGAAAATTCTTCCCTCCCATCAATTCCTCAGAGGAGATTATCACTGGTGGCATTTTACTCCACAGGGAACTAGCAGGGATTAACACCTCCCTAGAAATCTGTGTGTGTGAGCTCAAGCAGGAGGCTGTCCCAATACAAGACTCAGATTTCGGATTTCTCAAGGCTACCCTTAAGGTTAATAATAATAATAATAAGTGCTGAAATGCTCACGCAGAAACTGCTGGCATCTTTGTTCCCGCCCTCACCTTACCCTCTGCTTCAATGAGAGCAGAGTGGAGCAAACACTCAGTGCCACTGCCAGAATCCAATATGGGCAATGGACCCCTAAGCTCCCACTTTTAATTCTACTCTGTGTCTCATGTCTCTTTCTTTACCATCATTTCTAACTCTATAGTTCTTCAGTTGGTCACCACCAGTTCCACAAGTCTTAGAGGACCCTGCCCCTGGGGCGGGACCCCAACACATTATCACTTGGGCAACATAATGAGCCAATTCAGAAGCTCCAAATAGTCTAGGGAAGGATTGGAGCAATCCTGGAATATCAAGCCAAATATAATCAAAATACCACTGGAACTCTTAACAGTAAGTAGTAAATAACCAGAGGCTATGAAAGTATACTACTTGTTTGTTACTGAGCATAGAGTACCTTTTCGTTTTAGAATTTATATTTGATTTTTTTATAGTTTCTATTTCTCTACTGAAAATTGCTAACATTTAATTTATTATGAGCATGCTTTTCTTTGTGTATTTATTGTGGTTCTCATAACTGTTTTAAAATAGAGGCTTATTAATTGAAGCATCTGGGTCATTTTATTATTGGTCTTTTGGTTTCAGGTTACTATGCTGTTGAAACCCCAGATTCTGTTATATTCCTCAGAAAGGTGTTGCTTTTTAATTTGCCTTCACAGGCAGTTTACCTACTTGAACTCAAATTACAATCTCATTCAGGTGGCATCCCAAATCTGAGTTCATATCTTTTGTCCTTAGCTGACCTATTTGCATAAATAAGCCTGAAAATGTCAGAGATCAACAAGAGGCTTGGACAGAATTCACACAGAACTTGGAGTTCCTCCTTTCTGTGTCCTTTCCAAAATTCCTCTCTCAATTTTCAGCAGCAGTGATTGTCTTGAACTTGATCTTCTGATTCTTCAGGTCAATACCCTCAAAAAGCTCCAAAATTGAATGATTTCTAGATTCATCATTATTCTGCCAGTGATATTCTAAACATAGTACTATTCTGAAGCATAGTTTAAATTACCTTGTTTAAATACAATTCTGAAGAAAGATCCCATTAATACAAGCCCAGTAAGGCTATTATCTCCCTTATTCAGGACAGAATATTTTAATTCATGCTATTTAAGATTGCATTCGTGGGCGGCACAGATATGTCAGTGGGTAGGGCGCCAGCCACATGCACTGAGGCTACCAGGTTCAAACCTGGCCTGGGCCAGCTAAAACAACAATGACAACTGCAACAACAACAAAATAGCTGGGTGTTGTGGTGGGTGCCTGTAGTCCCAGCTACTTGGGAGGCTGAGGCAAGAGAATCACTTAAGCCCTAGTGTTTGAGGTTGCTATGAGCTATGATACCATGGCACTCTACCAGGGCAACAGCTTAAGACTCTGTCTCAGAAAAAAAAACCCAAAAAATTGCATTCATATTTTAGCAGACATTAGTTTCTTTAAAGTTCAGATTAATTAAAATCATCAAATTGTTTTTGGTTTTTGTTCATCATAAAGCAAGTTCATCATAAGACTTGTCAATTGAAAGAACATCTATATAAATGTCCTCTACTTTGTATGTATGCAACTTACTTAGAAATTGACCTAAAATTCTCTTTATATAATTTCAATGCTTCTGTTACATTCTCATTCATTCATTCGTATTTATTCCTTCAGGAAATATTTATTAAAAACCTCGCAGGCACTTGGGAACACAATGGTGAACAGGACTAACAAAATTATTATTCAGATGAAATTTATATTCTAATTTGGAATGCTAACTTACACATAAGTAAATAAGAAATAATGTGAGATAATGCATCTACACAGACAATAAAACAGAATAACACAGTAATATAGAGTGATGGAGCGACTGTAATTTGGATTAAGGGTCAGTGGTGTCCTATCTGAAGAAGTGGCATTTAAGCTAAAATCTATAATGATGACATGGAGCCTATTGAAACAAGTCGATATCTAAGTATTGTATTTATCATATTAATAGTAACTTTTCTTGTATCTTGGAGTCATCTGCAGATAAACGTATATCTTTTTCTCAATATCACTTAGAAATGTTGAAAACCACAGAGTCAGGGACAAAGCCAGGTGATGGTTCAATAAATTGTTCCTTTTTTTTAAAAAAAAACAAGCAATAGGATGGGCGGCACCTGTGGCTCAAAGGAGTAGGGCACCGGTCCCATATGTCGGAGGTGGCGGGTTCAAAACCAGACCCGGCCAAAAACTGCAAACAAATAAAAAATAAAAAATAATAGGCAATAAGATTGCTCTGTGATTCCCCTGGCTGGACTGCGGTAGGTATTCACAGGCACACTTGGACTTCCTGGTGTCTAGTGATCCTCCCTCCTCGGTGTCCCAAATAGCTGTGAGTACAAGCGTGTGCCACTATGACCAGTTTAACCCAGTAAATTGTTTTCCCAGTATGCTCTATGAACTCTCTTCGGATACTTTAAGTCATGAAGTAATAAATCTATTTAGTTTTTATATAATGCAGTCAATGTTTCTCTATCCAGCCATGATTATTATATCATCAGAGAATTTCTTCAATTAAATTGTTCACTTGTTAAAATATTTTCTCCATTTTTTTTCAACCAAAGCAATTCACATTGGTTTGAGTTTTACCTCATTTAATTTCTCTTATTTATCTTTGTTCCTCCCTCTTATTCCAAATTGCAAAGCACATACCCATACAATGAAAGTAGATAAAACATTCCTGGGAGTGGGAACATGGCAAGTATTTATCATTCCCCGTCCCCTGAACTAGCAAGTGTCAAAAACAATGACTTATATGCACATGATAGGTAGGCAATAAATATAAGTTGAATTATTAAATAAAATAATCAAACAAATACAGAAAGATGTTAAATTAAATAGCCACAAAAGAAGAAATTTATCAGATAAAATCAGACATGTGAAAGAATTTTAGAAAACTGTCATATCCTGTGCAAATGGAGCATTTTCTACATGAGTAACAGAGATAACATTATCACTCCATAGAAAACACTTATGACATCAAATGCCTGGTGGGGAAACATCCATTACATATCTGAATGACAGGTTTTATGTCATGATGAATATCATGCTTCATTGGATGCTATCTAACAAGCATACACCTTTACATATTCACCCATTAAATTCTACTTGTGAAAGAGAAATAATCCTGTATAGACCAGGCAGATTGTCTGTCTGAGCCCTTACTTAATCATTTCCAGAGAAGAAGGTGGTCACTTGGGAGAACAGGGCTAAGTTTTTTTGTTTGTTTGTTTGTTTGTTTTTGTTTCTGTTTTCTGAGACAGATTCTCACTCTGTTGCCCAGGCCAGAGTACTGTGGTGTCAGCCTAGCTCACAACAACCTCAAACTCTTGAGTTCAAGTAATCCTCTTGCCTCCCCCTTCTGAGTAGCTGGGGCTACAGGGGTCCATAGCAACACACAGCTAATTATTTCTACTTCACTAGAAGCAGGGTCTCACTCTTATTCAGGCTGGGCTCAAACTCCTGACCTCAAGGGATCCACACACCCTGGCCTCCCAGAATCCTAGGATTATAGGCATGAGCCACAGAGCCCAGGCAGGGGTAAGATATTTCTTGATGTCAGGCTTTCTATATCAGTTTTGTTACAAATCTTCATAATAAATCATATGCCAGCTTAGATCGTCCTCTAATTGTTGATTGTAGAGGTAAATCAGTTAGGAAGAAAATAACTCCATTCTGACTTCAGTGTAGCTTTTTCCACTAAATGTTATTTTTAATACAAGTACAACATGCACAAAGACTACCCTACAAAAGAATAATATTCATTAAGTATAATTGTCAAATTTTAGAACTATTTACCTCACTTCCAAGAAATACACCCTAAGTCTGGTTTTGACACAAAGCGCAGCACACAATATAATTTTTCTGTATGCACAGAACACAGAACACTTCATTATGAATTCCAATAAATTACTAAACATTTAGAAACATTTAATATGTACATATTAACTTGATTACCTTTTTACTTCTCTAACTCAGACCAAAAATTCCCTATTCATATCCTTTATGCAGTGGTTCTCAACCTTCCTAATGCCATGACCCTTTAATACAGTTCCTAATGTGGTGACCCCCCACTATAAAATTATTTTTGCTGCTGTATTAAAGGGTGGCGGCATTAGGAAGGTTGAGAACCATTGCCTTTATGTGTCATACTATTATAATTTTATGAGTATGCCTCAGATCCAAATATCTTAAACCTTTAGAATTATGGTGTAAAACAGCATAGAGCTCCAATAACAGGTGATCGATAAATGCTGGCTTTCCTGGGAAGATCATGGCGCTATGCTTACATGTTGCTCTCAATCATGCCTCCAAAGGTCATACTCCTTTATAAATAAAAAGAATGCATGAATGTTTGTTCAAATCTTATGACAGTTATAGGAGAATAAAAAGCTAATGCCTCCATGACTCATCCTTATATATTGTAGTAAGAAAATATTTTATCCACTACAAGATAAACATTATTTTGGTAAATATCAAATGATATTTTGGAAGCAGTTAGAATATAATCAATCATGTATAGGCAATAAATAATGATGCAGGGTAAGAAAATAAAAGTAATACATTAGTAAATGAAAGACATTGTTTTGCCCGTTATCTCAAAGCTGGGTCTAACAAAAGATAATGATCCAACTGAGAAAATAAATTATTATTTTGTGCTTTTTTAGGAAGATAATTTATATTTTTATTTACTTTGAGGTTGCTGTGAGCTATAATGCCACAGCATTGTACTGAGGGTGACATAATGAGACTCTGTCTTAAAAAAAAAAAATACCAAATGCATGCCTCACATAGTTATCATTTTTGTAGCAAAAACATTTTACATGCACTCTCTCAGCATTTTTCAAAACCCAGAATACAGTTAATCACTGAAAAATGTGGTAGTTAAGAATGCTAACCTTCCATGCTGTCAAAAATTTGCTTATAACCTTTGATTCCTCCATTAATAGCCAGCTGTTGACTGGGAACCCTACCAATAACATAGAGTCAATTAACACGTATTTTGAATACTGCATGTATTATATACTGTGTACTTTCAGTAAAGTAAGCTAGAGGTAAAAACATTATTAAGAAAACGATGAGAAAGAGAAAATATGTTTACTATTCATTAAGCAGAAGTGAATTATCATAACAATCTTCATCCTCATCATCTTCATGTTGAGCAGGCTGAGGAAAAGGAGGAGGGGAAAGGGGTGTTGGTCTTGTTGCCCCAAGCTTGGTGGCCACTTATGTTAATTCTATATTTTGGTATTGTGAATAATGCTGCAATAAACATGGGAGTGGAAATATCTCTTCAATGCACTGATTTCATTTTCGTTTTCTTCCAGTAGTGTGAATTCTAGTTTATATGATAGATTTACTTTTAATATTTTGAGGAGCTGCCATATCTTTTCAATAATGGCTGAACTAATTTATATTTCCACCAACGGTGGACAAAAGTTCCCTTTTCTCCACATCCTTGACAACATTTGTTATCATTAGCCTTATGATAAGAACCATTCTAATAAGTTTCAGTATATTGTTGTGCTTTGGATATTGTGATGTAGAACATTGTTTTCATACTCCTATCCCTGCTGGCCATTTGTATGTCTTCTTTCAAGAAATATCTATTTACAGCTACTGACGTTTGTATTTGATTATTTTGTTTTCTTGCTATTGAGTTGAGTTCTGAATGATTGTCTTAATAAGGCATGGTGATTGACTTATTAGTGGCTGAAATTGATTTTCTATGACCCAGTGTGGGCAATGCCTTAACAAAACTTCTTACTCTGCATCATGAAAATTTGTGCTTTAGTTAGTGCTTTGTTTCCCCAGGCAACAGATAAAGGTAAAATGTCACTTCTGTCACTGGACAATATTGACTGGGGTAGAAATAATTCCTGATTGGTAGCATTCTTTTGGACTGGAATGAACTACAAAGAAATGACCAAAACTGATGGGGGCATCCAGAGGAGACAAACGATTTGGCCCTTGTATCCCGACATGGCCCATTAATTGTCCCTGGAAGCTATGCTATAAAAATAATACAAGACATTTTGACCCTGTGGAACATGGGGCTTCTAAGTAAGGGAGGTTCTGGAATCTCCCCAATTTGGTTCTCATCTCCTTATACCAGAGCTATCACCTGGGAGAAGACAACTTTCTAGTGGCTACAAGATATGATGCAAGGACTCTTGTAGGAGAGAAATGCCTGGTACTGCTCTGTTGGCAAGATATAGTGTATTTTCTATATCCTTTTGAATAGACTGGTGCCACATATGGTCTATGGTGGCCTTGTGAGTCTGAATGTTTGTTTGAGTAACCACTAAAACATACATACAAATGTGGTCATTGCATATGGATAGGTTGTGGGTAGAACATGCTCACGTCTCCAGCCTTAAATGAATATGCCATTTTAAAAGAACTGATATGATACATCTCTCTTTATGTTCATATATATCTGTCATCGCCAATAGCATACCCAGGGTGTATGCATTGTCTTTTGAAAATATAATAATAAAATCAACTGTCATGGGCTTTCTTTTTAAGACCTCCCCAAGTCCATAATTACAAACAATGTTAATGTTAAAAAGTTCTTTCCCGCAGGACTAACTACTTTCACTTCCCTATCTTTGGTACATGTCGTGCATGACCTACTGGCCAGGTAGCAAAGATACTTATATAAATCTAATGGGAGTTAGAGTCCAAGGTCTTAGGGAGGCTTTGTGGGTTGCCAAGTGATTAGGAACCAGAAGAATGATTATTAGTAGAGTCATTTCATTTTCACAATTGCACTCTTCTTCTTTCATCAAAGCAGTTTCCAAGGAGTCTGAAACCACTACTTAAATACAGTGACTTCTCCATAACCACTGTGACCAACAATCCCAGAACTTTACAGATGGAGTGAGCAAGAAAAGAGACTAGGCAGGGTGGAATGGACAGATTTTCATGAAATGATTCATGCAAAAATGAGATAAAAATACTTTGTGCTTTCACTATATTTTGGCCTGTATTTGGCCTTTAATAAAAAAGAAAATCACAAGAAAAATGTATAGATGCCAAGTCATTCAAAAGTCACCTTAAGTAGACATAGATAACCATAGAGTAAAGGCAAAGTTATGAGAGTTTTAACTGAGATGGGTCTATGATCTGTCATTAGAGGTCTAATCTACAAACTCCCTTCACTTCTAACATAGAGCAGGAAACCAAAGTGAAGAACTATATTTATTAGAAGGATGCAGTTCATCTTAAATTCTCCAAAGAGGAAGGAAAAACATAGATGATTACAATTTAACATGAAATCTCTTTTTATGTCTACCCAGATCCATTGGACCACTGTGCCAGTGAGTTACAGATACCATCAGAATTATCTTCACCTCCAGCCGGTTATTTTTGAAATTCAGTGGTCCCTTGGTCTAAATATTCTCAAGCCCTCTTCCTTAAATCTTTACTAAAAGATAGAACCATTCATTAGTAAATTTATCCCTATTCCTGCAGAAAACAAATCACAAGTTGTGTCATAGTTAAGTAAGTGAAGTGTTTTTCTTTCCATCTGTAAAGTGCCTTTTCTATTGCAATTGTGTCTTCACCAAGCTTAGTTACTCTCCTGATCATTGATTTTTGAAAAAGTTCACTGAAATCTCTTTTCCTACAACTTAATTATGCCTCTGTAAGTGATATAAATAGTTTAGAAATTCCCTTTTCCTCCATTTAACTTAATCAAAAGTTACTTCTACAATAAAGATTCCCAGTGCTACAGTAAGCAGCTTTATGAATCAGAGAAGAGTTAAGGACAAGAATTCAAGCACTAGGATATAATCAGCAAAGGGCCTTGTCAATAAGTGTCAGGTTAACAGAATTGCTTTAAATCTTGGATAAATTCAGGTAAGACCACATAATTTCAGATACTACAAATAATTCCCTACCGGCATGAAATCTTTTGTAGACAAGATCAGAAATCAATGACAACTACTACTTTAAACACAATACATTCCTCTCTCATTAAATGTTTCTGTAGTATAAATGCTTTCTCAGCAATAGGATAGAAGAGTTTCTAGTAGACTTTAATTCTGCATACTAGTACTTAAAGTGTAATACCTTTTATTTATCATTTTTTTTAAATGTAGAAGAATTTTATGTTCCTGAGAGAAAATCTCTCTTATTCCACCATGCTTTCAGTGTTTTAACAATGTAAGCAGCCAGTTTAACATAAAAGTGAAAACAGAAAATCTTGAAACAAGATTATATATTAGTATATAATCATGAAGAAGAAAGTGCCATTTTGACACTGAAGAGAAATATGTGATTATCACACATTAGTCGCACAAGTGAGCTGTAACTTTCAGCAAAGACTACTTTCCCTGTACATGATAGGACATTTTTGTTAATGTGAACCTAATGCGAAGGGAAAAGAATAATGGTAAGTGTGGCTAAAATAACAAAAATCAATGAATAAACCATAATTTTCATTTAAGGGAAAAAAAGAAATTTTACAATGAAATTGAATAAATAGAATAGGGAAAAAAATTGCAAGAAACATATCTGAGCCCTGCCTTTATCTGAATGTTTAGTGCTCAAAATATTCTGGTAGGCACCATGAAACAGAAATGACAGAAAGTGTTTGTATGAAAAAATATATAGTTCATATCTTTATACTTTTTATATTCAATTTTTATATTCATTCTCGAAATAATGTAAATAAGTCCAGGGTAGTAGAAAGAGAAGACTTTGGACCAGATAGAAATGAGTTTCAATAAAGACTCCAGCATATTCTATGCATGAGTATATGGATAATTCGTTAACCTCCCTAGGAATTTGTTATTTTTGCCATTTTAGGAATAATTTGTCAGAAATTATTCCAGAAATTGTCAAAGTAGGATTAAATACAAAAACCTAGTCAAAATATCAGGATTGCCATAAAATTATCACAAATTGGATGGCCTGAAGTAATAGCAATTTACTCTTTCTCAGTTCTTTTTTTTTTTTTTTTTTTTTTTGCAGTTTTCGCCAGGGCTTTTAACCTGCCACCTCCAGCATATGGGGCTGGTGCCCACTCTTTCTCAGTTCTGAAAGCCAGAAGTCTGAAGTCAAGGGGTTAGCAGGGCTGCATTCTCCACTCCCAGAGGCTCTAGGCCTTCTAGCTTCTGTGGCTCCAGACGCTCCTTGGCTTGCTGTATCACTCCGATTTCTGCCTCCATCTTCACATGGTTTTTCTGTGTCCTCTTCTCTTTTCTTTTTTTAAATTGCCCCCTTATTTATTCATTCAATTAATAAATCAAGATATATTCATTGAGTACCTATGGCATACCAAGTCCACTGATGGATGCTGGGGATAGTAAAAGGAATAAGTACAATCCATTTCTAATCTTGAGGAAGATGCATTCTAGCACAGAGGTTCTACCTGGCAGCCCTAGGCTAAATCAATTTTCCAAATATTTTCTCTGGGTGACACAGTGTCAAAATCAGTGAATGTGAAGGATCTTATGGTAATCACGTTATGGCCACTACTCTTTCTACGTAGGTCATTTATTTTTATTTTTATTTTTTAATTTCAGAATATTAGGGGTAGACATGTTTTATTTACATGCTTGTTTTTTTACAGATTGAGTCAAAGCTATAACTGTGCCCTCCACCCAGATAGTGTGCACTGTACCCAATAGGAGTGAATTTGCCCATCTCCTCTCCATCCCCCCAGATTAATTTTTATTGAAACTTACTTTTGTATGTACACTTAAGTATTGATCAATTGATTCCAGTTTGGTATTGAATATAAGTGTTTCTTTTTTCATTCTTGTGATGCTTCACTGAAAAAAATGGTTTCTAGTACCATCTAGGTTGTCACAAAAGATACTAAATCACCATTTTTATGGTCAAATAGTACTCCATAGTATGCATATGTCACATTTCATTAATCCATGTGTTAGTGGGCAATTAGGTTGCTTCCACAACTTTTGGATTGTGACTTGTGCTGCTATAAACATTTGAGTGCAGGTGTATTTTTATAAAATTACCTTTTTTTCCTTTGGATATATACCCAGCAGTGGAATTGCTGGATCATAGGATAGGTCTACTTAAGTTCTGTAAGGTATCTTCAAACAGTTTTCCATAGAGGTTGTTCTAGATTTTAGTCCTACCAACAGTGTATAAGAGTTTCTTTCTCTCCACATCCACAACAGCATCTATTGTTTTAGGACTTTTTAATATGAGTCATTATCATTGGAGTTAGGTGATATCTTATTGGGGTTTTGATTTTAATTACCCTAGAGATTTGAGCAGTTGAACATTTTTTCATGATACTTGAAGAATCCAAAATGATCTCATCTCAAGTTATTTAATAACATTTTTCTAAATAAGTTCGCATTCACAAGTTCATGGATAAAGATATATCTTTTGGGGAACTACCAATCAGCCTACTCCAAGACCTAAAATAAAAAAATACTCAATAAATGGCAGATTTTTTCTGATAGCATATAAAATATATAAATTTATAGGAAGTTTGGGGAAGATAAGGAAGGATGGACAGTGATGCCTAGGATGTTGAAAGTAAAAATTGTCTTCTGTTGACTAAGATCAACATTTTTCTAAGGGTAAACTATTTATATAATTTTCTTATATTTACTTATGTTCACTATTTTA
Organism: Otolemur garnettii; assembly: GCF_000181295.1. NCBI lineage: Eukaryota > Metazoa > Chordata > Mammalia > Primates > Galagidae > Otolemur > Otolemur garnettii. The sequence goes on from NW_003852490.1 coordinate 6,691,474, forward strand.
GCAGAATAGTTCTAGAGAGAAGGATCCAAGACTTCCCACTATTATATCTCAAGGCACTAACATACAATGTCTGGCATTTAGTGGGGACTCACTAAATATTAATTAAATGAATGAATGAATGGAACCAAATGAATGTCCATATGTCAAACTCTCACAGCTAACTAAGGCAGGGCCACATCTAGAAACTGGATATTCTGATTATCATTACTGACATTGGTAAACTATTTTTGTTTGTTAGTTTGTTTTTAATACAAACAGATTGAACCACACATTAGTACTGTAAGAAAGCTCCCAGAAGAATCTAACCTATTTGACTTGGAGCTACTGTGTGACTGATCAGTCATTCAGGGAACCTGATCACTGACAAAGCCATATGGTTCTGGTTAGTTACACTAAACAGATCAAAGGAATTCTTTGCGAGATAATGTTGGTGTTCAATATGTGTCATGAGAGCCAGAATTATTGCAAAAAGGAGCATATGTGGAGGAATTTAAAGAGCTCTACACAAGGCTGCTGACAGAATGTATCTTCTACCTTCTAAAAGGTGGGTATCTTTTACCTTCTAAAACTTAAAGTTTCAATTGGAGATTAGCTCTTTAGAGTGGGAAGGCATCGCATTTTTGAGGAATCTGCCAATAAATGCAAATACTCCCTTGGATGATGTTATATTTATTTTAAATGTTCTATCAAGCAAAGTAAATATCTGGAACACTTAGCATGTGTGGCTTTGTGGAGTCTATGAAGATGAACAGGATATGGTCCTTGCTTTTAAGAAGTTTGTGGTCCAGTGGGACAGACAATTTCTATACAATTAAATCTAAGTCAAGGCAGAAAGTCTTATATTCCAAAATAAAGATTTCAAGTGTTATAGCAACAAGGAAAAAGATGCTACTAATTTTGACTGAAAGGGCAAAGATGTGGTAGAATTGGAAATAGATTTTGAAAAATGGGTTAGGTTTCCATAAGAAAAAATGAAGGAAAGGCCACTAGAGACCGAGCAAAGTGTGGAGAGAGTGTGCTGCCTGCAGCCAAGTAATACGAGACAGGGAGGAACTGAGTAGAAGTCTGGGAAGGAAGGCCCCAGCTCCCACTCCAAGTATTTCTCATAATTTCAGCATTCTCTACAAGTGCAGAGAAAGTCCAGAGAGACAAAAAAAGCTCTGTGAGGTTGGATTTGGGGGCTAGAGGGTACTAAATGATAATCAGAGAGAGCGTGGTGGGGAAAGCGTGGGTTTGGGGGTACCAGGCTGAAAGCTGAAGGTTGTAGACTGGGGAGAAATCCTCTGTACTCATTCCTACCCTTTTCCAGGTTTCTGGGCTGGTCTCAGAAGCCCCCGAGGTGGTGTGACCTATGTAGCTGCTCTCAGGCTGCCCGGAGCAGTTGTCCTGCAACACTGAGAGGTGCACCCTCCACACGGGGGCTTCTCCACCAACCTGCTCAGAACCTCCCCCTCTGTTCTCAGGGCTCTCTGGTGGCCGCTCCCCCAGCTGTTCTCCAGCTCCAGCTCCACTCCTTTTTGCTTCTTTCTTTTCCATTTCTCGCCCTTCCTTATGCTATGCTGATGATTTCCCATTCCCTCTTTATTCTTCTCTTTATACTCGGCAGGCAGTTCTAGTGGAATTAGGAAGACAGTGCTATCTATCTTCTAAAAAGCCAGCTAATGGCTCCCAAATATTTACATAGGAAACTGTCTGGTTAACTGACTTGGTGAGGAAAAGACAGGTTTGTGTAACTGGGGAAATGGCTTCTTCCATACATACACATACATGTTTCTATGACCTGATAAAGGATTAAATGCACACCAAGTACGGAAGTACCACTTAAAAGCCTCAGCCTTTGCCTTTGTAAGCCCCAAATTGCTATTTTCAAGTGTCTACTTCATGGTGAGCGGCTTTTGTTCCCTTCAAGAAAATTCCCTGATCTCTTATGGCTGATGCATGCTTCTAATTTTCTTGAGCATATGGTAATTTCCAAGGATACACGTGTTTTCATACATCTTATATAGGAGTTTTAAATTTTTTCTTAAAGGAAAAGTGAGTATTTAACAGCAAAATGCATGGCTGAGGGGACTTTGGACTTGGAAGAAGACCTCTTAATCAGATATTTCTTTCTCTATTTGGATAATTTTTTTTAAGGCTACTTTTCCCCCTGGTTATTGTTCAAGCTCAGAGATGGGAATTAGTGATTCCCTTAAGATTTATGTTGCCTCTACCAAAATGGGGGATTACTTAGGGTTAGGCACATTTTGAGTCACTGTTATTTTAATATCACTTCGGTAAGATAAGGATCTTGATGTGATAATGAGTTTATTAACTTGTTCAAATTCCTGAAAACTTAACAATCGTTATATCTGGAAGATTACAATTTCTCTAACCTAACTGAAAACCTTATTTTTTTCCTTTTACTTTGGAAGAGTTTTACAAAAAAAAAGCACCTTCCTTTTTACTTTTGGAGTCTCAGTTCCCAAACAATTTTCTTTCAGTAAAAGCATAGAATGATTTTTTTTATCCCTATTCTTATTCGACAAAGCGAGTGAGAATTAAGAACAGCTTTCATGTGTTATTTTCTTTTGTTTCAAAGGTGAGGTAGTTACTAACTGAAACAAAAAGGAACTGCCTCTGCCATGATATTTTAATATTCACTAGTAAAGAAAGGAGGAAAAATAGGGTTCTCCTGGAAAGAAGAATTGGAACGTGTGATAACAACGCCTGCTGCGTGCACTTTGTGAGGCATTGACACAGAAAAGACCATTTTTCATTTCTTTATATCACAGGCTAAGTTTCATTTCTAAAAAAAAAAAGAGAAAGAGAGAAAGAGAGAGAGAAAAGAAATCCCAAGATGATTCTCAAGTAGAAATTTCCTTTCCAGCTACAAGGCCTGGCTTATCCTTATCCAAATTAATGTTCTTCTAAGGTAATTCAAATAGAATCAGTCACCTTAGTGATCTCTTATGATCTGTGTCACTTCACAAACCTGGACACTTGCCACGGATGGATGAATGAACTTTGCTTAATCTATGGTTTTAGCTGGAATAGGCCAAAAGTAATAAGGAAAGCTATATGGAAAGACCATTTTGCCCCAGTGTAAGGCTTCTGAATTTTAATTTTTCCTAAATTAAATAAGTAGTGATGAAAATACTGGAGGATAATGACAAAGGCAATGGAGCAGTCAGGCAATGGCCTTGGCCAAATTGGGGGTAAATATTTATTCTTTCTTATTCTCACAGAAGATGTGCCTGGTACCTGAACTCCCTGAGCCATGTGGTCCTGGCTGTTTGCACAATCCTCTTCTGTCATGAGATCAGTACTTAACCTGATTACACCTTTAGGCTAATTTCTTTTTAATGTGGTTATAGAAGAGGCTTTTGGAAAAATTAAACCATTTATTGGCCACTAATTACAGACGATGTGCATTGGCAGAGTTAGAAGGACACGGGACACAGGAGTTCCAAGACTGACTTTTGTCACACATCAAGTCTGTGACCTTGGGAAAGACAATTTAAATGTTCACGTGATTGAAGTTATTTTGTAGTATTTTATGCATTGCCAAAGATCCTAGCTATTAAATTCCAGTCATGTCATTTCACTATTCAATGTGCCCCAAATATTGAGGCTCATAGTGGCTGGGAAAATCAATTATAAAAGTATATCTGAGAAAGTGACTGCTAAAACATGCCAGGCATAAATGGCGTTCATTATTTTCACACTAACAAATAAGAAACTCACAAGAAAAATAAGTTTGTCCATCTCAATAATACACATCCCTTGTTTTATAGAATCAATATAGTCCTAAAATTTGTATTTGGAAACCCGTTAGGGAATTCTTTTTAAAGCAAGTTATTCTTCCATAGCATGTTAAATTCCATTCTATCACTCAAGATAGTAAAACGAATATGTGTGGTAGAGATGTACACATTCCATGTCCTTCCTGTGTGACTTCGTGGCACCTCCCTCTAGACTGGGCAGAGAAAATTTCCCTACCCCCATGATTCTGGGCTTGGCCATATTTCATGCTCTGTTCAATGTCATCTCAGGGGGTGGCTAGGAGCAGAGGTTTAAGTGTGTACTGAGAGTTTGCCTTGCCTCTTTGCCATCACACCATTAGGCATGAGAAGAATGTGTCCCTGGTATCTGGCTTCAACAAGAATGAAAAATACGTACAATAGAACACAGCCTGAAGCATGGCTAGAAGTAGAGCCTCCTCACCCAGACCATAGATGCCTTGGGCAGAAAAATAAGTGTTCATGTTGTAAGCTCCAGTGATTTTGAGGTCATTACACAGCAGAACTGACATGTAAAAAAAAATTGTGTTGTATTTTAGTGCTTTTAGAAAATCAGTCGAATATAGACCCTCCTTGAGGAGGGAAGATGGCTGTGAAAAATGAAAAGTAACTCTCAAAAGGTTTGTTTTTTTCTGGGGATAAGAAAAGGGATTACTATGTTCAAAGCAAAAGCCACTATGGTTTTGAAAAACTGAGCAAGCATAAGATAAAAATTAGCCCTTACTATGTCCTTAATTTAGAAAATCGAGCATTATACAAGTTTACTTCCCCCCAACAGTGTAGGAGAGCATTTGTCTCCCACATTCTTACTAAAACTTGACATATCAAATTCATTAATTTTAACAAATCTAATAAGTAGAAAATCATATGCTACTTTCATTTATCTTTGATTATCATATATAATTGTCCATTGGAATCCATGTAGGATTGGTTCCAGGACCCCCAGGTATACCAAACTCCATGGATGCTCAAGTGCCTTGTATAAAATGCCGCGGTATTTGCATGTAACCAATGCACTTCCTCCCATACACTTCAAATCATCTCTGGCTTACTTACAATACCTAAGACAATGTAAATGCTATGTAAATAGTTGTTATATGTGTTGTCTAGAGAATAATAACCAAAGAAAAGTCTGTACATGTTCAGTACAGATGCAGCTATCCTTTTTCTTCTTTCTTGAATGTTTTCAACCCACAGATGGCCAATGTGAAACCTACGGCTATGGAGGGTTGACCGTACTTAGTGAACTTTTGTGTTTATTCTTCTACCAACTCTCTTGTCCTATTATTTCCTCTACATCTTAATGAATACAATGGTATTGTTCATATCTACAAAAATCACATTTCAAAATCTTTCTATTCTAAAACTCAACTGTGAGCAATTTATCTCATAAAAAATATGTTCTCAAGAATGCTAAAAGACATGTACAAGTAATTCACTGTAGTATCATTTTAAAAAACTCACAAAACGTTCTGGGTAGAGGGAAGCCCTCAAGTTTCTTTGAAAAAGAACTGATTCAATTATCATGAATTCATTAAATATAATTCTAAGTGACTATTAAAAACTTGTTCCATATGTACTGATATGAAACCATATCCAAGATTTCTTGAAGAAAACCCAAAGAAATTCTAAAAGCAGTTGCTCAGAGGAATGGGAATAGGAAATACAGATGGTGGATGTATCTGGAAAGAATATTTTTTACTTTATACCATTTTGTACTTTTGATAATACTATCAGGTTATTTTATAATAAATTTAAAAACTTTTTAATAATGGGGTAAAATATATTCTTCAACAGTTTTTTAGGCCCAGAAATTCAGATTGACAAAAGAAGAAAACTAAAAAGTACAAACATCAAGAATAGAAAATACTAGCAATTCCACTGTTGAATAACCTGTTATTTATTTATATATGTCAAAATGTATTTTTATGCTGAATTGTGTTGCAACCAAAGTTTTTCACTTAGCAATATGTGATAATAATATTCCAATGTTAAGAAATATTATTCTACAGCACTACTTTTAATATCTATAAACTTGCCCCTTTATACGCTAATGAATTTTACTAATGCTTCCTTTTTAGCATTTTTATGTGTTTTGCACTATAATAAATACTTATATTACTATATATTTAGATACTTTCTTAACTCTTTTGTTTACTAACACGGTCTTTTTAAAATATGTTGTTTTTTATTAATAGAATTGTTAAAATTTCATGCACAACAACATGAATTGTGATTCTGGTATTTTGTGTATGTATCTCATGTCCACAGATTGAATTTTGATGCTCTCTTCACAATAGGAAAAAATCGTATGAGAAAAAGGAATATTCATGCAAACTGGCTAGGATCGTCACCCAAATTCTCCCCAAAGAATCTTTTCAAATCAGGTAAGCAATGTAATCATTAAATAAAAATTCAAATGATTGTTTGAGATAATATGTTGGTTGTGACCAAATTTATAACCTATCAAAATTCTGTTTTTGTGAACTTCACAAACATTTCATAGAACAGATTGAACCATAAAATATTGCCATTATTTCAAAGTAGAAAGAATGTGGGCTTTGTTAGCCCAAATCTAGGTTGTGTACGCTTGGTTGAGTCATTTATTCCCCTTGAACCTCAGCTTCTGTTTCTAGGAAATAGACTTGTGGGACTGTTGTGAGGGTTCAAGAGAAAACAAATGAAGGACCCGGCACAAAGTAGATTCACAATAAAATGGCAGCCATTATTATTAAAATAAATAAATAAAAATATTGCCATTATTTGACCATTTTAAACCTGCATAAATGAAAATATCTTATACAATATAATGCTTTATTTCTTTTTTTTAAGGCAGAATAAAAGCTGCGTATTAAAAATTCCTAGTGAGAGCTGATTGTCCCCACATTTAGGAAATGTTTTGGGTCATGGGTGTGCTTTATAATTTTAGTAAATCTTTAGTAGACCTGGATAAGAAATAACATGTCCTCTTGTTACATATGAGAAAATGTTTCATGACATTATTGCTTTCTAGGAATACTTTCACCAAAATTGCCATTTCTAGAAGCTATAAAAAAAGAAAATTATCAAAATTGGGAGATTTTTCTCATTTGATAAAACTGTACAAAATTTAAGAATTACTGGACAAAAGATATTTAGAACCATTTATGTGACAGAATAAGAACTTTAGGATCAGTACATTTAATTTTGTTACTACTACATTTTATCTATGAAGTTGTTTTACTACATAGGAAAAAAATAAATGGCACTGAGATCTTTATCTTAATTGGATATTCTGTGTTTCTTTCACCAGAATTCTGAGATAAGAAAAAAACTTTTCCCCTTGGTTCTTCTTTGTTCATTTTAATAGAAAATCATATTTTACTACTGCCTTTCAGTTATTTATTGATAAAATTTATGATTTTTTTAATATCTATTCTTTACTTGCACATTATGGTTACCAAGATAAAGAGATAGCTCCTTGGGTTATAACTAAAAGGGGAGGGGTATAAAAGGAATGAATGCTTGAAAGAGGATCACAGAAAAATACCACTTGGATTCCCAAAGCATCACCATCCTACGGTAATAGAGTTCTTGATTTTGCCACCAGAGCTAGCTGGGACTGTCAAAGTCAAAAAAAAAAAAAAAATACAGAGATGAATCTCAATGCAAAGTGTTTTATTTGGGAATGCATATACAAATGATTGTAATTCAGAGCATACCCACAGACCAGAGTGGCTTTCAGTATATCTGAAGAACAAAGAAAAGTTTGGGAGTTTTATTAGAAAGAGATACGTTACATATTCTTCTCAAAGGAAGCTCATTGTCACTAGCAAAGTTTTAGGGAGCTGGCAAGCTTTGATTAAAGAGTGAAAAAGGCAAAACTAGTCTCAGAGTCACAGAAGGTCATTTCAGCAGCTAGTTGGGGCATTATGAAAGTTTTGAGATATGCAAAAATTAAGAAAAGTAAAATCTGCATGGACAGAAACAAATGAAGCTCTCCCAGCAACATCGATAAGCCAGCAAGGCGAGACTTGCACAGGTGAATCAGAAGGGACGCTATTGACTCTGTTTCTTAGAAGTGAAATAATGGACCATAATACAGCGTGTCTTAAAACTTTTGTAGTGACCTACATACTAGGTAAAACTGATCTTTGGGTTATAGTAGCCTGTTTCAGCAGCTGGGCTTGGGGATCATTCTTGGAGCAGGCACTGTGTGCCAGAGAATGCTTTTCTCCCTGACTCCTCAACTCTGATTTAAATGGATATGACAAGAACCCAGTTTGTATAATCAACTTTCACTTTTTCCTCTTGATCAAGATCTTCCTCTGAAAGCATTGCTGATTAATCAACCCCAAATTATCCCTTGGTGCCCATGTGGACCTGTTTTGGTTGTCTCTGTCCCACATTAGAGGGAAATTATGAGAATCCATGTCAGGTACACAAGCCACATTCAAAAAACAAAGAGGATGCAAGGAATAATTTGCTCATGACAGGTTTGCCTGGGGTCCAGCATTGAGTTTTATTTTATTAGAATAATTCCACAGGTCTTAGCAATCATCTCGAGGCATTGGGTTAACAATCATTATCTCAGGGGGAGAGTTGGTACTATAAAAATCCAATTGGCCAAATTTATGGGAACTCTAAATCTTCCTTGGCCTACAGTTCTTTTGCTATTATTATTGAAGTTGTCCTGGTAAGACTTATTGGAGCCAGGAATCTTGGGGTTTTCATCTCGTATCATTGGGATTTTACTTTCTCAGAGAAACATACTCCTATGTAGCAGTAGTAATAGCAATTGTGTGTACATAGACACCATCTTGCTAAGCTAAGAAGTAATCCAATGCAATCCTGTTATCTAATACTACTTTAGCAAGAAAAATTTGGGGCTTCAATGGCCTTAGCTATGAAGTCAGGTATAGACTCAATTGCTAAGCATAAATTATTGACTGTTGCTTTTAAGTGGCTAACTCCAATCCACAGGGGAAAAGATCTAATAACTGAAGCCCATCCTGCTGCATTTATCTCTGTTGGTAAGGTATCTTTTTAACATGAAGATGTAAGTTAAGAAGTGTCAACTAATGTTCAGATTTTTTTCTTATTTCAAAATATTACAGGGGTAAAAATGTTTTTGTTACATGAATTGTTTTTGCACAGTTTGAGTCAAAGTTATAAGTGTACCTTTCACCTGAATAGTGTGCATTCCCATTAGATGTGAATGTGTTAAGTTGAATCCAGAAACATCCTAGATCATATTAGCCTTTTATTTTTCATTTATTGACACATGACATTGCCCAGATATACAGTGACTACTCAATCCCTCACTGAGAAAAATGTATCTCAATGGGGCACAATAAGTAATTCCATGTGGTATACTGGTATATTAATAATTATGAGGTGTCTGCAGTATTTATCCAAGAGTCTATTATTGAATTATTACATGGTTGGAAGTCATCAACAATTACAGGACCAGGACCACAAACATATTTGTAACATGTCAATTTTTTCTCCTCAATCTTATTACTAGATTTTTACTTATAAAATCTTAATCCAATTTAAAGTCATATGTGTGTGTGTGTGTGTGTGTGTGTGTGTACCTTAAGGTATTATTAGGGTAAGGCAGGGAATCTGAATATCTAGGTCCCAAAGCCTGACTTTATAAAATGGACTAGATACACAATTTGAACAGTTACATCAGGAACATTAATGACATCTGCTATGGGGTAAACTAAAGGGTCACTTGTATCATGGATAGATCAAGGTTGGTTGACAATGGACTGAAAAGTGCAAGTTAGAACTGCAGAAAAATAAAGGCATATGAGAAGACATTAATAATAGAAGGCAAAGCATATATATACTGTCTTGGTTTATGTGTCTTAGGATAGTAGTCTACCATAGATGTCATATACTTTAATTCTGGGTGAATTTTAGTTATAAATCAAACTAATGATGTGTTAGTTCAGTCATGAGTAAGGACCTTCTAAAGATCTGTATCTTTAATGAAGATATAGATCCAGGAGCCAATAATTTTGAGTTCAGTGGAATAGGGATTGGTGAGAAGGAGTAGATGTGGGTCTTTCCAGTAGGGATAGTGGGGATCTGTATATAGGTGTCTTTTAGACAAAGACATGAGATTGCAGATCATGGTGTTCCAGTGGAGTGGGGAGGTATCCTTGTGTAGGTGTCTTTTAGACAAAAGTCATCAGATTGCAGATCATGGTGCTTCAGTGGGGCTGGGCGGGGGGGGGGCGTCCTTATGTAGGTGTCTTTTAGACAAAGTTATCAGATTGCAGATCTTGGTGCTCCAGGTGTTTGTATCCCAGGAGAGTGATCCCTCTTCTCAATAATGCATTTATAATATTGGAGTATGTCTCTGTTCATCAAATGAGAGTCAAAAAGTAAAGGGAGCCAAGTGTCCAAGGTAGCTTGTGATTACTTTAAAAAGTGAAAGTCTGTGGACCCCAGAAGGAGTGACTCTCAACTTTAATAATAACAGCAAAAGAACTGTAGGTCAAGGAAGATTTAGGGTCCCCATAAATTTGGTCAATTGGGTTTTTATAGTTCCATCTGCTTGTTCCACCAGCCCAGAAGATTGAGGATGGTGTACACAATGAAAATGCTATAAAATTGGGCAAACTGAATATACTCACTTTTTATTAAACAACCAGGAAAGTGGGTTCCCTGGCCATTAAGAAGTTCCATGAGAGTTCCACAGGTGTGAATAATTCTTACTACATAAGTTTTGGTCACTGCTTCAGTTGTATTAGTGTTAAGCACCTCTATTTTATCTTTGAGAGTCTCCTAGATACAAAGCTATATAGGAAATTATTAAAATCACTTACAACAGTGATTTAAAAAGATAGAGACTTTACAGCTTTTGTATTAACCTGGATGAAGATGGAACAGATTCTTCTTAGTAAAGCATCACAAGAATGGAGAAGCAAGAATCCAGTGTACTCCATTCTAATATGAAGGCAGTAGATGAGCTAATACAAGGGGTGGAGTAGGGGAATGAGGGATTGGAGAAAGGGATGGGGGGGTTGCCGTGTATGGCACACCTATTGGGAGTGGGACACAATTACCAGAAGGACTTTACCTAACAACCACAATCAGTGTAACCTAATTCTTTGTGCCCTCAATGAATCCCAAACAATAAATGAATAAACAAATAAATAATCACTTATAAACAGACTCCCATCCTAACTGCTACCTCAAGCCCCCAAAGTTATTCTTTTTATTTAACAAATAACTCCTATTAAACTGTTGCATTTCTGTTGAGGTATCATTTTAAGTGGTAAAAATCTCACAATAATGCTGGGAAATGAGAGAATTTTTGCATTAGTAGATGCAATTTAGATTGTCTTCTGACCATAAACACTATTTTGTTATTGAGACTTAGTGATTGAGTCAACTTGCCCCAGATTCCCCCAATAATGATAATCTGCACGCCTGATTCCTGCATCATGGAGTTGCTTTCCCAATCTTACAGAATTCTGTAAAGAAAATGAAAGTGAAACGTAGAGCTTTGTTCTACAACTGTATAAAGTTCACCTGTTTAATCTTTGCTTGTTCACGTGGTCTCAGAATGGATAGTCCTTTTAAATGTAACTCATGGATATTTGTAAATTATCTAGCAGCAGGTAATTTATTGACAAAGCCAATAGTCATAGTTCAAGTAACCTGTAGGAAAGCAAGGAATTGGAAGGCCCTATCACTGCTAAACTAAAACTATTCAGTTTGTCAGTTTTGAATAAAAAAAATTAAGCCACCTTCAAAAGAACCAATAAGACACAAAGCAGTATAATTTTGGAGCTGCAAGGAGTCTTCATGTCCTTCAGAACAGGGAAAAGATGTGAAAGCCCTTAGTAAACTGTAAAGTGCTGCAGATCCATAAAATGTACTTTGTCCTTATCTATGTCAGGCCCCTCATTTCACCAGTAACTTTTCAGCCAGAGAGGGAGACTAAAAAAGACTCTTCAAAAGCTTTTGCGGCCCTTTTCAAATATCATCAGGACTGTCACTACCCACCTCCAGGCAAATCGCCACTAACTTTAATCCATGATTACTAGTCTAGCTTCAGCAGTTTCTTCTGGTCATTCTCTTTTAACTCAACAGTTACAAATACCATTAAACGAGCCCAGAAAATATAAGAACGTGCATGAAATGAACATTTTTCAAATTTCCTACAACTGCATATTTCTTGTAAAAGAGATGAAAGAGCCTACTGAAGGCGCATGCTATTTTTCTTAATCATGTTGACCAAATACTTTTAGATTCTAAGACATTGTTTTCTTTGATAACTAATAGTATTTAGATATTTAAGGGTCAAGATTAACCGCTCATCCCATGAGCTATTAAGCAAAATTAGTCAGAAACAGAAAAGAGAAAACAAATTTTATTTTAATAGCTCAATGAAAAGATGATGTTTGGATAATGAAAGAGATTATGGTATTACTCCCTGGAGCAGTAGTTCTCAAGTGTGTTTTAGTTATGCATCCCCTTTCTTCAGAAAAAAGGCTTTCCATAAAGCCAAGGAAAATGAAAGAACATGGAGCTTAACAGATTCAAGAGGTGAGTGGGGGTCCGGACAAAATCTTTATCTGAGCCCAGCTTGAAAAGCATCCTGAAGGATAAAGCCCAAACTCCCCAAATTGGCATTTTTGGTCCAATCTAGTCTAACTTCAACTTTTATTTTCAACCTTGAAGCTTCCTAAACAGAGAGTGTGCAGTAATTAGGATATAAAAGCAGCGATTTTCTACCTCTATGTAGGAAAATTATCACATTAGAATGCACAAATGCAGTTGGATAGCAACCAGCATTGCAAAAAAGAGAATAGTGTAGAGGGACAGAGGACTTTGTTGCTAGGCTGTGCTGTGTGAACTCAAGGACCCTCTAAGTTTCTGGTCCCCTGGAGACTCATTCTCATACACTCATTCTCAAAAGTATTACACTTTTATCAAGGAGCAGAACAAAACTATTTCTTACGTGTTTCTTCACACTTTAAGATATATAATTCAATGTAACAAATATTATTGAATGATTATGATTCTTTCATGCTAAGGTACAAGAGATTTATTGCTGAACAGGACAAGGTTCTATATCTAAAGAGCAAAAAACTCCAATAAAAAGACATAAATACTGTTCTTTTGTTCTTCATCCAAACAACCAATACTTGCTAATTCACATGTGTTAGGATTGCTCCTTCTAGGGACAGTCTGAAATCACATCCATGTTTCAGGGCCTTTTTCCCTATCTCATGTGACTACTCAGGGATACCTGAACTTCATAGACATTGGAAATTTCCATATGCATTGGAAATACACTTGGGTCTCTGATTCAGAGTGTATGCTCTTTGGTATTTAAGTAGTCACCAAGCTCCCTATGGTGGGAGTAAATAAATTTAGGGCCCCGTAGGTGATTATCCCACCACATAATTAGGCTTCTAAGCAGTCAAAACAACATAGACGGCTAGAAAAGATTTGAAAGCCTGCTTGAAAAAGTAGCCTGAAACATAACATAGAAGAAAGAGGTAACTACATGGGGATTCAGGAAAGGAGCAGAGTCCTCCAAGACCAGCCATGAGAAATGGTCTCAGCAAAGGCTCATAAGCAAGAGAAGAGAGAACATGTGCTGAGAGATGAGGCTAAAAAAGAAAACGAGGCCAGAGAATTCAGACTTTCTATGCACCATGTCAAAGACTGTGGACTTCACCATAAAGATAATGGTAAGAATGAAGAGGGTTTAAGCAATCTGATATTGGACAATATCCAATTAGATTTGTGTGTCTTTAAGTCTACCTGGTCTAGAGAACAGAAAGAAAGAAGAAACTACAGGCAGGAAAGCTCCAAATAGGAGGCAATTGCAGTATTGTGCAGGTGGCATTGAGGCTAGAGAGAGAAGGGCAGAGTCAAGAGTTATGAAGGGAGAAGCATTCACAGGAGTGGGCCTTTCATGAGAGGTGGGGGTGATGAGGGAAGAATTAAGGATAAGGTGGAAGACTCTAGCTTGAGCCACTGGGAGAATGTGGGCCCTGTCACAAAGGTAGAAAACACTCAGGGAATAACATATTTAAAAATTACAGAGTTCATAAATCCAATGGCTTGATAAAAGGTAGGACCTGTATAAATTGACCACCCAAGGGACTGGAATAAACTGGTCAACATATGGAGGTGGTGAACATAAGGTGGCAGGCCTACTGTATTGATATGTGCATGTGGTGCATCTCTGGTCCATGAACATGAGGTCAACTTGAGGAGGTGGTCATTTATGGAGGTTCTACTGTACTATTTTCATTTACTCACAACTAACACCTTTAATCATTTTCAACTAATTATTTTTCTGTCTCACTAAAATCCTAATTAAAGAACTTCTAGTGTTTTTATAAGGAGACCATTGCCAACAATATTCTTGTTCCCAGAGTGAATAAATCCAGATTAGCAGCACCCTTCACAGGGGAATATTGTGTATTGTAATTTTGCTTGCATATTCCATAACACTAAATTAGAATGGCCCTGTGTAGTGAATCTTTAATAATTGTTTGATGACAACAGAAGACAGACAACCAGCAACTGCTACCGTGGGTTTATTCTGTCAGAACCCTAAGCATTTTATAGTCTTGATTTGCAAAAATTGAAACTGTCAACACAGAAAGAGCAATGACAAAATAGGAGTGAGCAAAAGGAGTCAAACCAGTCATCTGGATGGGCTTTCCTTTTATGTATACCTTGTACCTGAAAAGGTAATTAGGGTTCTCTCCCCTCAGAAAATGTCATTATAAACCAAGGTTAGATAAGACATTGAAAAAAAATGTCATAAGAGAAATCACAAAAGGGGAAGAAAACCTGACCACGCTCTGTCTTGTACTGCTCCTGCTGGACTTTGTCACCTTGGACCCCAGCTATCAAACAAATTGATCCCTGACATTTCTGAGCACAGGCACCGCACGGCTGATACACGTTTACAGGAAGAGGCAGAGCAGAGGAAAGCAAATAGCATTCAATGGGATCCTCCCATACGGGCTTTTAATTACAGACCTCATGGGGGTCTTCCAATTAGACCGTTAATCAGCAGAAGCTGCCGTGAACAGAAAAGCATGCCCCCTTTTGATTATGATCTGAATTTCCCCCAGCTAGTAAGACTGAAGTCTCCACCTCTTGGATTTCTCCCTTCTGCTATATCACCTTTCTTCCTAGGCATTTCCACTCACTCGGGGGTACATAGCACCAAAGGTCTCTGTTCCTAAATAAGAGTTGAAAATCAAAGACAGGAACAAGAATAATATTTTTAGAGTAGTTCTGATTTATGCTGTTAGAACTTTGTTGTAAGAAAGTGGAATTATTCAGAGAGTCCCCTTATCAGTTGCTGTGGTCCAAGGAGCAATGAATGAAGGATTTTTCTGGATGCACTCAGAGAATCTCCAAGATACAAGAGAAGGCACCATCTCCTCTGGACTGAGAAACAGGGCTGGTGTTGATGGCGAAGAGAGATTCTGTGACTTCCTCCTCTAAGTCTGCGGTACATTTCATAAGCCCAAAACACTTTCTAATGCTAAATTAGAAAATGACAGAACTCTCCTTACATTTTTATTTTTTTCCCCACAAAGTATCCATGGAAGGAGTGAGTCAGTGATGAGGGGACACATAGTGCCATGCCAGGTCAGTCCTCTTGATAGAAATTACTATAATATGCCATAATTACAGCCCAAGAGCCTGAAACTCAATGATGGCCAGGCGTAATAGGCTGAATCATTGCTTCCGCAAATCAAGGAGCTTATTCACGAGGACAGAATCACTAGTGGCACATCCCTGTGAAGAAAACATCATAAAGTCTCACAGGACAGGAGCCTGCAAACTTAGCCTTGGTGGTGACGTTGGGATTCTCATCTTGATGTTTATTCTGTCCTTCAACTCATTTTGATCTCAAAACCAGCCTGGTGCAAAGGTTCTTTTTTGGGGCTTAACGCTAACACATTGATCAATGTAATGAGGCACAGAACTGCTCCCCTGGCTACCTTGTATGTCCTCCCACTTACTACGGAACATGAAAAGTTAATTGTTTACTAACTTGCAGATCACGAGTTTTCATCTTTGTTATAAAGCCCTTAAAGGAAATCACTGCCTACTGAGAGAGAGATTTCTCATTTTCAAAGCAAATAGGTTTCCCTCAGCATCAAGATGGCCCAATGGGTATTAATTTCTCACTCATCAGTGGCCTCTTCCTTTGGGGAAGAACCATTTACCAGACATATTACCCACTAATACTCCCCTGCTGAACATACATGTCTTCTGAACTAAGAGCTGAAGCAGGACACCGGAGGAGAAAGTGACGGGGAAATGCAGTGTAAGGCAAAGCAAGGATTGTGGAACAGGTAAATGGCTTTCTCAGCCCCCAAATGCCTTACCATGGAAAGCAATTTCACTTAAGTGTGGTCCCATTTCAAAATGCAGGTCACATGAGGGATGAAGGAAACTAAATATCTATATGACAGTGTGGCGTCCACAGAAAGGAGGAGGGCCTTCCCCAAGGCAGTGAATTCAAGCAGCAGAAGAAAAAATCTCGCCCCATAGTTCTTCTTGTGAGTAATCGTATTTGCTTACATTGACGGAGAGTCCAGAAAGGGGGTTTTCCTTGGGTTAGTGTTGGCTTGCCAATAGAACTGAACACAGACAAATTCCTCTAACAATCAACAGAGTTTCCTCACTACCAATGAATTTTGTCAAATAATAGTCCCAGTTTCCTTTATCTTTTTTTTTTTTTTTTTTTTGGCAGTTTTTTGTCCAGGCTGGGTTTGAACCTGCCACCTCTGGCATATGGGGCCGACATTCTACTTCTTGAGCCACAGGTGCTCAGCTTCCTTTATCTTTTCCTGGATTCAAAAAAAGTAGCAAGTGATAATTTAGCCACAAACCA
The DNA here is from genome assembly GCF_000181295.1 of Otolemur garnettii. NCBI lineage: Eukaryota > Metazoa > Chordata > Mammalia > Primates > Galagidae > Otolemur > Otolemur garnettii. Next base: position 6,708,145 of record NW_003852490.1, read on the forward strand.
CCAAACAAAAATCTGATTTTTCTAAGTTGGTTCAGATCCTACCTACCTACAAAGGGTCTATTGATATCTCCTTATGGACATATCTGAACTAGGGCCATAATTTATACTCCCTTTCAGTTATAAACTGGAAATCCCTTCAGTAAACTACCTTAAAAATGGCCAAGTTAAAAATTACCTCAGAATGTTTTAAAGTTATTTTCATACAAGACCTATGACATGAACTAGTTAAGGATTCATGCCTGGATTGTCCTTTAATAAAGTTTCATTATCTTGTCATATTTATGGGGACCACAGTTACAGTGAGGGCTGATAGCTCTGGAGTTTTAACAAACTATCACTCAAGTCCTGGAGAAAATGAGGACCTGAGAGATTTTTCCCCAGTCTCAGAGTGAATTATGAATCGGCTGACCTACACTAGTACAGCTTTAAACTTAAAAAAAAAAAAAAAAATTAAAGAGGCAGGAGAACTCGGGAATAAATCAGCAATCCCCCGAGGGGACAGGACAGAGATGAAAACTCACTGATGTCTTTGAGTTCTCCCAGTGTGACAGCTAGGACAAGAAAGTTAGAAAGAACAAAGGCCACAGGAGGTAATACAAATGTCTGCTCTGAATTCTAGGCTGTCACATCACAAAGCGAAACCGAGATTTGAGAGTGATCTAGTGTGATTTTTGTCATCTTAAAGGTTCTGAGTTGCCAAGGCAGCTCTGTAGAGCAATTGTTTTTAACCAGGGTGTGTATCAGAGTCACCTTTGGATCTTTTTATAAAAAGCCATTTCTTGTCTCTGTATTGCTAAAGGGTCAGTGGGTCTGGAGTGAAATCTGTGTAATTTTTCAGAGCTCCTTAGAGGATGGAGAACCAATGGTGTGGGGCCCGATTAATTTCCAGGAAGAAATTCTCTACCTTTAATGTGCTTGGGAGTCAGCCCACCATCACACTCCAACCTCAGATTTTGCTAAAATACAGATTCTGACTCAGTAAATCTGGGATAGGGCTGAAAGTCTGCATCTCTAACAAGCTCCTTGTGACATGTACGCTACTGGGGTGGCCGCACTCTATGCAACAAGTCAACAGGCCTTACACCCTAACTTCAAAAGGCTTCCTTCAGGAAAGTAGGCATGAGACAGAGACTGGGAGCCTTGTGCTACCACATGTGTGGTTCGTGGATCAGCTACCACCAAATCACCTGAGGTATTTATTAAAAATAAAGACACCAGGGCCTCACTCCAAACAGATCCAGTCAGAGTCAGTTAAATAAGCTCCCTGGATCATTATTCATACACAGTAAAATTCGGGAACCACTAAAGGCAAAAGAATCATTAGCCATAGATAAGTCTAAGAATTACGAGTTCCATAATCATCCAACAATGAATTATATACTTGAACTCATTATAAACTTAACACATTTTCAGACTCCTCTATTTCCTAGTTAAAATAGTGAGATGTTAGAGTTTGAAAACAATATAATCACCTTGATACATGATTATTTAAATTATATGTAAAAGAATAAACAACACCTTAAATATCGTTAAGCTTGCTAATGATTGACTGTGCTGTCACTCTTACAGAATAAATGTTTGGGTTTCTTAAAATTCATATATCAACTCTCTAACCCCCAGTGTGATAGTATTTGGAGGTAAAACTTTTGGGGGGGGTAATTACATCATGAGGACAGAGCCCTTACGATGGGATTAGTGTCCTCATAATAAGAGACAAAAGAGAGATAATCTCCCTCTGGTCCACACGAGGACACATCAAGAGGATGGCCACCTGCAAACCGGAACGAGGGCTCTCATCAGGAAATGAACAACTCGCACCTTGGCCTTGGACTTCCCAGCTTCCAGAACTGTGAAAAGTGTTTGTGGTATAAGCCACCCAATCTATCATATTTGTGCCTTGGCTGAGCAGTATACCCATGAGACTGTCCCCAGAATTGTTATACTTTGGAGTTGCATGTGATCTTCTTTATTTTCCTAGCTTCTTTTTCTTTAATGCTCTCCCCTCATACACAGCTCCTTTGTCTTCCCTGCATACTCTGTGCATTCCCTACTCCCTGCCAGAGAAAAATCACCTTTAATTTTATCCAGAAAAATGTTGCTCTGTGGCTGATTCTCTGGACCCCAACTCCCTGAATATTATCTCCGACACCAAAAAAATGAACTCACTGAAGGGACAAAGCAGAAGGCTTTTCTTCTTTTAGGTGCTGATCAGACGTAAATGTCATTTCCCTGCGTGAGGAAAAATATATTAAATCTCCATCCATAAAAAATTAAGTGAATAGAGAATTTTAAATTAAGGTTGTAACCTGGCATTATTAAATGGGACCTGGAAATTATTTGTTTAATTGAAAATTGCAGGCCTTAAAAGATTCTCTTCTCCCATATAGCAGGTAGAGTTTTTAGAAGAGTCAGATGGACATGAAATTTTATTTTTATGCTTTAAGTTAAATATAATCACAGCCAATATATTTTGCGAAATATTCTGCCTATCTTTAGAGTGCTTTTCATGTAATTGACTATTATAGATTTGAAATATCTCCTTTAGCAGACCCTCCTCATAATTTAATTTGGAAAATGTTTCATGAGACTATGGCATGCTTAGTCATTCATTCTTACTTCCTTTTCATGGTCATGTTTTCTATGTTGAAATCTCTTTTAATAATAATATCTGGGTCACTAAAAAGTTTTGAGAGACACTAAAACTTAAAACCCATGCAGATGGAAACAAATGAAGCCCTCCCAACAATGCTGAGAAGCCGAGAAGGTTGAAATTGGCACAAGTGAATCAGAAAGGATGCTGCTGACTGTGTTTTTTGGAAGTGAAATAATGGACCATAATACAGTCTGTTTCAGAACTTTTGTAGTGTCCTACATAGCAGAAATTATGCTAATGAATGACCTCAAGTCACAGAGGAGAAGGCTTACTCTACCAGGAGGAGTGGTGTGGTGACTGTTTAGTTCCTTAGGATTTCTGTATTAAATTGCCACACATTTCATGGCATAAATCAACACAGATTCACTACCTTACAGTTCTAGAGGTCAGAAGGTTAGTAGAAAGTGTGAGTGGAGCTGCGTTCTTCAGGAGGCGCTGTGCGAGAATGTTTCCTTCCCTTCTCTTCCCTTCTCTTCTGGCGTTTAGAAGCAGCCTCCATTCCTCGGCTTGTAGGTTTTGTCTTCCACCTTCGATGTAAAGCTTTCCAAATTCTGCTTGGTTTGTCCCATCTCTCTCCTCTGCCTTCTTTCCTCATCATATCACCGTCTCTTATTTTGACTCTCTTCCCTTCTTCTTCTAAGGACCCTTGTGATTTCATTAAGCCCACCAGGACATTAATCCAGGACTATCTGCCCCATCTAAAGATCCTTAACTTCATCCATCTGCGAAGTTCTTTTTGCCATTCAAGGTAACATATTCAAAGATTCCGAGAATTAGGGCAGGGACACCTTTACAGAGGAGGGTATTATTGCATCTACCATGGTTACTAAGACAGGGATTGAGGATTGAAGATTTTCTTTGCTAAAAGGAGGCAGTCAGGGAAAATGGGAAGGCAGACAGGGAGGCAGACAGATGCTCCATTACTCTACTGTATTAAGCCAGACCTAAGTGGTTTTTCTCCCCATACTTTCTAAATTATCTAATAATGTTTAATTTTGAAATTGTAAGGGGAATAATATTTAAAATACACACACACACGTGCACATGCACACCCAGCAAGTTTTAGTCTTAGAAAGAAGAACCTCTAGATTCAGAGAAACATCTGGATGGCGTATTCCCAACTCACGCAAGCATTCCTGGTTTCTTTGGGAAATATCTCATGATGGACTGTTACCAACACAACACAATTCTTAGAGAGCGTTGCTCACCTTTTAATATTCTGATTCAAGCATGGAAATCTTCTCCTTCAGATCCCTTAGAACATCTTGGTCAAACTTGGAACATTTAAAGTTGATTTTATTAAATTCTTAAGGGTAAAGAGAATATTAAAAACAAACAACTAAGTGTTTTATAATCAAAACATTTACATCTAAATGCTGACATACAGAACCTGGTTTAGATGATTTGATTTGACCTCTACAGTTCAGATCAGAGGTATGGTTTCTGCCTTCTCTTAAATCCTGGCTAAGATGCAATAGGCAGAATCATTAGAATTGTCACTTAAGAGCTCACACCTGGTCATTTGCTCATCTGAGAGTGTATATCCCCAGACAGTGAGGCTGTTGCCCCTGTCAAAGGAGAGGAGTTCAAGTACCCTACCTAGAGCTGTCCCTTCCCAAGATGACTGACCCCTGGAGCCATCATTCTCACCACCTGCTCCACCCTCTGTCTACAGTGGCCCCTCCACCACTCCTATGCAGACACTCAAGCAGGAACAGGCCTACATCAAGGTCAAGGACTTAGTCTTATTTAAGTTTGGCCATGAGAGACAATCAAGATTTAAATACAAAGCAAATGATAGGAGTTTATAGCAGCCTGTGTAGAGAAAGAGCATATACCTGGTCTGCCTTGGAAATTCCTTCTTTTCTCACCTTAAGCTTCCTTGGAGAAGTGTCAATAGTTCTCCAAAATATAAAATGTTAAAGTGAAATTTCCTATCTCTGCAACCACAGCATGTAATCAATACAGGTGGAGGAACTAATTGGAATTGATGAAGGTCTGACATTCAAAGGAACAAATTTCCTTAGTGCATGGATTGCTACATTGGCTTTATATTAGAATCACCTGGGAACTTAAAAAAATACCACTCACCACCCAAGGTTCTGACATAATTGCTCTGGGTTGCATGCTAGATGTTGGGTATTTTAAGAGCTTTCCAAATCATTCTAATATGCAGCCAAGGCTGAGACCAACAACCTAGAGCAGGATTTCTCAAACTTTTCACTACCCACACTTTGGACTGAATAGTTCTTTGCTGTGGAGGGCTGTCCTATCTACTGTAGGCTACGTGGCAGCATCCCGCCCTCTACCCAGTAGATGCTGTATTACCAAAATGTCTCCTGAGGGATAAAACTGCCTCTAGGATGAAGGAGGCTACTGCTGAAACTCTTCAGTTTTAATTATTGCGAGTTAACATGCAGAAAATAAGCATCAAGCAGGAGTCAAGGGCACTGCTTTGGTGTCAAATGCCAAGGTTTAATGTAGGCTGTACAACTAACTAGTCCTGACTAGCCAGTTGCTTAATTTTCTGTATCAGCTGTGAAATTAGGCTAATAAAAGAACATACCCTGTACGATTGTTGTGGGAATTATATGAGCTAATGCCTGTATAACACTTAAAGAATATCTGCCTCTTATACAGTAAGTGCTTATTACACATTAGCTTCTATTATTATTGTCTCTTCTGTGTCCCAAATCTATGAAAAAGAAAGAGCCAAGACTCTCACTCTTGGTCCTGGCAGGCAACTTAAGATCCACGTCTGCCTTGTCTGATAGCTCAGATGGTGGGAGTTTTTGGCCAATTAATTTCCCCTCAGTCAACAGAGAAACAGATTGGTCTGTATTTGGCTACCATGAGTCCAGAGAAGCAGCAGCAATGACTCTCACATCCTGCTTCTAACCTCCACAAGCACACACACGCATACACACATGGGCATGCACAGGCACACAAACACATGCACACACAAAAATGTCTCCAAAATGTTATATTCCTTTCTTTCACTGTGGTCTATGAATATTGTCAATTGATTCATATATTTGGCTCACATTTATTGAATACCTACCATGTGTCAAGAAGGTATGGTGCTCTAATCCAATCCAATGTCATGCCTCCTTTTTCCCCATGAAAATTAGAATTTAGGATTTGAGAAAACAACCGAGATCGGCTCAGTACAGTACTTAAACACCTACTGAATCTCACATGCTAATTACTATTGTTGGTCATATGCATATAAACTTCCATTTCTCTCAAAGACTTCAGTTTTAAAATCCAAGAGATGCTCATGTTCACACTCTAGCTGGAAAATAACTTCAATCTCAAGTTATTTGGCTATAGTCAATCCCATCTTTTAAAATCACAATCCCACACGAAACTTCAGTCAGTCAGGAGGAATAAGTCCAGCTCACATCTTTTGGTAACCTTATATATATTAGAGTACATATCTGCTAGAGGTAGAATTATTGCTCATGGGGCACACCTATGTTCAGCTGAGTAGCTGCTGCCAAGCAGTTTTGCCAAAGTGGTTGTATCAATGTCTATTCTCACCAGTAATGGATGAAAAGTTCCACTTGCTCCACCTTCTTGCCAACACTCCGCATTCTCCATCTTTCCCATATTAGTGATTATGGTGGATATATTATAAATGACATCAATCTAAGCTGCCTCAAATTATTTTTGGACATGGAAGGGGCATCAAAAAAAAAAACTACACAATTATAATTTAATCAACAGAAGAGTTAATCCAGAAATATTTTCATAATAAAATGTGATGATGCTGTCTACAAATTTAAAAGGTAGGCTTAAAAACACTTAAGATCTCTTGACTTTTCTAGGTAGGAATTTTCAAGAACACAAAACCCTTCTGATAGAATGCCTTTAACTTCGAAACCAGGGCAAAGGGAGATGGCATTTCTAAGGAGACAAGCTCAAGCAGCAGCATCAGTGAGTCTGACTCCAGGGCAGAAATACTTGTCCACCAGCAAAGATCAGGACTGTCAGACAGGGTAATTAATACTTTGTGTTTTAGGAATTTTTAATTTAAAAACAATAACTTTCACCTATTGAATATGTGAGATACTTGAGTTATAAAATATAATAGAGCCTCCAGAGCTCATCCCCTCCCTGGACCGACCACCTCCTAAAATTGACCTAATTTTCATTAGGACCACATGTGTACCATGCTGCAGGTGCATATCAGTACAGTAGCCTAGTTCCCAGTGTTGACCACCTCCAGATGTAGGCCAGTTTGTTACAATCCCTTGGGTGGCCAACTTACAGAGGTTCTATTGTATTTAGGATTTATTTGGGGTTAATGCTTCTTCTTATGTTTTGTAGTTCAGTGTCAATATTGGGTGTCCCTCACTTTTACATGTTTTTGAAATATACAATCTTGTCACTGTAATAGTGAAAGTTCTGTGTGTATTATTATGTTGTTGTTACACAGGAAACAGTGGAAACTTTTAGTATACCCCTATGACAGAGAAATGATTCCCTGTTTATTATTATGGCATTCTTGTTTGGAAACACATAAAGTGTTATGATAAATTTTTACAAAGAGTAATATAAAAAAATGTCAAAGTCACAAATCTGAATTGATATCAAAATTGAGCACCTTATCTAAATCCTCTGGTTCCTCTACTTTTGAATTTTTCAAGTTTTGAAAACGTCACACATGCAAAATTACGTACAAAATCTCTTTATCTGAGCTAGGTTTGTTTTTACTCCCTCTGGTCTCATCCATCTGACATAAATCTCAAGCTGTAGACACTGGCGACTTCCTTTGGATCAAACATTTCCGAATGTTTCCCTTGTCACTTCTTTCAGCCTGCCATCAGGTTTGTGAAGGACAGGATCCTAGCCTCATTCTCATTTAAATCCTCCTAACAGATGTGAAAATGCTTTATAACTAAGGAATTGAACATATGTCTTGGGTGACAAATCTCCACGAATCTCTCATGTTTCCCTGTGTCTAGGCGCTGACAGATATTTCATGATATTAAAGATAAAGAATGTCTCCCTCTCTGGAATATTTCAGGATAGTAAAGATAAAGACCTTTCCCTCCGTTCCCTGGAGAAGAATTGTTTATATCACAGAGTAATAAAGTTACCTTTAAAATAATAAGCTCTCTCTCGCTCCAAAAGGGAGGATGAGCAGGTCCCCTTACATGATTGAGGGTTCCGTAAGCTCACCAGTCCTCAGCTGTGACATCGTCCATTGTGTGTGCAGCATTCACCTGGGTCCGCTCTGCATCAGCCCTCTAGAACTTGGGGAGGGGGAATGTTGAACTTTTAGAATAAAGGTGTATCTAGACAAGCAAAAACAGAAAGAATTTATCATTAGACCCTCATTATCTGAAATTCTACAGTATGTACTTCACACCTAAAGAAATGATCTCAGATGAAAGTCTCAGATATAAGAAAAAATAAAAAACAATAACATTGAAAAATAAATCGGTAGAACTAAACAAACATTGATTGCAGAAATCAACAACCACAACAAGTACAACAATAATTATCTACGGGAAACAACTACAGTAATAATTTCCCAGGGAAATTAAAACATTGAACAGCAATTACATGTAAATAGCAATGAAAAAGACTAGAGTGAAATGTATTTTATGATCCTCGTATGATTCTGGAGGAAGAAAAAATATTAACTTTAGACTTTTATAAATATGCATGTTAAAATAGCTATGGTGATCACTAAAAGAATGGGACGGAGCAAATACTTCCCAATAACAGAGGGAAAGATCTCTGGAAAACAATAAGAAGACTCAAACCAAATAACAACAGGAAAGAAGAGATGTAAAGAAAACAAATGTGTCATATATAGACAAGAATTTGGTTAAATCGAATAGAACTTCTTGCCAAGAACTCATTTGCTAAAAAAAAAAATCACTGTTACTGATTTGAACAAAAAATGTGTTTTACATAAAATCAAAGGCATTCAGAGAAGATAGTTCTTCAGGGAAAGAATAAAATGAAATAATTACACAAAAGAAAAACAGTTATAGAAGTGCATAATTATACATGACTGGGTTTATCCACAAAAAAGGATATTGGAGTCAGTTTCTTCTAATTACTGAAACCAAAAAAGAATATTTTTTAATATCTCAACGTTTCTAGGGAAATTATTTTTCCTGAATTAATATAGATGGCTGCTATAATTCCTTACTTTACTTTGAATGTATAGAGCTCAATCCCTATTCAGGAGCTTGACATCTGACCAAAGAGATGGCCCAAAGAATTTAAATTCTATGAACAATATAAGTCTGAAAAAAAAGGAAAACTCTAACACATCCTGGGATCAAAAATAGCATATGTCTGTTTGATTCTGCCTTGTTTCAAATAGCGCTTAATGGCAAGAATGCATAATTTGACCTAAAGAATGCTTCTCAGGCTGCTCCCACTCCCAATCAGACAGTTGAACAAGTTATTTCAGGGACGAAAAGAATCTCTGCTCTGGCATTTGTTGTTTTTAAAGGGTAGCTCTTCTAGCCCACTGTGGACGAGGAAGAGGCTGAAATTTTTTTTTAATGACTATTTCTGTACACTCTACGTTAGAAAAGGTTACCTTTTCCAAATTAGAACAAAGGACATGTACTTTTTTCTTCTTAGGAAAATACGAAAAGCAGACTTCCCTCCTAGGCTGTGATAATAGCAATTGTGCTGTTTAAAATTTGCAAAATAACAACTCTTAGGCCATGCCTGTGATTCTTAAACTTTTGGGTGTCGAGGAACTATATGTATTGTCTAATCATCATGCAGCTTTCTGACCCCAACTGCAGACTCTCTGATGAGGGGAGAGGAGTCAGCGAAAGGGAGGAGGGAAGCCACGAGATTGCACCTTTAAAGATACCCTGGGTGATTCAACACCTCTCCTCCGAGGTGCTAATCAGTAGCCACAGCATCACCTGGATGTTGTTAGCCGTGTAGAATGCCAGGCCCCATCTCAGACCTCCTGACTCAGAATCTGAATGTCATCAAGATTCTGTATTGAAGAGTGAGAAACTTTGCACTGAGCCCCTCTCAGAGTTCCTATTGTACTTCAGACATGAATGAGAACGAATTTCTAAGGTCTTACAGGTTTCAGAAGTTAATTTCTTGGTAGAATACATAGTTTTAAATCAAAACATTATGTATTTTTAAAACAGAATTGAAGCCATTTTGTTCAACTATAATTGGCATAAAGACAGCATCCTAGCTCTAGTTAAGTTGGGAGTTAGGGGCTTGCAACAGTAGTAGGGTTGGCAGTGAATAATGGAGACCTACAAATAAGAGGAAGAAATGACAGTTTATTTCTCTCTCAAGTAGAAGCTGTCTGTGCATAGGCAGACCAGAGTTACTGTTGGGCTTCACACTGCCTTCAGGCACCTGGCTCTTCTCTTTCTGCCCCACCAGGTCAGTGGCTGTATCTCTAGCAATTGAGTCCAAGTTCAGCCAGTTGGCAGAGGGAAGAGAGTAAAGGCCCAGGGTATTCCCTCCTTTTAAAAGTGTGTTTCTGGAAGGCTTATCCAACGTTTTGGCTTATGTATTAGTTGCCAGACCTTAGACACATGCCTATAGTCTATCTATAAGAAATGTCAGGAAGTGTAAGCTTCTTGGCTGGACACACTGCCAACCACTGCCACCCACCCCCCAATATATCAGGGCTCTATCAGTAAAGGGGAAGAGAGAGAATGGATGTTGGGATGAACCACTGGCAGTCTGTGACACAGGCTCACTTGAGACTCCGAGCAAGTCTACAGGTGGCCGCCAATTCAAAATTTCTGCTGTGTAAAACAAACCATATGCATAAGTGACCTGCCTCTACTGTTCGAGGAGATATTTTGAAATGTAATGAGAGAAACTGTGAGCTATAACAGCAGAAAAAGCAATAAAATGTGTAGTGGATTTTTATGCCCACAGCAGCCCTGAGTAACTCAGCTCCTGGGGGTACCTGTACTTTCCAGAAATCTGCAGAGCACACCTTGCATGCTCGGCACAGAGGCTAACCCGAAGGCCCACCTAGAAGCTCATCTGTGCAAAACACATCCCTGATCTGGCGATTTTGTGTGTGCACGGGTTTTTTCCTTTTCATGTTCTACCAACAGTGTTTAAAATTCTCCAATTAGCAATTCAAGCATCCTCTTTTTAAAACATTAATAACTGCAGAATGATTACAGGCCATCAGTCATTCACTAGTGTGAATGGTTTAATCCCATTAATTTTCTAATGGCTGACAAAGATCAGCTGCTTTGTGGAAAGGCAGCTACAGTCGAGGGCCCTGGAGGTCAGTAAATCACTGTGGACTGAGGGCCAAACCTTTGCTCTTCTCCCTCCATTGAAATTCTACAAAGGCATAACCTAAAGTCATTAAGGCCGGGAGGAAAGAGGCATAAAGAAGAAAGGTACATTGATGGAAAATTAAAATGTAACTATTTCAAAAATTTGTCTAGAATCATCAAGAGTATCGGGAATTGGTTCCCCTTCTCTGTTCAGCACCATGTTGTTCCTTGAACCAAGGAGGTCCATACAGTATGCTAACTTTAGCTTTATAAGCATGTAGTTTGGGCACATTGTGGGTTCTGAAGCACAGCTTGCAGATGTGCTACCATGTATTATATTGTGTTGGATGGAAAATACGTAGCACTGCAAACAACATAGGGAAAAATAAAATTTTGCTTCAAAGTCTCTACTTAAGAATCGACCGTACCCAGTATATTTTTAAATCAGTATGTTTTATGACTGCTGTTCTTTCGTCGTTGAAGAGCTCTTTTACTCACACAATTGCTTGTGGGAGAACAGAAAAAGGAGAAAGCTGTTCTGGATGAATCAGAACCCAGCAGTGCAACCTCCAGTCCTCTGCCCACAGGACAGACCTTCAGAATCACCATTGTGGACCAAGAGAGACCATTGTCTCAAAGTGATACTAGAGCTTACATTCCCTTAGTAAGAAATACGAGTACTCTCCCTCACCTCTGCAATGACCGTGCAGTGACAGGGTCAAGGGCATGTCAGGGAGGCTACTGGTGCTCAGAGTTTACTTAAGAATGAATGACCAACACTATAGATCAGATGCAACTTTAGTTTCTAAAGGATTTTCACACTCATGAATCTCATATAGCACATCAACTCGATGAGGAAGAGAATACAAATATTATTGTGCTCATTTTAAGAAAATAAAGTTCAGATAACTTAAGAGACATTAAAAAGGTGGTATTGTCAGAAAGTGGTAGACATAGAGCAAGGTTTCTGACTGCTCAACTTTGGCATTACCAGGGAAACCTATAAAAAAGAAATGGCAAAGATTTGTGGAGAATGACCATGATGGTTACCTGACTTTTAAACATCCAGAGCCCTTCCACCTGCATCCGCATAAATTTAACAGAGCAATTAAGTGAATAAATAAAGACAAACATACACAAGGAACAGCTGCAACAAAACTATGAATATATAAGAACCCCAAAATATTAGCAAGAAAATGAGTAAAACCAGCAGCAGCAAACAGATATGTGTTATCCACACTGTGCAAAAGAAAGAGCAAGAAGGCAAAGCCGCTCCTGTGGCTCTGAGAGTTGGAGAGCACCTAAGGTGCCACAGACTCCTACTGAAAAGTACAATCTAGTTTGGAAAGAGCTGCAGAAGCCAGGTGGGCTTCTACAAGCTCACATGACTGTGCAGGGCAGAGACCTCGTAAGGGCTGATGTGGCACAAACGATCTGAGCCCTATGAATTTTCAAAATGAACAAAGAGGAGCCCTTTCCTAAGACCAAAAGCCCACTTGAGAGGAATACCACCTGAGCAGGGCAAGTACAACAAAGCAAAGGGAAAGCAAAATCCAGATGAAAGTGGGAGAGGGGTGCAGAGGAGCCAGATCTCTGAAGCCACTTGTGCTATGATTACTGCTATTATTCATTTTGAGAAAAAAACATCAAAGATGAAGTTAAAGCACTGAATATGGAAAAGCTGTCCTAGACCACCCTTCATGTCTAAAATAAAGGGAAACATTTCTCTTAAACATGAACAAAACAAAAATAATTGTGGTAAAATTCCATACAAAGTTCGTTTTTCAAAAAGTAGCTGGTAATTATGGCATGCACCTAGTCTCAGCTATTCTGGAGGCTGAGGCAGGAGGATCACTTGAACCCAGGAGTTTGAGGCTGCTGTGAGCTACAATAATGCCATTGCACTCTACACAAGATGACAGCGACCCTGTCTCAAAAATAAATAAAAAATAAATAAATAGAGGCTCTTCAAAAACATATGTTCATGAAACTCTATCCTGATATTTTTTAAAAAGTGAAACATTTATAAGAAATATGAAATAACAACCAAAAAGAGAACTAGAAACATACAGAAATGAGATGGTTAGAAAATGGAAAGTATGACAAATAAGGGACGCAACTCTGAACAGAATGTAAGTTTAAAAAAAAGTTATTTTAGGAATAGTCTGAACTTGAAATCACTCAAAAGCAAATGAATTCAGTGAATAATGCATTAAGAAAACTAGAGATAAAAAGGACTAAAATTTTAAAATCAAAGAGGACAGAAAAAGATTTACACTATTCTTAAGAAAGAGTCAGTAATAGAAGATTAGCAAAAAGGACTTAACATAGTGTTACAGGAGTCCCCAGAGAGAACCAAAGCAAAGGAAAAAAACAAAGACTAAAGAATATCAAGAAAAAAATCCTCAAATTAAAAAATAAATAAATAAAAAGACATGACACTTCACACTGAAAGGGCATACCACATTCATAAGGACCAAGTCATCACAGGACAGCCATGGCATATTCTAACAAAATCATAGTACAATAAAGAACAAGAAAAAAATCATGGAGCACCCATGTCTCTAAGTCACTTGTAAGAAAAATAGAATCAGGCTATTATCAGACATTTTGACTTTATGTCAGTTGAAAATGAAGAAACAACTCTTAAAAATAAATGATAAGGTAACAAAAAACCCAATTTTAATAAATGTGCAGAGGATTTTAACAGATATTACATTTAAAAGGATATGAAAATCACAAATAAGCACATGAAGATATACTCATTTTTAGATATTAAGCAAATGCATATTAAAACCAAATGAGATATCATTATATATTAGAATAGCTAAAATTAACAAGTAAAACAGTCAAGAGTTGGTGATGATATAGGTTACCTAGAATTCTTATACATTGCTTGTGAGAATATAAAATATTAACAGATAATTTTGAAAATAATATGGCAGCTTAGAAAAAGTTCAGCACACATCTTCAGTACAATCCACTCATTTCACTCCTAGATATTTACACAAAACAAATGATAATATATTTTCAAAAACCTATACATGAGTGCACATAGAATTTTTGTTTGTAATTTTAAAAAGTCAGAAACTATCTGAATGCTAATCAAAAAGTGAATGGGTAAATGAGTTAGGGCACAGCCCTACAATGGAATATTACTCACTGAGAAGATGGGAAGACGGGAACTATTGACAGACACTGAGACCTAGATGCATCTCCAGTTAGGGTACAGCCATACAATGGATGTGAGAAGAAGACGGGAAGACAGGAACTATTGACAGACACTGAGACCTAGATGAATCTCCAGTTAGGGTACAGCCATACAATGGAATACTACTCA